>NC_043705.1:90085993-90385993 GCF_006229205.1 Suricata suricatta
TCCCCCTTCAGTCCATGGTTCATCTCCAGTATTCAGTAGTCTCCCTTGATCTGTGTCCCTCGCTCTTCCCCGCTCTCTTTCCCCCTTCCTCTCCCCATGGTCCCCTGCCAGGTCTCTCCTGTTAGACCTATGAGTGCAAACATATGGTATCTGTCCTTCTCTGCCTGACTTATTTCACTTAGCATGACACCCTCAAGGTCCATCCACTTTCCTACAAATGGCCATATATCATTCTTTGTCATTGCCATGTAGTACTCCATTGTGTATATATACCACATCTTCTTGATCCACTCATCAGGTGATGGACATTTAGGTTCTTTCCATGATTTGGCTATTGTAGAAAGTGCCACTATGAACATTGGGGTACATGTGCTCCTATGCCTCAGCACCTCTGTATCCCTTGGGTAAATCCCTAGCAGTGCTATTGCTGGGTCATAGGGGAGTTCTATGGATAGTTTTTTGAGGAACCTTGTGGAGGTAGATTCTGCTTGAGGCAAGCGGCCCAGATGCTGTGGGACATCAAACTTCTGGATGAAGATTCCTTTCCACCTCTAGGTACTTAGTCAGGTTTCCATGGCAGCAGCCCACTGAATATCTGTCTGATTCTTTTGCTTTTGATACAGCTTTAACAACAATAATCATGATAATAATTATAATAACATAACAAATCGCAATCATAGTGGCCAGTGTTTGCCAAGGTAGGGACAGTGCTAAGAGCTCCCTGGGCCTAAGGTGTGATAGTCACAATAAAGCTGTGACACACAGACAGTGCTTATGTGCATCTTACAGATGAGAAAACTGAGGTGCAGAGAAGTTAGGTAACTCCCTGCAAGACGCAGAGCAGCAGATCTGGGATTTAAAACCAGGTCTGTCTGACCAGGGCCTGAATTAGTTTTTCAACCTCTCAATTATAGAATCATGGGCTTAATGTAAAGCCGTCATCAGTGCACATGAGAATTCAATTTAATGTTTCTCTTTACTTTTCCTTTTGTTTTTTAATTCATGGACCAAATACTTCCTGAGTCACTGTTCTGTACTAGGCTCTGGTTAACAATGAGAAACATTGATTCTCGCATCACTGGACTATGAAGAACTTAAAAGGGTGAGAGATGGGCCTTTACAAGAGATTACAAGGGAACCAAACATGCTGGTATCTTGGTTCTGGAGATCTCCTAGAAGGGGCACTTCAGGGCACCTGAATGGCTCAGTTGGTTAAGCATCCGTCTTCAGCTCAGGTCAAAAACTCACGGTCTGTTGGTTCGAGCCCTGCATCAGGCTCTGGGCTCACAGCTCGGAGACTGGAGCCTGCTTCAGATTCTGTGTCTCCCTCTCTCTCTGCCCCTCCCCTGTTCATTCTCTGTCTCTCAAAAATAAACATGCTAAGTGAAATAAGTCAGGCAGAGAAGGATAGATACCATATGTTTGCACTCATAGGTCTAGCAGGAGAAACCTAACAGAGGACCATAGGGAGAGGAAGGGGGAAAGAGAGCTGGGGAGAGTGAGGGACACAAATCATGAAAGACTATTGAATACTGAAAATGAACCATAGACTGAAGGGGCAGGGAGGGAAGGGGTGATGGTCATGCTGGGGGGCACTTGTGGGGAGAAGCACTGGGTGTTATATAGAAACCAGTTTGAAAATAAACTATTAAAAAATTAAAAAAAATAAAGTCGAGCAGTTGTTAGAACACATAAACAAAAAAAACATTAAAAGAAAAAAGAAGAGGCACTTCTCTAGTCTAGGATTTAGGGAAAGCTTCCTGGAGAAAGTGACATCTAGGCTGTGACAAAAAGAACAAACCAAAGTTTAGCAGGAAAGTTAGAATTAGGACAAGGGGCATTCTGGGCATAGGAAAAGTATTTGCTCAAAATATGGGACAAAATAAGACACTTTTCAGGGAAATGCTAGAACTTTAGGGTGATCTGATCTGAATTGGGGGTGAAAAGAGATAAAACTAGAGAATTAAGGCCTGATTTTTCAGGGACTTATATGCTTTGCAAGAGTTTATATTTGGTTCCTGGGGTGGTGGGGGAACTTCCAAAGGGGGCAACTCTGTGTTGGGATGTTCATGAGCCGTCCATCAGCCACTGATGTCAGCCTTTTCTGGCACACCAATTATGAGCTGTGGTCTGACAGCGGGACTGGCCATTTGATAAGGAGACCAGCCTGAGAAAGTCAGAATGCCTGATGATGGTAATGTCAGCACCTGGTAAGTTTCCAGGGATTTCTAAATTCCCTGTGGTTGCTCAAAAGCCAGCTAATGTCCCAAGGCAGGAAGTCATTCATGATATACCTTTGAAAGATGACTTTTCAGAAAATGAAGGTTACCAACCCAGCACATAAGAAGGGTGCCTGGAATACTGAGTAGAGGTTAGGAAATCAGGCATGCATCTTGGGAAAAAATGCAAATTGGTGTATTAATTGGTATCTAGTTTATTCTGTTATGAAAGAAAACCGTTTGCTTGTTTCAAATATTATACTTTTATCGAACTGAAGAGTTTGGGCTTTTGATTCTGACATGTCTCAGTTCAAATCTGGGCTTTGTGTTCTATTTGCTGAAGCACTTGGGGCCAGAAATGACACTCTTCATGCCCAGGTTTCCGGGTCTCTAAAATGAGGATACTAAGAGTAACTATCCTTTATGGCATTTGTGACTACTAGGTCAATTAAGTGAGACAATGTAGAGAAGGTATCTGCCACCATGCCTGGCATGTAGCACTCAATAGATAATGGTGAGTATTAATATTTCAGGTAAGTCTGCTTAAGATCTGAATGACTAATAACTCTCAAAGGTTTATACATTTAAACACTGGCCATGTAAAGCTGAAGGAATGAATTAATAATGATAGAATTTCAGACAGAGGGGAAGAATTAGGACACAGAAAAGGGTCCAACCACCTTTGGAGCAATACCTTTAGCTAATCATACAACATCTGACAATTCCTTTCATTCTCCTTTTCTCTTTTTGACGTTTTATTTGGAAGTAGTTTCAAACTTACAGAAAAGTAAATAGACACGTTAGATTCATCTATTAACATTTTGCCTCATCTGCCCTTTTTTCTCTGTACACACTGTACACTTGCATACACACTTTTTCTGGGCCATATGAAGAAGTTGCCTTTGACCTCCACATACTGTACTGTGTGTATTCTAAGGATGAAGGCATTCTCTTACATAATCACAGCAGAATGACCAACATTATACCTTCAAGGTCAATACAGCCTTTTTATCTAGTCTACCATCCAGATTCCAATTTTGTCAGTTGACCACAAAATGTACTTTATAGCACTTTTCCCTTCAGGGCAGTTTCCAGTCAAGAATCAAGCTTTGCATTTAAGTTGTCATATTTGTTTGGTCTCTTTTAATATGGAATGTTCCCATCTTGTCTCTCTCTCTGAAATAAAAAAGGGGGCATCAGACATATCTGGGTTTGAATCTTGGCTTTCTCACTTTAGGGACAGAGTGACCCCTGGCAGGCTATTTCATGTGCTGAGCCTTGGTCTTCTCATCTGCTGAATGGGAGCAGTAATAATCTATGGTGAGAACTCCATGAAGCCATGTGTGATGCTAAGGCACTTGATGAGGAGCCTCAGACCTAGTAAATGCTCAGCGCATTTGATTAAGGTAATTAGCATACTGTGATTAATAAGGTGTTAGTGATGTAATGTTATCAGTACAGCTCTGTCTCTTCCTTGTTGGGTGACCAAAGAATTAGCTTGGCCTCTCAGAGACTCAGTATCCTTGGCTATCAAAATGGAGCTCTTTTTTTAAAGTTTATTTATTTATTTGGAAAGAGAGAGAGATAGACAATAAGTGGGGGGAGGAGCAAAGAGCAAAGGAGAGAGAGAGAGAGAGAGAGAGAGAGAGAGAGAGAGAGAGAGAGAGAATTCCAAACAGGCAGTGCACAACCCGATGTAGGACTTGAACTCACAAACTGTGAGATCATGACCTTAACCAAAATCAAGAGTCAGATGCTTAATGGACTGAGCCACCCAGGAGCCCCATAAAGGAGCTCTTAACACCTTCCTCCTGGGATTGAAGGACATGTTGGAAGTGAAGTGTCCAACGCAAGGCTGGCACATACAGGTGTTCAGGCAATGCCTGGTCCCATTTTCCATGCAAATCCCAGCTAGCCTCCCTGCGTAATAACGCCTCCTGCCTCCATTTCCCTAATCATGCAGAATTCTCAAAAGGCACACTTTGTGGAAATGAACTCCAGGGGCAAAGCCCTTATAGTAGGGGCTGTTCTGAGAAGTTCTGGATCCCCAAAGATGACGGCTATGAAAGGAGACCCCACCCTCCCCATGGCAGCTTTTCACCAAGTCTGTTTTGGAATAATCGTTTCTCTGTTGGTCAAACAGATTGCCATTGTGGGTGTGGTGGGGGTGGTGGGGATTGGAGGAGGAATGGCGGTGTTTGCAGAGTCACTGTGATTCATTGTTGATTGAAATTAGAGAGAGTCTGGGGATCCTTGTGACCTTCGTGTTCCTGTGGAAACTCTGACGTGGTGACCTCTGAAAATGGAGCTCTCCGGGGCTGCCCAGAATGCCCAGCAGTCAGGTCTCAGCAGCATCACCTCCTCAGAGAAGCATTCTCTGACCTCTGCATCCAATGTTACCCCCTGTCCCCCGATAACACACTCCCTGTTTTATATCTTCTTGGCACTTAGCGCTGTCTGATAGCCAGTCTGGTTTATCTGTGTACCTAATTCTTACCTGTTCTCCATCACTCGGATATAAACTCCAGATGTCAGAGAACATGACTGTGTTACTCTCCACTGGATCCCCAGCCTATGACATGGTGGTCACCAATCTCATTGGTCACCAATATTTGTAGCCTGAGTAAATGAATCTTCTCCCACTCTGATCTCCCTGTGATGATGGGACCCAGTAAAGGCAAACCGATGAAGCTCACCATGCGTCAGGCCCTGTCATATAGTGGGAGCCCAAGGGAGCTCTGTGATGGACAGGTTAGGACTGAGATAGGAAGATCATGGCATTTGATCCCTGGGAGCTGGAAGACCAGCTTCTTCTCTGGGTTGGGATTTTCTCTTTCCCTTCTTTAATTGAAGTCTGTTATCATGCCCCCTCCCCTGGCTCCAGCCCACCCTGGATGCAAAAATCGTGGGGACTGCCAGGGACTCCTTTCTAAACTATCTTCTCAGACATGGGGGACACTCTTTGCCCAAATGTACTGCAGGTGAAAAAATGTGACTTCTTGGATGTGAAGTGAGGTTATTGATTTGGCTGCTGACACTTATAAAACTCACAGGGAATGTGGTGATCTGGAGAAGGGAGAATGACCATTCTTTCTAGCTGTCACTTTATACCCCATGGGATTAGGAATCATGGCTTGGGGTCTGAATCTTGGTCACGCTCTGTAATATCTGTGTGACTTGGGCAAATGCTTTCCTCTCTTGAGTGTCAGTTTCCCCATCTGTGAGTTGAAATCATAATGCCTACCTCAAATGTGAGGATCGAGTGACCTGCCCAAGTCAAGGCACCCAGGAGGGTCTTTTCTGTGGAGGAGGGGGGCCGACAGGTTAGCATGGAATTCAGAACCAACCAACGTCTCTGGAGTCAGACAGACCTGATTTGTATCTCTGTTCTTACAGGCTGGGTGACCATGGATAATGCTCTTTACTTCTCTCAACCCTCTGTTTCCTCATCTGTAGAGTGGCTATAATAACATCTGCACATTCCTTAGGACTCCTGCAGAATCAGCAAAGAATATACTTTTACAGAAAATGTCATTCAGGTAGTTACTACTCTTTAAAGCCTTAGAAATCCAGATCCTTCCTTCTCAGGCAGAAACAGAAGTATCACTGTGACCAGGTCTAATATGACACCCAAATCCCCAATAAAATAACTAAGTAATATTCAACCAAATCCACAGAAATACTGGGTCTCGTTAGATGTCAGTATCCTGTGGCACAAGAGGGTTGACAGAGTGGCCTTTAGCCGTGAGTGTGGGGGATACATCCGAGAGAACAGGTGAGGGGTAGCCACTGCCTCCTCTCCTCTCTGCTGCAAAGTCCCCTTGCCCCAAGCAACCACATACCCCCATTCGCTCAGAATCTCACACATCTGCATTTAGCTCCTCAGGAAGCCAAGTCAGCAACACCTCGTCCTGAGATGCGACTTGAGTATGGCCTGCCTCTGACTAAATCTATGTTATCTGATTTGTTTGTGGACAGAGGTAGGTGGCTTCTGGCTCAGAGAGGCAGGCTGCAAGTGACCTTCTCTAGCTTGATTCTACAGGTTTGTTTGCAAGAACACAGACGCCCAAGTGGCCACTGACAATATGTGTTCCGACATCATATACGGGGCATATTTTGCTCAGAAACATGCCCTGTTAGTTGTTGAAACCTTTTTTGCATTCCCTGAAACAAATGACACTATAGTGTATTTTCTTTGGGGGGGGGCAGTAAATAAAAGTCTTTTATGTTGACAATGATAATATTATATTCTACAATCTATTTGCATTTCTCTATTCTGTGGACTTTATTGCTTGGTATAAATCCCTAGGCTGAGAAGGAAGTGCCCATGTGTGTGCAGGCTTTGGCAGGTGGACATGAAGCCTGGAAGGATTTTCTTTGGATCCACAATCAAAATGGATTTCCAGGAGGGAGCTGGTCTGAGCACATGCCTCCTTCATGTGTTGCATATGGCCCCATCCCGCCAGGCAGGTCCTCAAGAAAGCGACGGGCACCTGCTTCAGCTCTGGCCAGAGCTCGCTGGCCCATGCTGTGGGTGGAAAACTGAAAGGAGGACAGAGAAGCATCTCAGAGACTCGAGAAGGAGTTGAGTCTCTCACCACCTTCCTGCAGGTCTTCTGAATACTTCTGAGCTTAGGAGCCTCTTCTTTCAACAGGCAAGTCAGTAGTTTCTGAGATAAAACCATGACACAAGTTTGAGCCAGGTTTAATATCAGCTATCTGCTGTCCACTGAACCCTGACTGTGGGCCATGCATTGTGCTAAGCACTGTCATGTAATCTTTACAACAATCCCTATGAGGTAGGTGCTACTATTACCCCATTGCACAGATGGGAACACTGAAGCCTAAAGCTCCACAGCTGGTAACTTGCAGAATAGAAATCCATCCCCTGGGCCGTCTGGCTGCAGCTGTCATTATTCATGGCAGGAAACAATATGCTAAGCATGTCTTAAGGAACCATCAGTAGTGGTCACACAACCACTCCAGTGCCAGGGATAAAACATGAAGAAAAATATGAAATGAAAGAGGAGTGGTTTTAATGGGATAATATTATTATCCCATTATGTTGTGGGATTATGTTGTCTGGTTGGCTGGTACAAGTTAATTTCCATAATGTTTTTCTATTTCAGTCCAAGCTGTCATCGTCATCTCCTTGTTCTCCTTCTCCTCCTTCTCCTCCTTCTTCTTCTTCTCCTTCTCCTCCTTCTCCTCCTTCTTTCTCTTCTTCCTCTTCTTCTCCTTCTTCTCCTTCTCCTCCTTCTCCTTCTTCTTCCTCTTCTTCTTCCTCCTCCTCCTCCTCCTCTTCTCCTCCTCCTCCTTCTTCTTCTTCTTCTTCTTCTCTCTCCTAGTGACGTTTCGCAGGTGTAGGAAGTAGGATTGTCTCAGGCAGCTACATCTGAGAGTCTTGTCTAAAGGGTTTGATTGTAACTTTACCCTGAATCCCTTGGAAAAGAGCAGAGAGTCCCTGCTCCAGCTCCATTTGTAAGAACACCTCAAACGTGGTGATTTTGGGGTTGCTGGTTAGCTTAGGCAAATGGGTTTCTAGACCCTCAACCTTTAATGGGAAAGTTCTGTGGCTTGGATTAGTAAATTAAGTGCTTGTTTAATTATATTTCAAGACCATTTACCTGTTTTTGAGTCTAAGGAAGATGCACTCCATCAGAAGGGGTAGACAGAAGGGGATGAATAAAGGATTTTCTCTTTTTTTCCCCTGACTCGTTTGAACAGCTGTTTCCAAATTGAACCTTTAAGTATGGCATTTGTGAGAGAAATTGCCCCCTTTTATTTTCAAGGTAATTGAATCCTGTTTTTCACTTTCCATTTTCTTCTAGAAGAACCAAAATGCTTTTAGAACTTAGCTTCTGGGGGCGCCTGGGTGGCTCAGTCAGTTGAGTATCTGGCTTCGGCTCAGGTCAAGATCTCCCCGTTTGTGGGTTCAAGCCTTGTGCCAGGCTCTGTGCTGACAGTTAGCTCAGAGCCTGGAGCCTGTCTTAAGATTCTGTGTCTCCCTCTCTCTCTGACCCTTCCCTGCTCACACTGTCTCTCTCTCTCTCTCTCTCTCTCTCTCTCTCTCTCTCTCTCTGTCAAAAATAAATTTAAAAATTTAAAAAAAAGGAACTTAACTTCTCCGTGGGTGAGTTTCTAAGGTGGGAACCTCGGTATCATAAAAAAGCCCGGCGTGTGGGTGGCATTGAAGACAAGGGCAGTCAGGTCTGTTCTCTGCAGCTGAACCAACCCCCTCTCCCCCTGCAACCCACACTCTGAGAGCATATTGATTTCACTGTGTTTGCACTTGAAACACAAAAGGAATGCCCACACCTTGTCCTTGCGCCAGGGCTGAGGGAAGGGAGAGGTAGAACTCTGTCACCCTTGGAGGAACTGAGGGGCAGTATCTATCACTCAGACGCAAAGCTAGAAGAGTGAGCTCAACTGGCTTAGATTGGGGTCACCCAAAGTGCCGGACAAATGGGAGTTGATTTTAGGTGGCAGTTGGACAGGACTTTCAATAATATTGAATCCCATAATAACATTTGGTTATCTTTCCGACTGTCTGTCAATCCTTCTGCTTACATAAAGAGCAAAGCCTTCGTTTGATGCTTTGTCTTTAACATTTTTCTCAACTCTCTTTTTTTAAATAAAAAAAGACCAGGCCTGAGTCTTGTGTCTTTAGAAGGTAACAGTTTCCGGTTTACATTTAATAACATTGTTTTATTTTTTATTGTTTTGTTTTTATGATAATCTTTGATTGATGGCACCTTTTAAGCTTGGATATAAAGTTTTATTTTAAGACAAATGGGTTAAGTTTTTTTTTACTATTTTTTAAAGTTTATTTATTTATTTTGAGAGAGAGAGAGAGAGAGAGAGAACTCACAAGGCAGAGAGAGGAAGAGGGAGAATCCCAAGCAGGCTCTGCACGGACATCACAGAGTCCTATGCAGACTCGAACTCGTGAACCGTAAGACCATGACCTGAGCCTAAACCAAGAACCAGATGCCGAACTGACTGAGCCCCCCAGGTGCCTCAACATGTTTTTTACTATTGAGTAAATGATGTTTGTGGTTGTGGCAAAACTCACCTGCACAGCATCTGAATGCTAAAGCCTGGCATGCTCTGCTTTCAGTGGCCCAGCAGGAAACTGGAGGAAGATTGGCTTCTCCCAGACTCACAGCTATGACTTCCAGCCATCCCTCTGCCCTCACAGCTGTGAGCTTAGCTTCCTTGAGCTTCAGTTTTCTCATCTGTAAAGTGGTATTTTGAGCAGTGGAAAAAAGTGGGCTTCTATTTCTTAAAACACAGACGCTGACCCCTTGGTGGAGCCTCGGGAAGTCAAGTTCTCTTACTTTGAGGTTAGTTGTGTTCTGTTTTCTTATTGCTGGGGCTCTGAGTTTGCTGCTAGGTGGGAGAAAAAGGGAGTCACAGTTTATAACCCCTGCAGCCTGGGGAGAAGTGTGCTCCTGAGCCCAGAGACTCAAGCAAACCCATCTGGCCAAGATGGCTCAGCAGCATGAAGGTTGAAGTTTTGTGCACGGGCAGGCTCTCCTCTCAGGCAGCAGAGCTCTGGCAATCGGAGGCAGGCTCTGGATTAAGCTTAATTAAAATTCACTCTTAATTAGGGCCATTACTTAAAATCAACTCTATGTAATGAAGCTGTGTAATCATAATTAGGCCCCAGAAACGGAATTAGGAAGCACAGAATGTTAAAGCCAAACACAGATGGGCACAGGGCCTATGAGGACAGAGACAGGACTTCCGGATTCAACAGAATTTCGAATAGCTAAGGACCAATGATTACATTGATGAGAACCTTGATGGCCATCAGGACAATGAACTAATCAGAAAGAGGATCTGAGATACAGGAGACCCCAACATGCAAAGCTTGCGTGATATTACAGGCAAGAGGATGGAGTAACATCAGGCAGAGGGGTCAATGCGTGGTGAGGAGGAACAGGGGCACTTAACAACATTTTATATCAAGCACTTACTCTGTATCCAGCACTGTCCTGGTGTGTATGTGTGTGTGTGTGTGTGTGTGTGTGTGTGTGTGTGTGTGTGTGTGTGTGTTTAAATGTATGAGCTAATTTTATTGTCACAATCACTCTGTGAATAGGTATTATTATTTCCTCCAATTTACAGATAAGGAGTCTGAGGCTCAGAGAGGTTAAGTAACTTGCTCAAGGTCACACAGCAAGTAAATGGCAAATACTAAGGGCTTCATAAATGGTATCTATTATTATAAAGGTACTATCTGTCTGTTGACTCTGTTGGTCAGAGTTAGTAAGACCTCCAAACAGCATATGCACAGAGGCTATACCTAAGTTCCAAGTGAGGTCACTTATCCATGATTGTCCCCAGATTCCAAGTTTATGCCTCTATTTTATTTTCTTTAAGTTTATTTATTTATTTTGAAAGAGAAAGAGGGAGAGAGAGGCAGAGAGGGGGAAAGAGAAAATTCCAATCTCTGTGTTGATAGTATGGAGTCCAGTGTGGGGCTTGATCCCATGAACTGTGAGATCATGACCTGAGATGAAATGAAGAGTTGAATACTTAACTGACTGAGCTACGGGGTGCCCCAAGCCTACGCCTCTAACACTATCAGGATAGGTCAGGCATTTGGGTTTAGAGTGGAAGGTACTATAGGGTACTAATTGCAGAACTGCAGAGCTGGAGGGGGAAGGGAAAGGAAGAGAAAGTTCCATCTGATACTTGTTTTTTTGACTTAGCAGTTTAGTTTTCCTTGCTCAGGAGACCCTGGGAATTATACTCAGGAGTGGTAAGGGGATGTGTGAGCACCTGTAGCTTTCCCCCAAAGCCCCCAGTTGTTCAGAGGATGGCTCATGGCTCATACCTCTTATGCCATATGTACATACATATATATGTATATAAATACACACATATACACACATATATAGTTATAGATCTAGTACATGTATGTAGTTATGTATATGTGTGTGTGTGTATGTACCAACTCTTACACCATGTGTGTGTATACACACAAGTGCCATGCTGCCCCAGAGACACTGTCCCGGCTGGGGTGCCCTCCCAGACTCTGTTCCTGCTCTCAGTCAAGTGAGACCAGCAGGAAGGACTTCTCCATGCCCAGATTTAGAACCAGGAATGCCATTGGTGCTGGACATGTCCTGTGGTTCGTGTTTCCCAAACAGTCTCAGGCCCACACAGATTCCTCTCAGTGGGACTCACTTCGCGGTGCTCGCCTCTAGTGATGGGGACATCACTTCTTACCGAGTTAAATCCTTCAGTTTTAGAAGATAGTGTAGAAGGGGCACTTGGCTTAGGCCTAATGATCATGAAGGCCTTCCAATTCCAGACTTTTGATATCACCTCTGAATGAGTGATACACACTCCATATGTGGAAGTATTCATCTGTTAAATGCAAATGTTTCAATCATATCACATTTTTTTCTGCAAGGATATGTTAGCCTTTCCCCATTTTTTTTACACACGAGGAACCTGAATTGAAAAGGAAGACACATCATGGCCTGGTCCACTGTCTATGCCCAGGACACCCCAGGAATCATCAAAGACCTTTCCATTGCAATGTTTCCACACTGTGTGGAGGGTTAGGGAACATTCTTTCAGTGAGTGCCTCTTGCTTATGCCCTGGGTGTCCTGAGCATGGAGGTGTGGGACCTAGAGGGAGGTCTTGCTCTGATAAGAAAAGGTCTAAGTTGGCTGCCCAGTGCCAACATCATGTAGCCAAGAACCCTGCTGTTTTGAGGAAAAGGGTAAATGGTGGGGGAAGAGAGGCGGTGGCCAAACCCGCTTTCTCAGGATCTTAGAGACCCTGCTTGGCAAGGAATGGAGCAACTTCCTTGTGCACTTGCAGGCTGCCCCACCACACAGTTCCAGGGGCGCCCTTCACATGGCATTCTATGTAAATGTCTCCCAATGGGGTTGTGCCATGTGGAGGCCCTGATGCGAGCCCCAGTCCCAAAGGGCACTCCCAAAGTGAGCTAGTGCTACAGGAGGGGGCTGAATCCCAGATTGCAAGGTATTCACACTGGCCCACGAGGAGGCCACCGTCCCTCTCCCGTCCATGACCTCTTTGTCCTTTATCCTGAGAGCATTTATCTCTATTTACAATAAATACCCCAGTGCTGTTTGCTGGTTCCTGTATTTTGGGCAAGCTGAGCTGGAGGCCCCCGCAGCCGGTCTGAGCAGGTAGCTGTCCTGGTGGTGGTCACGCGGAAGGTCCTGCTCTTGCAGCAAAGTTTAGCAAACACCTTATCTCCCACAAAACAGGTGAGGTCATGTTTATGAAGATCACTGTGTCCCTTTCCGCCGGGCTGAGGGGTGCCAATGTGACCGACCTGTGCCGAAGGTGGCCTCTCCTCAGCCACCTTGCTCCCCCCGTTCTCCCCTCCTGCTCCCTCACTGGGGTGGGAAACCTCACTGATGTCCTTCCTCATCACAGATGGCGGGACACAGGACTCTCCATTCCGGACAGCCCGCTCAGGACTCACATTGGCCTTTGTGTCTCCACTTCTCAAGACACATTCACAGCTCCCTTCGATGAAGAAACTGAGGCAGAGAGAAGTAAAGCATCTTGGCCAAAGTTACAGGCAGGATCGTGGCTGGGCTGGGGACCCAGGGTCCTACCTCCTGAAGTCCCTTCTAAACTGTTTTATTTGTGATCAACGCTCATTTAAAGATTCCTTATTTTTGAGATGGAAGGATAGATGGGTGGGAGCTAGCCATAGACATTGACTGAAGAAAGATAGCTCCCAAGCAAGTAACAGGTGGAAAGATAGAGATGATTGTGAAGTGTAGATGGTTCCTCAAGGATACATAAAAAAAACTGTGGGTAATAGTTGCTCCAGGGAAGGCACTGGGGAACCTGGGTGAGAGAGACTGCTTTTTATTCTTTTTCTCCTTTGCTTCTTCTGAAGTGTTGTAGTATTTTTCTTGTACGCATATTTTTTATTAGTTTTTTTAATGTTTATTTCTTTATTTATTTTTGAGAGAAAGAGTGAGAGAGAGAAAGCAGGGGAGGGGCAGAGACAGAGGGAGACAGAGAATCCTAAGCAGGCTCCACACTGTCAGCACAGAGCCTAACATGGGGCTCAATTTCATGAACCGTGAGATCATTACCTGAGTCAAAACCAAGAGTCAGAGGCTTAGCTGACTGAGCCACCCAGGCACTCCTGAATACGTACTAGTTTTAAAATTTTCCTTTTCGGGGCACCTGGGTGGCTCAGTCGGTTGGGCCTCCAACTTCGGCTCAGGTCAGATCTCACATTTGTGGGTTCGAGCCCCGCGTCGGGCTCTGTGCTGACAGCTAGCTCGGAGCCTGGAGCCTGCTTCCGGTTCTGTGTCTCCTTCTCTCTCTGACCCTCCCCCGCTATGCTCTGTCTCTCTCTGTATCAAAAATAAATAAAACATTAAAAAAAACTTTCTAAAATTTTCCTTTTCTAATTTTTTTTTTATTGTCTGATTTTCACGTGTTTGTCCACAGGGGAGATTGGAAGCTGACACTCTAGGAAAGTCCCAAGAGGCTCCTCGAGGGAGCCCGCTGAGTCGTTTCCGTGTCGAAAACTTGCTCCTACAGATGAGTCAAATCCGTCGGCTTTATCAGGCCCACGGTGGCTCTGGCTTATACTGAAAAGAACAGCGATGGAAGGTGGGTGACACTCAGACTTTGGCGTCTGATAGTGCATGTGTCTGCCCTGGTTAAGTCTATCCGTGCCTCTGTTCCCAGAGAGCCTGTTTGCAGAGGGGCAGCGGGGACGTTTATTTCACGAGAGCTTGCAAACATGACTGATCGAAAACCACCTGTATCCCCACAACTTAGAACTGGTTCATAATCTTCCATTCAGCTGTATAATGGAATCCCTTGCCATCATTAAGAATAAGTCAGAAATCCTGTACTTCCTGCGTTCAGTGTTAGGTTCCACAGCCGAACAAACTCTCCTGCCTTATGCAGTCTGGTTTCGTGGATCGCACAGGCTCCTTGGCTCCTCTGAATGTCGGCCTGGGCGGGGGGCTGCTCCTCTGCCATTAGGCTTCCTCAGAATGGAGTGCAGAGAAGTCAGGTCAAAATGTGCCAAAGATGTTACCTCTTGGTTGTGATACTTTGAGTAACTTATATTATTTTTCAGTTTTTTTCCTCCCATTTCCAATGTGCAAATATACTTCTTAATTGAATAAGTAAATGTTTATAAAGAACCTCTTAGATAAAGATCAATAACAGAATCTCTGAATAGGAAGAGGAAGGAAATAAGACAAAATGATACCTTTGGATGGCAAGATCATAGAGGACTTATTTTCTCCTTATCTTTATATTTTTTTAATCTTCTGCATTTGATATATTTACTTTTATAATGGAGAATTCATATTTAAAATGACTTTTTTTTAATGGGTGGAGAGGGGAAGAGAGATGATTAAAAAACCAGAGCTTTGTACTCTCCAAACACCTTTGTGTTCATCGGTTGCTATTTCATGAGCCCCTAAAATGTACAAGTCACTGGGCTGGGAGATACAGAGGTGAAGGAGATGCAAATCAGTTCATCAAGAAAATCAGAGTCCATTTGAGGAGATAAAACCCTTTCTGATACAAGATGCAAGGTCTGATCCTAGAGCTTAGGCTATCAAAGTAGTTATCATAATGCTAGGGAGGAACTTCTCTGCATTTCTTAACCATGTCTGTTTGGAGCCTCAGTGTCCTCTCCTGTGAATGTAGCCTTCCCCACAGGGTCACTGTGGCAATCAAATGAAGCTGCACGTCCAGGGCTCAGCGAGGTGCTTTGCAAACAGTCCGTTCTCAGTTCAAATCACCTTTGTCACCACGGCTCTGGGTACCACACTTGCTACTTAAAAGTCAGACTTCCACAGATGTGACAGAGCTGGGGTCTAAACCCACCCTGATCTGATCTCAAAGCTGATAGTCTTGCCCCAACCAGCCATGTATTTCCCCTCTAAGCTCGACCTAAATGTCTTCACCCTTTGGTCTTGCTGGAAAGAAAATCTACATGTTCATGAAAACATCAAAGGAGAAATAAATCTGCTTCAAGGAACATCAGGGGAAGATGGACCCTTCTCTTGGTGCAAGATCTTGCAACTTTTGTCATTTTGCAGTTTGTGTCTTTTGGTGGAGGAGATTCCACCCACAGCCAGCGGTGGTGACACAACACTGCAGGGCCATTCCCGGTTCCCTTGCTGTGAGTGTGACAGGGTGCTGGTCTGCTCTGGCAGAAGGGAAGAGGGTCATGAATGGAGAGCAAGGGGAGGCAGAGGGGTGGGCCAGTGGGATCCGGGAGAGCCCCAAGAAGCTGCACAACCAAAGCCAAGAGGAGCACACCACGTGTTCATGGGCTAAGGTCAGAATTCTGGGGAAGCTGAGACAAAAACAACAGAGGTTCAGCAAGAGGAACACGGAAACTCAAAGTAGAGGGGAAATTCTGTTTATGGACCTTCATGTCCTTCCCAAACTGGTTAATGCCCTGAGAGAGGCTAAATATTGGTAGTTTTTCTCCCTGTCCCACTGGTCAACTGCCTTTTTTTAGGGATCTGTGGAAGCCTCATTATAGCTCAGCCCACCTCATTCCTTTCTGTTCTGTTGGTCCCACTCTGTGCCAAGCACTGCTACTCAGCAGCATTAGAGGACTGTGTGTTGGGAGAGGGAAGGAACAAGGTAAACATATTACAAGGCAAGTGCTCTCCTACGGGCAGGGGCCACCATGGTAGCTGATGGGCTGAGGCGGGCAGGAAAGGCTTGGTGAGGAGCAGGTACTGATCTGGGTCTTCGAGGACACTGCACCGTCTCCCAGTGCCTCTGAGACAGGAAGACGATTTCTGGCAAACACGGAAGAGTGGTGGATGTCCTGGCCATGTGCTTGGAGGAAGGTAGCATCTGAATTGCAGGTGTGTCCAGTGGAGATGTAGGGCAATGAGGCTACCACACGGGTGGAGAAGCCTCCAGAGGTCACTGGCTGACCTGCTGAGGGGTCTGTAGTGACGGGAAGAGACAGGTCTGATTTGACCTTGGCAGTGGGTGTCCATGTGGGACAATATGGAGATGTACCTCTGTTATTCTTGGTATCATGTCTTCGTTTTGAGGAGAAGAAATTCTAAATTTACCATTTAATTAGAGGACTTTAGAAAAGTAGATATCTAGGTGCTGAGAAAATTGGTTCATTCATTCGCTCTTCATTTATTCATTCAAAGCAATTCTTGTCCCTCAGTTTATATTTCCTACTGCTGAATTACTGTGGTGGCTACACAGATTGTTAAAGCTTTGTTCTAATCTCAAGAACCTTATAGCCAGAAGGAGGGGAGGGGAGGACTAACCCCATGGTGTTAACTCATTAACTGAGCTGATCACATCACCACCTCACCACTACTTAAAGTGTCCCAATGGGTTTCTTTTTCTCTCAGGAAAAGTACAGACTTTTATCCAGGCCAAAGCATTCCTCTATGGCCTCACCTCCTGAGGCCCATCTCCTAGCACCTCCCTTCTTTCCCCCCCATGCCAGTCTCATTGTCCTTCTTTATGTGATCCTTACTGGATTCCCTTCAACCACAGGCCTTTGACACATGCTGTTCCCTCTACCACAGTCATCTCCCCAGGTTCATGTCCACTCACCCTTCTGAATGCACATCAATGTTGCTTCCTCGGGGGAGGCTTTCCTTGTCTATTAAATTGTCTATTAAATTGACTCTGTCCTTATTACACAGCTCATACTCCATAGAACATCCTTCATAAGTCTTATCCCAGTCACAAGCATTTTGCATTAAGGTACCTGATAACTTTCTTAATGTCTGTGTTCTCCACCAGACTGTAAGCTCCATGAAAGCAAGGACTGTGTCTTTTCAAAAAATCAACTTTACTGAGGCATAAGTTCTGTACAGTATATTTCAATGAATGTTGACAAATCTACACAAAAAGGTATTCAGTGTGTAAGCACCAACATAGCCAAGACGTAGAACATTTCCATCACCTCAAAAAGCCCCTCTGTGCCTCATCCCGGTCAACTGCCACTGGCCCAGGCAGCCACCGCTCCGCCTCCCAGCTCTGTAGCTTCGCCTTTTCCAGAGTTGCATATAAATGGAACCATGAGTAAGCATTCTGTGTGTCTGGCTTCTTCCAGTCAGCATAATGTTTTTGAGAGCCTTCCTTGTTGTTGTATGTATCAGGTAGTTCCTTGTTTTTGTTGCTGAAAACTCTTCTCCAGTAGGTTCACGGAAGCTGCTGCTGTCCCTTCAGGTAAGCCGTTAGCTCCTTAAGGACAGGGGCCACATTTGATGACACCTCTGATACTCAGTGTGGGCCTAGGCACATGGGAAACCTTTCAAGAGGCATAGTCCATTTTCTCTGACCCAGAGCCTGGGAGTGACTGCTCTGTACCCATATTCAACAGTCACCCCTAAACCTTCCCCTCCATGCCCCCAGGCTGACCTTCTGGGCCCAGGGCTCCCAAGCACATCTACCTCCCTTCGAAATCAGTCTGACGCCTCCCACAGCAACGGAGAGAAGTCCGGGGCCAGCCACAGCAGTCAGGAGGCGAAGCTGGGAGCTCACGGGCAGATCCCTCCGACCCCGTGCGTCCTGCTTTCCTCAACCACCAAACAGAGACCCTGCCATCCTCCTCACAGGGTCATTACATGGGCCCATATGTGTGAGAGTGAAGCTTGTAGTAGAAAAGACGGTACTTCACAGTAAGAGTGAATTTCATCATTTAATTGAGTTAACAATGGCCTGTGTTACCTGGGACCCCTTTTCCCTCTCAGGATCTTCAATTTCTTTACTCATCAGATGAGAGGTTGAGCTAGCATTCCCTAAGATGCCTTCCATCTTGAACCTTCTTGGATTCTAAGGTGCTAGAATATGAGAGAAAGGGCCCGATTGTCCAGAATTAGAAAAATTTGTTTCCTTAGAGAACTGCTGGCTCCTCTGAAAATTCTCTTCCCAAGTAAAGGATTCAGCTCTAGTTTTGAGAACAAACCAGTGTTTTTGCTTAAGTCTGCAGCTCTTAACCAGCCCATCATGGAAAGTAATAGAGCTCCTTACTTCGGGTGTGCTGACTGGCGCTAGGAAGTACGTCTTTCGCTGGACTAGATCTTTGATGGTCCCTGGATAGGCAGAGCAAGCCAATAGTCTAGTTCAAACCACCTCTTTGTGGGCCCTGTCATTCCACAAAGAATTCCTGAGGGCCTAGGGTGTGTCAGGAGCTTTGTAAGCATTCTCTCCCACTGCGCTATGCTGGAAGTCTTAGACCACAATTTAAGATGGAGAAATGGTTCAGCGAGGTGTGTAAATGATCAAGTTAGGTCTAGAACACCAGGTCCTCCTTTCCACTCTAATAAGCCCTGCACTAGGCCCAGGGGGGTGCAAAAATAGTTCAGTCACACTTGAATTCTTAGAGGCCAGGAAGAGAAAGCAATAGTTTAGTATGTATTGAAGAGAAACGCAAGAATGTCAAGGTTGTCGGTAACTCATCATCTAATTCAACTCCTTCATTTTACTGAGGAGCAGACAGGGGTCCAGAGAAGTGGTCTGACTTGCCTGGGGGGCGGGGAGACACAGCCAGCTGGCTGCCAGCAGGAGCTATTACCCAGGCCTCAGGACTCCCAGATTGAGGCTTTCATGGCCAGAGCATGCCCCAGGGCAGAATGGGGACTGTGGCCAGAAACAAGGAAGTGCGGAATTAGGAACAAGGCTATTTCCAAATCACTGTCTCCAGCACGCCGGGCTTGGAAAAAAGAAGAATGGCGTTCTGGGAACCAGTCAGCAGAGGCCATTTCATAACTGCCCTTAAAATAGTACAATGCTGCGTCCTTTCCCTGTGACCTCCGGCAGACTCCAGGACAGATCTCAGAACAGCCATTTTGTGAGACTACATTTCCTTGCTCCCTGCCCCCCAAGACCCTCATGTCAGCATGAAGACCCAAGGATAGCAATTCCCAACTCTGTTTATTCTTTGGTCCCAAACACCCTTTGTTTTGAAAAATCTTGGCTAACTATTAGGTTGTGTTATTAACCATTCCCCAGTGATTTCCCCCATTCTATTGTTCTCAAAGACAGAAACTCCAGATCAGTGCAAGGTGATGGGTGAGTCGGTGGTATGATGGCAACTACCCTGGCTGGTGCCCACCACCTGTCAGGGCTCGTGCCGGGTCAGCGCACAACCACCTTAGCTCCTTGGATCTTCCCACCAATCCTGGGAGGTCGGTACCCATTTCCCCCACCTCATAAGTACAGCGAGCAGTGTTCTGGAAGGCCATCGTGCCTGGACAAGGTGGAGACAGGAAATCTGAGCCCCTGGGCTGTGCTGGGAAGCCTCCCCCATTAGTCTGTGCATCTTACCACAGTGAGAACAAGCATGCAGGTACACTGAGCCCAGAGCCCCTCCCTGGCTGCCTCTAGGGGAGGCCCTTCCAGTGTCTGAGTTGGGAACACGGGACGGGGGCACACACACAGGGTCCTCAGCAGTGGGCATGGTGACTGCTCAGCCACAGGACACAGGCTTCACTCCAGGGGGCACATTCCCACAGATGACCCAGGAGGCAAGATGATAGAACGGGGTTTGTAAGCCAGACCCAGACAGTCCCATCTCAGAGCTCTGTGAACTTGAACCTTGCTTTTCTCACCTGTAAAATGGGACCCATACAAGCTACCTCAGATGATCCTGTGAGAGAGGTGTTGCCTGATGCCTGGAAGAGAGTTGGGACTTAATAATTGAGAGCCGCCATTCTTGCCACGGGGCGGGTGTTCCTGTGCGTCCCCCTTGGCCACCAACCTGGACTGTTCTATTTCTGCTTCCCCCCCGAGTCTGCAGCACAGTACACTGTCGATGGCTCTGGCCCGGGTCACCTGCACCGGCCTCTGGAGCAGCGCTCTGTGAGCCACCACCGCCAGCTCTCAACCAGGGAGGAAGCAGCACAACTGCTCTGTGCAGAGACCTGGGTGTTCCCTGGGCCAGTACAGCGGTGCCAGAACACTGGCCTAGAGAAGCTGACCATCAACTCGAGGCACAGAGAAGTCAGAAGGGATGAGAGAAGGAGGGGAGGGAGCTGAGAGACAGATGCGGAGGTGCCGGTGGAGGTGAAAACTTGCGGAGTCAGGAAGGCAGGGTGGGTGAAGAACGCCATGGATTGTGACATCACACAGACCGGGACTCCAGCTCAACCCGACCCTTCACTGTGTATAACTTTGGGCAAATCGCCAGCTCTCTCTGAGCCTCAGTTTTCTTGTTTGTAAAATGGGGGTGCTAATGGTTCTTCCTTCAGAAGTTTGTTTCTAGGGAGGATTTAATGAGGTAATATACGGAAAGCACAGTGCCAGGCTCATGATATGTACTCAGTATAACGTAGCTGTAATTATAATAATTATTATCTCCTAGTGGCCAAGTAATATCT
Organism: Suricata suricatta; assembly: GCF_006229205.1. Taxonomy (NCBI): domain Eukaryota; kingdom Metazoa; phylum Chordata; class Mammalia; order Carnivora; family Herpestidae; genus Suricata; species Suricata suricatta. The sequence goes on from NC_043705.1 coordinate 90,106,585, forward strand.
TATTCTCTCAAAGGCCATGAATGGGTTCAATTATCACTTTCCCATTTTACAGATGGTGAAGTCAAGGGGAGTGGCAGGAATCTTCCCAACATGCAAGGTGTAGATCCTTTCACTTACACCCTGTTGCCATGTGGGGGGGGTGCTCTGCCCGGGCTCTGGGTGCCCAGTTGGCACTAGTGCAGTGGTGCCTCATGTAGGAGCAGAACCTCTGTACTTCCCTCACCCCCTGGGCCATTCCAGACTCTCCCCAGCCACTTCCAAGCATGACAGGAGCAGCTGGCCTCAAGGGGGCAGCAGGAGCCTTGGAAACCCTAGGTTGTCTGGGTTGGGAATCCAGTGCCCCAGGAAGCTATGGGAGCGCTCTGGGGAGAATGCTGACTTGCTGAGACACAAGGTGCCTGTGCCTGGAGATGAACTCAGGACTGGGCTGCGAGGGAGATGGAAGAAGAGGGGCACTGAATTCGGATGCTAGGCCTCCTCCTGAAATCCCCTCTCCCTGGCCAGCCGTTTCCATTCCGCTCAGTAAATGGGGGCTGCCCTGCTCCAGGTACCCTGGGGGGATTAAATGTGCCCTTTGCCAGCTCTCCAGAAAGTGAGGGAGGCCACTGCAGCCTGGGAAGTGGCAGGACCCAGCTATGCAGGTGGGGGGTGGGGGGGGTGCATCATGACAGAGTCTGTCAAAGACCAGGATGTTCCTTAGAACTGCACCTGGACTCCTCTGGCCTCTCTGCCTAAGGAAATGGCTCACCACTGTGTGGTTCTAGGGTTCATGCAGGGCCAGATTCCTGGGCCTTCCCCAAGCCTTGGAGTCAGGTCTGTTGTTTTAGCCAGTTGCCCAGTTGTCCTTTGTGCAGGCTCTGTGCTGGCAACAGAAAACCTAACAGAAGGACCACAGAAGGGCCTATAGATACTGTTCTATGTATCCTCCCCCCACTCCATCTCTTCACAATTTTCCTTTGTCTGTTCTTTACAAATGACGACCTGAACTGAGGCTCAGAGAGGTAAAGTGATGTGCCTAAGGGCACACAGCAGTCAGTACCTGAAACAGTATCAGAACTCAGGGCTGTGTGGTTCTAACCAAGCATGTGTTAGAGAAGCAGCAAAGGCCACAGCCAAGGAGAAGAGCCAGGATGACCGTGGACTCGTGAGGGGGCCTGCCTTGGACGCTGGGGCTGGGGGCCTGGCACATAAAAAACACTGAAATGCTTAGACTTCTCTCTTTTTTTTTTTTTTTTTTTTTTTTAACATTTGGAGATAACAGGGAAAGCTAAGCCTTCTGTTCTCCCCTCCACCCCAACCACTGCCAGAGACGGTTCTGTCCTCCTGGTCGGACCAGAGTCCATGTGGCTGTGCATTCTGGCAGGCGGGGGTGGGGGGTAGGTTGGGAAGAGAAGGGGCTGGGTCTAAGGTTTCCTGGCAATCTGTTTTCAGACTCCTGAGGTCCCTGGAAGCTGGACCTTCCATATCTATTTCTTTTAGTTTCCTTATCTGAAACATAGATCTCCTGCATCTGGCCTCACTGACTGTTTGCAAGTGTTCTGTGAGATGGTGTGGGATGAAGAGGGCTCTGCAAACCCAGAGGTGCAGTTCAGATGTCTACTATTACTCAGGACAACTGCTCAGAAATTGGAATCAAAGTGGGGTCATCAGAGGATGACCAACTCTCTACCCCACTAGTCAAATAAGATTCAAATAGTCCACTAGAATGGGCCGGTGATGGCCTCTAGATCTTGCTCAGGGTGCCCCCTCACCCTGTTCCATCTCTAATCTGTCTCTTTCTTCACCATTCAAATTAGTTATTTGAATGTCCAGAAGCCTGAAGTTCCTTCCCGGGCCCGAGACTCCAACCTTGCCCGAGAACTCTCGTCCCTCGGGCTTCTGGGTCTGAGAAATGCTAGGATTCCCACTGTGCTCAGACAGCTCCTTTGGCCCCCTGAGATGGGGGGCCCACAGGTCATGAACCAAGCACCCACTTCTTCCCCAGTCTGCAGAGACAAGAAAGACGGAGAGGCCACGCAAGCATCCTTGGGCTTCCTAGACAGGTGCATCTCCTCTGTGTTTTGGCCAAAGGTGGACTTGGTCAGGATGTGGATGGAGCAGTAATAGGGAAAAGAAACACACAGACGCAATAACACTGATAGTTCCTGAGCAGAGGAATGACCTTCAGGCCCTACTCACCTGTGGCGCAGCAGATCCCTCTCACTTTTGGAGTGTCTCTGGTCTTCCAGCTCCAGAATATCTTCAGCTTATGGCCCAACCTGCAGGGGCAACTGTGACATGGTGACAGCTCATTGGCTCCTGAGAGATGGGCTGAGGTCTCAGAATCCCCCAATTCGGGCAAGTGCTTTCCTCTCTCGATGCTTCCATGTCCACATCTGTATGATGGGCGCTGTATGATGGGCGCTCCCTACCCCTGCTCCCCTGATCTAGAATTCATGGGAAGATCTGAAGAGATGGCCCGTGGAGATGAATGCTCCACACTTAGTACACATAGGCCCCACCCTCTTGCCGAACCTCCAGGCTTTCTAGAATGTCGTTACTTTGTAGTGAATAAATCTCTGACTCCTCAAATAAGGGTAAAAAGACTACTTTCATTTGATCTGACACTGCAGTTCTGGGACTCTGACCAGTAGGAATGAAAACTAAGTCTACAAGGACATGGATAATTATCACCACATGGGTTCTATTTGTTGAGAGGGGACTAGAAAAACCCTACAAAACAAATATGCATCAATCACAGAGAGGCTAAATAAACTATGGTACAACCAGACTGTTGGATTAAGCAGCTACGTCAATAATGAATACTTTCTTTTTCTTTTGCTCTAGAGAGACAGCCATGATGCATTCAGTAAAAATACGTGCAGGGAAATATGTATTGTGTGATTTTAAAGAAATCCTTCATTTCCCCTTTACACACACACACACACACACACACACACGTGTGTGTGTGAAATGAGTTAATGTCAGAAGGCCAGTGCACAAAAAAGTCCTCAGTGAATGAAATGAGAGAATTAAGTCTGATAATCCTATCATTTCTCTCTCTCAAAATGGGAAGTGTTTTCATACTGCAGACTCTCTGCCCTCCCAATACCTCTGAGAGAGCAGATAAAGCCAACATTGTCACTCATCTCTAATCCAGGGCTTGTCAGCCTCAGGCCAAGATCAAAATAGAAGTTAGGTGTGTGTGTGTGTGTATGTGTGTGGGTGTCTGTGTAAGGAAGAGGAGGGGAAGGTATCACCTATTAGATACTTTCTGCATATCTGGGAACATGCTAGGTGTCTTCACACACACACATGCCCCCCAGTTCATTGAATCCAGACACAGCCCTGCAGTGAAGGGATTAGCCTCATTTTGTGAACAAGGAAAGTGAGGTGTAAAGGGTTTGTGACCATCTTGCTGAAGATCACCCCCTCAAAGGCTGAGTCAGATGCAAATAGGCCATCTGATTCCAAGGCAAAGCAGGTGGTCCCAATGCCCCACACTGCGAAGCTTCTGCTCTGAAACAATACTACTACTGACAAGAGCAGGAGTAGAGAGACTGTCGACCTTTACGGAGTCTCAGCTCCATCCTGGCCAGACCCTTTGGACCTACTTTACATGACTATCTCAATGAATCCTCACAAGGACCCAAATGTAGGAACCACTGTTGTTCCCATTTGACAGATGAGGAAACTGAGTCACATGAGGATAACTTGTGGAAGAATCCAGACTCAGAAAGTGAAGGAAAGACATTGGAACTCAGGCAGTCTGACACTGGAGCCAGCCCCTTCGAGGCCCTGGGGACACAGCGCACTGTTGCCTCAGCCCTGGCACCAAACTCCCCATCTAACGCGCCCTTTCCATGTAGCCAGGCTGACGTCAGTCCCCGGGCATCTCAGAGCATCTCTTTCCGACACCTTCTTGGACTTCCTGTGGTCCACTCCCCGGAAGTCAGCCCCAGCTGCCCAGGCCTCGGCGGCAGTGATGGCCAGCTTTCTCCAGGGCTTTGCTCAGGATTGGGCTACTCTCCTTTTTTTGGGCTTCAGCCATTTCTTTCCCACAAGGACCATTTTTGTCATCTCTCATAATCACCTGAAACATCTTTGCTCCTTTAATTTAAATCATCTTACTGTTTAAACATGTAGGGACACCTAGGTGGCTCAGTTGGTTAAGCACCTGATTCTTGGTTTTAGCTCAGGTTATGATATCATGGTTCATGGGTTCAAGTCCCACATCGGGCTCTGTGCTGACAGCATGAGCCTGCTTCTCTCTCTCTCTCTCTCTCTCTCTGCCCCACCCTTGTTCTCTCTCAACATAAATACATAAACTTAAAAAAATCTAAAACACACACAACAACGCAAAACCCCCAAAACAAAAAATAAACTTTGTTTTAAAGAGGAACTCTATATCACTGCAATAAACAGAAAAGCAGTGTGGCTAACCATGACTAGAAGATGGCTGTAAAATGAAGGTGATAAAGCAGAACAAAGCCACTCAATCCCGGAGACACTGCAGCCTGCAGAGGTGTTGAGCCTAGCAGGCCTGCCCTCTCCTTGATTGTTTTTAATTTTTTTAAATGTTTATTTAAAAAAATTTTTTAATGTTTTATTTATTTTGATACAGAGAGAGACAGAGCATGAGTGGGGGAGGGGCAGAGAGAGAAGGAGACACAGAACTGGAAGCAGGCTCCAGGCTCTGAGCTGGCTGTCAGCACAGAGCCTGACGCGGGGCTCGAACCCACAAACGTGAGATCTGACCTGAGCCAAAGTCGGAGGCTTAATCGACTGAGCCACCCAGGCACCCCGGTGTTTATTTAGTTTTGAGAGAGAAAGAGAGTGAGCAGGGAAGGGACAGAGAGAGAGAGAGGGAGACACAGAATCTGAAGCAGCCTCCAGGCTCTGAGCTGTCAGCAGAGAGCCAGAGGCAGGGCTTGAACCTGTGAACTGTGAGATCCTGACCTGAGCCGAAGTCAGACCCTTAACTGACTGACCACCCAGGCGCCCCTCCCCTCTCCTTGTGAAAATGAGGCAGTCAAAGCACAGCAGCACCAATGGAAATGCTCTCGGTGACACCAACTGAAGGCCTGAGAGAGGCCTGAGGCACCCCATGCAGGGGGTGCTGGTGGCTCTGACTCGGTGGCTGCCAGCCTTGTTAGGAAGCACCGTCCGGGACACGTTCTCCTCCCTGATGCCTGGCTGTTTCCCATCCAGCTCTCCTGCTGCAAAGGACCCCCATACTCACCAGCCTCTTGGGAGATGCTCTCGGCCAGAGGGAGCACTGCTTGTGAAGTGATGGCCGGCCTGGCAGCCGGGTCCCTCAGACCAGATGGGGGGCCCCCGGGAAGCTCATGGGGTTGTTTTGAGAGCCTCTCAGGAAAAGGTTTGTGGGAGGGGACATTACCATCAATGATAATTGCCCCTGAGAAGGGGAATGAAATTAGGGCAAATTCTATGTGTTTTCTTTCATTTGATTAATTTTTGATAATAAGAAAAATTTATATCATATTTGACAATGATGATGATGATAATGATGATGAAGAATTTCCTGAGACAGTCTGGCATCCCCGTGTACCATCCTGCCAAGGGTCCAGGGGTCCTGCCTGGGCATTTGGAAGGCAGCACAGGTGGGCAGGTTGGAGCTGTTGCTGCTTCTCCTCAGGGTGGGGTGGTGGTGATCAGTGCAGTGGCTCGAGACCCGGGGGACACGAAACCAGTCCCGGCTCAAGTACTCGCAGAGCTGAGGAGGCAGCACATCGCGTCCTGGATTGTGAACATTCTAGTAGGTCAGAACTTGCCTGTTGGTTGATCTTTGGCAAGTCACTCAAACCCCTCTGAGCTTTCCTGGGGAGAGTACAGCCTACCTTGAAGAGTTGCTGTGAAGCTCAAGCAGATGCCACCCCACGGTGCACAGATCCACAGTGTGACTCTGGGGTCTTGACCATCAACTGGCTGTGCGAGATTGGGTGCGGGACTTTCCCTTCATGGACCTCGGTCCTGTCGCTAGCAAATCAAGGACCTGACTAGATTGGAGGTCCCTAACTACGCCCACTGGTGAAACCTGATCTTTATACGTGCTTTGTAGACTAAGGAGTGTTTTCTAATTAGCTGCCAGCATTTAAAAATCAGGTACTTGCATATAGAAATCCAAGATTTGCATGTCTGCTTACAAATCAGAGGTCCAACCACATTGGGCCCACATGGCGTTTTTGCTGAATGCTGGTTAGGGACCACCCAGATTAGGGACTGCCCAGAGATGGGACTCACCGACATGGGCTTTCCACCCATTTAAGTTATTGGGTGTTTAATATTCACAGCAGTTCTATTTTACAGGTGAGGAAACTGAGGCATGGAGAGGCTGACTAAATAACTGACCCCAGGTCATACAAAGATGGATAGAGAGTTAGGACTGGAAGCCATTCAGTCTGGTTCTATGTGTCTTTATTTCATCATGCTGCCTCTCAGCCAGAGAGCCCTGACCGGGCCTGATGCTGAGGAGACAGACAAGGGCAGAGTGAGACTCGCAATGTAGGGTCTCACAGTCCCTCCTCTGCTGGGAAGGCAAGAGTGAGCTCTACCCTGCGTGTCCCCCCTGCCCCACCCCTGCCCCAAGCCAGAGCTGCCAGGATGGAGTGTACAGGAGCTCACTGAAGGGGGGTGAGGCCAAGCCTCCCCCTCTAATGATGGTTGGTGTTGACCCTGAGGCCAGCCCCTGCCCAGGCCGGCCCCCAGCTGGCCCCCAGCAGCTTCCAGGGTTCAGGGCCCTCCCTGTACTTGCTCTCTATTTTGGCTTGACAGAGGTGCATACCTGCCTCCCCAGTCGCTCCAGCCCTCCTGTTTACTCTGCAAATAGCCAAATGCCCCACACTGTCATTTAGAGGCCAGGGGGTGGCTGCCGCGGGGCACCAGGCAGCCTGGGCCTGTTTTAGCTATCCTGGGACTTGCCTCATGCACACGCGCCCAGAACCCATTTGCCTAGGAGTTAATGGGCCCCCACACCCCTGCAAGGTGCAGACACGAGCCAGGGAGGCAGCCTGGGAAGGCAGAGGGGAGGGTATGTGGGAAGGGGGTGCTGCTGGGCTCTGGCTGATTCAGCTCCTTTGGAGCCTTGTGACCTTGAGTCTCTGGGGCTTGGTGCCTCAGTTTCCCCATCAATGGCTGACCTTCCAGAACTCTAGAGAGAAACCAACTCATGGATTGAGAAGATTCCGGTGAGGCATCTACTGTAGGCACAGTAGTGGGACAAGAGCCACAATGTTTAGCATGTATCATAGTTAGAAGCATTCAACACCAGGCATTGGACTAAATCTTTGAAAAATTATCATTGAAGTATAACACACTTTCAGAAAAGTGTACAAATTATAAATATTTCACTCAATAAGTTTTCATACAGTCAGCATACCTGTGCAGTTAGCACCCAGATCATGCAACAGGCAATGCCAGCACTCCAGGAAAAGTCCTCCCATGCTCCTCTGGCCACTACCCACCACCTGCCTTGCATCATTTCTTCATCCCCCTCCGCAGTTTCATGAGTAGGGACTGGACCATCTCATTCATAAATGAAAGAACAGCAGTTTAGAGTGGTCAGCCACACCAACAAGGCCAAGACCTGAACCCAGGTCCCTTATCTCCAGAGCCTGCATGTTAACTGTTGTCCTGGGGAAACAGGTAGACATAGACTAAGGTCCAGATAGGGCCTTATAGCATACACATGCTTGTTTTCTAGGCATGTATTTTCAACAGTGTCTTCATCACCTCCTCCAGGCTGGCCACTTTGTATGCCCTAGTGTCTCCTCTGTTGATGGAAAGAGTGAGCACATCGAATAACACTCAAGATCTTAGTAACTCACCAAATTCTGTCTGCAGACCTGGGATGCTGGGATGCTATATGCTCTCAGATGCAGCTGCCTTTCATGCCCCCACTGAGTCTGCAATTCCATCCAGCCCAGAAGGGAATTAGGAGGCTCTGGGAACAGCTGTAATACAGCCCCAGATTCACAGCAGGTCAAGATGCTTTTCTTAAGCTTAAAAACATGGTGGTGGGATGTTTTTGACTTCACATAATAAAAGACTTGGCAAAAGTGGCTTGAGCTGAGACTTAATTTATTCTCCCACATTACATGAACTCTGGAGCCATGAAAGTTCCTCCCATCTCTCCGATCTTTTGCACATTGGTTGGTCTTGGGCTCATTCCCTTGTTGCACCACGGGGTCTGTAGCTGCTAGCATCAGTTACCCACATCAGTGTCCAGCCAAGGAAGCATGTTTCCTTCCATGAATGCATTAAATGCACATATACAAGGAAGCTTCGGAATGTCTTGTATTTCTCGTTTTCATGATGGGAAGTGGGTTCTGCCTGCAGGGAACAAGAGGGTATGCATTGCGGGACAATGCCCATTGGTACTCAGTAGTGGCAAAGAAGAGTCCATTGCCCACTCTGTCAATATAGTTCCACAGCTGTCTCCCATGTAGGACATGGACGGATGTGGCCAAAGAGGCTTCTGCTAAAGCCAGCTGCCCCAGAGAAGGGCTGTTCTTCAGTCTCTCCCCTTTCCATTCATCCCAGACTGCTCACTTCATTCATGTCCCATCACATGAGAGGGTGGGGAATGTAAGCATGGCGAATCTTTTCCAACAAAAATTGATTGCCTTTAGAACCTACAATAGGCCAGGTTCTGTGCTGACCACCTAACTCATTGTTTCATTTGTCTCCACAACAATCCCCATTTGACAGATGAGGAAGCTGAGGCTCAGAGAGGTGAAGGGCTTGCCCAAGGACTTCTCATTCCATCAGTATGAGAAGGAACTGGAGTTGGAATCCACTTCTCTTTGACTCTACACCTGTCTTCTTAGAAGCCATTATTATATCATCCTGACTTAAAGGCTGTGGGATTCTATTTCTACAGTCTGAGCTAGAGCCCTAATTTTCATTCTATTAACATCTCTCCAGCTTAAGGCCAAGGAGGCAGTGTCCTCTTTTCTCTGAGGCCTGGCCTCAGCTGACCCCTAATCTAGGTCCTGTCTCCTGTTTGGCTCTTTAGCTCCAACTAGTTACTTTCTTTGTGTATGTGAGGGAAGGGGGAGCAGGGTGAAGGAGGGGGTCTCTTCTTCCTGCCACCTTCAGGAGTGCCTCTCTCCGAGCAGCTCAGACCCATAGCTACTGCGAGCCCCTGGCAAGCCTCAGGAGGTGCATAAACAATCAGACCCGATCTTGGAATCACCGACGTGGAAAATCCAGGGGAAGAAATCCTGTTGGCTCTGGGCAGGTGCAGTTGTCACTGTCCCCGGCCCCAAGTTCTGGCTGGCTAGCCCCCTCCTTGGGCAGGAGAATGAGGGAGCAGGGTGCCATGCTCTCACATGAACACACCCATGCCGGTCCCAGCAGCCCCTCTGCTAGAACAAACCTGTTCCCCATCCTGTTAAGAAAACCCATTGGACAGAGTGAGGTTGAGCCTGCCAAATAAACACAGTTAAGCTTGTTGTGCATTTTCCCCAAAATAAAGGCCATCAGAGGCCCCCAATCTCCAGGGAAAGATTCTTAGGAAAATGACCCCCTCCTCTCAATAGTCCCATTAAGAAAATTCTGCCCTAGGGGAGAGTTGTCAGACACACAGCAAGTCACATCTTGTTTATCTCCCTCTCCATACCCTCTTCTCTAGATCTGAAATGCCCTTATATGAAGGACAACTTGCCTTCCTTGTACAGTGGAGTTCTACTTGAGGGCAGGGAGTTAGTCACCAATATATATTTCTGAAGCACCTCCAGTGGGCTCAGGTTGTCCTCTCCAGCTTGGAGTACTGTGTATGCCTAGACCAGTATCCATCATTTTGTCCATCCATTCACCCCTCTGCCCAAAAACCATTGCTGAGTGCCAGCTGTGTGCCAAGGCCTGTGCCTGTCTCTGAGGAGCAAGGAATGTACAGAGCTTACTGGGCAGTGGAGGAGACGGTCAGGTCACCCCTGGATCACAACACAGGAGCTATATGCCTTAATAGAGGTCCATCTATGCCTCACCCCAGAGCTGTCAGTCTAACTTGGCTTTGCTATCACTTCAACTCTTTCAGGAGCAGAGGGTGTTCTCAAGAAACACCAAAGGCAGGGAGTTATCAGATTTGTGTTTAAGGAAGATCACCCTGGACTTGAAAAGGTGAGATTGGAGGCAGACACAGACTGAGGGGCTGATGGGAGAATGGTGGCCCGAGCTGGGACAAATAAGGAGGGTTTGGAGGGGGCTGGAGAAGAGAGTGGATGGGATGGGTTGGAACAACAACTTAGAGGGCGGTGGACTGGATGAGAGACAGGATGGCATGGCAAGGAAGAGAGAGGGTCAATGTTAGTGACTTGTTGGGCAATTGGGTGGACATGGGGCTCATCAGCAAAGGGATGCTGAGTATGGGGGATGATTCATCAGATCACTCACAATTCAGTGGACCCAGAAGTGCAAGCACCCAGACTTCCTGTCAAAGCACTTCTGTCCCAGGAGATGATGACTCTGGGGTGCCAATGGGGAGAGGCTGTGTTAGCTTAAGAGAGGAGAAAGCAGTGGTTTTCAACTCAGGGTTCTAAGCCCAGGGGACATTTGCCAACATTTAAAGACACCTTTGGCTGTCATAACTTGGGGTAAAAAGTGCTACAGGCATCTAGAGGCAAGAATGTTGCTAGACATCCTATAAAACAAAGGGCAGTAGCCATAACAAAGTGCAACCCGGCTCATAATGTCAATAGTGTTGAGGCTGAGAAACTGCTTTACAGAAGCAAATAGTGAAGTTCAGTCATGGTGGCTATGGAGCTAGACGCTTGGGTTCGAATCCCCCAGCTCTACCATTTAGTACTTGTCTGATCATGGGCAAGTTACTTAGCTTTTCTATGCCCCATGTTAAGGGAGGCAATACCTGTCAGCCAGCAAGCCTTGCATTTTTTTTTTAATTTTTTTTAATGTTTTTTATTTATTTTTGATACAGAGAGAGAGAGCATGAGAGGGGGAGGGTCAGAGAGAGAAGGAGACACAGAACCAGAAGCAGGCTCCAGGCTCTGAGCTAGCTGTCAGCACAGAGCCTGACGCGGGGCTCGAACCCACGAACATGAGATCTGACCTGAGCCAAAGTCGGAGGCTTAACCGACTGAGCCACCCAGGCGCCCCTAGCCTTGCATTTTTATGTTGAACTCTTTCTCGGTTTTATGAATTGCACCAACCACCTTCCCCAAGTATTCCTTGAGCATCTCTAAGATACCAAGCACTGTCCTGCAAGTGGAAGTCATGGGAGTGAACCAAGCAGTGGTGCTTGTCTGAGGGGCACAGGAGATGGAGGCTGTTGTCAGTACCACTGGCATGGCCGTGGACATGGTCTTTGCTTCCAGCAATGGACAACCTCTAACCAGGGTGTAGAATGCTCTGAGTGTCAGGCAGTGTCCCCACCATCTGGGGGTCCCTGGAAGGCTTCTCAGAGATGGTGCCTACTGACCAGACACAATTTTCACTGGCAAAGCTGGAGAAGCCCTTTAGAGAGAAAATGCTGGGACAGATATCATGAAGATTAGTTGAAAAACTTGTCATGTTCTGGACTCAGTAAAAGCTCCACCATCACAGATGAAACAATAGGGCTTTAAATAGAGCTGGAGCTGAGTTGCCTCAGCATTCACTCCCACGCGTTTGCTCATTCAACATGTATTTATTGTGTGCCTGGCTTTGTGCTAAGTCTTTACATAAGTCAATATTCCACTTACACTTCATAGCACCTCCACAGGTAGACACCCTCAGTGCCCTCATTGTGCAGATATGGAAACTGGAGCCCAGAGAGGGGAAGAACAGTGCCCAAGGTTGCACAGCTAATAAGTAGTACTGAGCCAACTCCGGTCAAATCCTGGTTCTGCCAGCTCAGCTCTGTGGCCCTGGAAAGTGAGACCTTCTCAAGTCCTGATTTTCTCATGTGAAAAGTGGCTATGATGAGCCCTACCCCACAGCTGCTGTGGGGCCTAAATGTTCCCAAAGGGTCTGATCCATAGATACCCTCAGTACGTTTCAAATTCCCCTCCTTGTCCTGGCTCCTGGGGGTCTATGCTGCAACTCCTTTTATAATCAGGCAGGCCTTGCTGTGTCCCCCCAAATTAGCCCCCTTAGCCTGCAGACTGCTTGTTCCTGGCCTGGAGGCCTCCGGGAGGGCTGAGTGGAGGTGTCTAGGCCCAGAAGCCCGCTGTGCGTGCCTTGAGGGTGTCTACCCTGCAGAGCAGGATATGAGGAGGGCGGAAGTTTCTCCCAGCCAAGAATGTAAGCACTCGGCAGTCCCATTTCTCATCTCTGTGCCTGGACACTGCTGCCGGAAACAAGCAAGGCAATAAATGTTTTAAATGTAAGGTAATAAAAATTTGGAAAAAAAAATTGAAATGCTGCCGAAGTGCTAGCTCCTGAAAGGACCCGTTTGTCTTACTAGAAGTCAGGTGAACCGGTTTTCATGGAAACGCTGGCGGCAGAGACCTGGCTGAGCCAGAAGGGATCCCCACGGGCCTCAACTCCTGTGGCCTCAGTGTCCTAATGTCTGCTGCTGGTGGTGGCAGGGGTTGAATTCCCTGAAAAGTCTCCCTCCGTCCCGCTGGGCTGGAAGACCTCCAAACCCAGGGTGCAAGAGTCAGATGAGGAGGGGAAGAGGAGAGGGGAGGTGAACCGGGGATTTTGATCCTCGTTTGGCCTCACACTACTTGGCAGTCACTTGTGAGGTATTACCCTGGGTGCTTGGAAAACACCTCCCCTCAGAGCCTTACAGCAGCGGCACCGGTAGGAGAAAGGACCATGGCAACAGATGCACCTGAACTGCATTGGTGCTTTGAGGGAGCTGGTATCCCATTTGAAGAGGACACCACCCAGGGTCTTGGAAGTCCAGAGTCAGCATCCGAGAGTGAGGGCCTCCTTAACAGTAGGTCCCAGGGCACCTACCTTGCCTCCCTTTAGTCCCTGTCCTGTTTTGTGACCTTATGACAGTGACTTTTGGAGCCCTGGATTTCCTCAGCTGTGAAGTCAAGTTTTAACAGCACCCACTTTCAGGGTCACTGTATGACATGAAATGGGCTGTGGGAAGGGGCTTAGATCATAGTGAGCACTTCCTAAATGTTAATTGATGAAGAAACAGGTTGAGAGAGGCTGCAGAGCTAGGAGGTGGAGCAGAACTGAAGCCAGCTGGGGGTGGGGGTTTTGAATGAGGCGAGGGCTGACAAGAAGCATTTGGATGTGAGGCCTGGGGAGGGGGTGAAGGGGTAGGTACAAGGTCAGCTGGCTCCGCATTTGCTGGTAGCAGCTTTGGGGCATAGTTGTCAGATTTGGGAGCTCTCATAGCATTATGGCCAACTTCTTTGAGAATCTGATGGAAGCTAACAACCATCTCCCCCCAAAATGTACCCCAGGCACCCCTCACAACTGGGTGCATACAATCTTAGGATGTAGGGACCTCTCTGAAGCTATCCTTGGTTTGCACATGAAGGAAACTATTGATTTTAGGACATTAGATGGGTCAGCACAACATGAACCCTAGCCCATCCCTTTTTCGGCCCAACTATGCTCAGAATTTAAGTCCATTGCTCTTTCTTGTCTCCTTTCCCTTTGCATTGTCCCTTCTTCCCTTGCTAGGACCTTTTTGAATGGGAAGACAGGGCCACTGGGGTTCCTAAGGGTCCCAGGTCTCTCTACCCCCTGCTTGGGACACTGCTTGGGAAGGCCTGAGTGGCCCAGGTTGGGTTCCCATGTTGTGAGCTACCCCTTGGCACCTCTTCCTGCTATAGGCAACCCACAGAGTGTGGGGCCAGCTCAGGTCACAGAAATGGAAAGGGGAGTGCAGAATTGACATTTACTAGGCATCCCCCAAATTATGCAGAATCTGTCCATACTTTTGCCATGGTCCTGATAATAAAATGTTACAGTGATGGGTATATAGTCAGTGTCTTTTCTATTCAATTGTAAGATCTTTGAGGATACAGGACAGCAACCTTGTTCTATTCATAACCAAATAACAGATGGAAAGAGATGGAATGGAGGGGAAAAGGGGAAGGTGCCTGAACATCATAGTTTCTGTTGACCTAACTAGAACCTCTTTCTATAAGCTGCTGAGGCTGAGAGAAAATGAGATTGGAGCTGTAGAGTGTTGGTAGCCATCTGGTAGGAAAGAATGCTTGTAACACAGTAGTAGAAAAAGTGAGCCTTGGCAGAATCATTTGAGACCCTGAATCCAGCCAGACCTGAAGGTGCTTCTTGGTTGCATTAGCCAGTAGCTTTCTTTTACTTATTTATTTTTCCCTAAGCTAGGTTGCATAGGGTATCTGTCACTGCAGCTAAGAATCCTGAGAGATACAGATGCAGGGAAGGAGACAAGGGGGCAGGAGGAAGGGAGGGATGGAGGGATGCCTGTGGTGTGTAGGGAGGACTCTGGTGCTGTGCTGGTTAGGATACATCAGAGGAATCCCAAGACCCCCGGGGCTTCTCTTCCTGTGGATGGAGGGCTGGGATGCAGGCTCCAGGGACAGAGAAGAGGGAGTCTGTGCAAGAAGAAGGGGAAAGGGGTGGGAGGAGGTGGGCTGGCCGAAGTCCTGGGAGGCGTGGAGACAAGATTAGTAGAGGCCTGAGCAGCAGCTCCCCATGTTTACTGCAAACAGAAGATGGTGGCCAGCCTCTCCTGGACCTCAGAGGGGAGGGAGCCATTGACAGGGAACTCCTCCCCCTGCCCCTCTGTGCTATTAAGCAGGGGTGGAGAGTGCCCGGTGGGGCTAGGGAAGGCCTGTAGGAGGGAGGGGGTGTCGCAATCCCCAGGCTTTTAGCCCTCCCTCCCTGTAACCTTAGCTTCTTTTGCCATTCAGATTTCCCCTTGCCCTCTATGTCCCAGCAGACCTTGTTCTGGGCTCTCCCCAACCCCCTACCGCCATTTAAAGATCTAGATCCAGGTGCGGCCTGGGGATCAGGATTTTATCAAAGTCCTCAGGTGCTTCTCATGCCTGTCAGGTTTGGAAACCACAGATCTAATTCAAAACTCAGTGTTTTACACATGGGTGATTGAGGATGCAGAAGGAATAGGCCTGTTCGTTGTAACACAGCACAGCAGGGGCTGGGCTGGGTACCCAGGTCTTCTATGCAGAGCCTCGGCGTCGGGCTCAGGTCTCGGGGTTTGCACTGTTAATCCCAGAAAGGCCGGGAGTGCTGGCCAGAAGAGGGCGAGAACACAGGTCTACCTGTGATTTTGAAAACCTGCAGTCCTCAGGTTCAGAGGGAAGACCTGGAGCCGGCCCTCTGTGCTGCGAGATGGTACAGAGTATGAGGCAAGAACAAGTCAAATGACCCTAAATGAGGGCTGAGGGGGAAGACGCCCAACCAGCTGCAGGGCCGGGTCACAGCTGTAACTTGACAGTGCCTTTCTCTCCTCCTTTGGCCTCTGCAGATTCTAGTGAAGCCTCACCTTCCAATAAGACAGAGTCACTGGGTTTTAATCTCTTGCTGCTCAAGGTATGGGCCCTGGGCCATCGCCTAGAAGTGCAGAGTCTCAGGCCCCACACCACACCGACTGTGTCAGAATCCGTATTTTAACCATGGAGAGAGTTCTTGCACACCCTGCCGTCTGAGGCACATGGGTACATCCACCCGCTGGTGTGAGGTAAGCACAGGCGAATTCGCGACAGCGCAAACTGGCCTCGTTTGTGTATTTGGATGTGTTGTGAAATATTTGGTGGCGAATGCGATTTTGCTAACCAGGTCTTGTTGGAAATCCACCAGAGAATTACTGAGTTAAAACAAACAGCGGTGGCCACCGTAAGCATGGAAGTCTTGTTAAAACAAAGTATTGCAACTTCCTTGAGGGAGTTTGTAT
The DNA here is from genome assembly GCF_006229205.1 of Suricata suricatta. Taxonomy (NCBI): domain Eukaryota; kingdom Metazoa; phylum Chordata; class Mammalia; order Carnivora; family Herpestidae; genus Suricata; species Suricata suricatta. The sequence goes on from NC_043705.1 coordinate 90,122,396, forward strand.
GTTTTCTTATTAAATGTACTTAAACTAAAGCATGACTGCCCATCCAACCTTCCTATGTCTGTTGCAGAGTTTGCATTTGGTTAGCTTTTGCTTGTACTAGGAGTTGTGCTGAGCGTTTTATATCCTTGACCTTATGGAACCCTCAGCATACCTTTGAGGGAGGTGTCATTTCTACTCCCGCTTAGCAGATGAGCAAATCAAGGAACGGACGGACAGGTGAAGTGATTGTGAGTCTGCATTTCATCTTGCGTTTTACTCTTGTCTTATAATCCTTTCCTCGCCAGGCCCACACCCCACTGTTCTGTGCTTTCTTAGATTCTGCATGTCTACCTGGCCTCATTTACCACAGGGCCATACTATTGGCTGAAGTGTTTGCCTCTCAGCTGGCCTGGACCTGGTTTTCCACATGCAGGCTTGCTGATCCGAGGCTGAGCCCCACTGACCTTCCCTAACTCACACAGCAGGCCAATATTTCTCCTGTCCCAAATCATCCTACGGACCATTCCTGAAGCCCAAACCCACCAAATTATTCAGGCTGGCCAATCCTAAACTGTTTACCCTGCCCTGCCTTGCCGTTTTCATGGAAACCTCAATAAAGGCTGGCGCCTAGGCCTTCCCCTCACTTGGGACCAAAACCTGAGGGTCCCCATGCGGCCCTGCATGGCGTGGCCCCTCCTCTTGGGAAATGTAAATAATGAAAATTGTTCTTCTATGACATTAACCTTTCTGTGCTGTCACTCAATAGCCTTCATTAATTGATACCCACAGATACCAATAAACACCCACCCCCATCATTGCCAGGCCCTGACATTCCAGACTCTGGTCCCTGTGGCTTCTGCAGTTAGTGTAGGTTGCTCCTGCAGTGCCTACCATGCATCTGCTGGGATATGAGGCTGCTCTACCCCCTGCTCTGAGGGGCTTCCAGGAACTTGCTTGTCCTGAAACTTGAACTTGGTGAGATATCAGGAAGGTAATGTGGGCAGGTCTGGGGGATTCTGAGTGTTGGGGGATAGTTCTCCATGGGTCTCTTGCATTTCTACACATCTTGCAAACTGAGTATCTCAGTTCCAGACTATCCTTTTGAGGATGTTTGCATAGCGAGTGGCCTTGGAAGGTACTCTAGTGTTTTCCTCTAGAACAAAGAGCCAATTTGTTTACAATCCAGAATAATAGAGATAATGTCTCCCTCCAGACAAAGGCCAAGTGGACCATTGCAGCATTTCCTAAGCCTGGAGTTTCTTTCCTGTAGCACACCCTGCTGCATGTTTAAGAATCACCTGGCCCTCTTCAGCCTGTGGGAAGTGGGACGAGGGAAACTGGTGTGCATCTGTAGCTCAAGCTGCCTGCTCTGCTGTGCACAATAGTCCTTTGTCTCTGACCCTGGGGTCTCAAGTCATGCCAGCATCTGTGAGACTGTAGCAGACAAATGTACTAGCATGCAAGAGGGAAAAAATCCTAGCTCCTACACAGTTCTTGACATTGGAGTCTCTGGTTCATGGAATTAAATAGACGAGCCATGCTTCCTTTGGAAAACAGACCAGTCCCCTCACAAAGAAAGCTAAAAACAGGATCGTGATAGTATAGGGCATCAAAGCACTGGATCTGTGATATTTACCCAAAGGAATTGGAAACTTATGTGAATGGATCAATAAATCTTGGTGCATCCAGGCAATGGAATATTGTTCAGTGCTAAAAACCAAATGAGCTACCAAGCTATGAAAAGACACAGAGAAACCTTACATGCATATTACTAGGTGAAAGAAGCCAACCTGAAAAGACACATATTATATATTCAAATTGCATGACATTTTGGAAAAGGCAAAAGTATAGGGACAGTAAAAGGATTAGTGTTTTCCAGGGTTGGAGGGAAGGAAAGATGATCAGGAGGAGCACAGAGGAGTTTTCTGGCAGTGAAAACATTCTATGTGATATGGTGATGAAGGATCCATGCCATCGGACATTTATCTAGACCCATAGAATGTACCCCACCAACAGCGAACAGTAATGTGAACTGTGGACTTCGGATGATCCGTCAGTGCAAGTTTATCAGTTGTGATAAATTTTTCACACTGGTGGGGGATGTGCATAATGGGGAGGCTGTAGGTGTGGGGGCCCGGGGGTATATGGGAAATCTTTGAATCACCTTCCTAATTTTGGTGTGAACCTAAAACTGCTTTAAGAAAATAAAGTCTTAAAAAAAAAAAAAAAGCCCTGTGTCTGGAGTCAAAAAGCCTTGGTTTGAAGCTGGACTTCTGACTTCGAAGAGTTTGAGCCCCGGGGTACTCATCGGTAAAGTAGGGCTAAAAGTTATTCCTGTTTTAGGGATTGTTGTGAAGAATAAATGAGAGTGAGATAATAAGATTGAAGGAGTCAGAGCTTTACCAATGGTAGCTTTTGTTATTGCTACTATCATGGTCATTTTCGACCCTCCAGCCAGTCATTCATTCAGAGGCAGTTTCTGAGGCTAGAGGGAGCCCTTGACGGTAAAGGGGCCTCCAGACCATCTGGGAGGCACCCCTGCTTCCAGCTCGGAGTCCAGGGATGTATTACACACCTCACCTCTGTGCTACATGCTCTCTTCAGGCCCCTTCTCCATCAACCTCACTTTCTTTATTGGTCCACTCAGGCTGCTATGACGCAAAATATCATAGGCAGGCTGGCTTAAGCCACAGAAAGTTACTTCTCACAGTTATGGAGGCTGGAAGTCCAAGATCAGGGAGCCAGCATGGCCAGCCAGGCTCTGGTGAGAGCCCTCTGTCTGGCTTAGAGATGACCACCTTCTCCCTGAGTCCTCACATAGCAGAGACAAAACGTGGTGTCTCTTATCAGGGCACTCATCTCCTCCTGAAGACTCCACCCTCATGACCTCCTTTAAACCTAATTACCTGCCTATGAAATCTCCAAATACCAACACAGTGAGGGTTAAATCTTCAACATACATATTTTGGGGAGACACAGTTTAGTCTATAGAATTCTCTATGTTTATCCACCCTGCTCTGAGCCCCAAGAGGGTACCTTAGCCTCCACAGACTGCACCACCAGGCCCCTTTTCCCTCTGGCTTCTAGTTGGGGCCAGCCAACTGATGACACCAGAAGGAGATTGAAGAGCCAAAGGACAGAGAGGTCAGAGTATTTATTTTGCCAGGTGCTTCCATCTGGACTGCAGGTTGGCTTCTCCAATGAAGGCATAGCTGTTACTCTGTGGGTATCTCTTGCAGCTACAGATCTGGCTAGGTTCAGGTGATCACCACCCTTTGCCCATGTAGGTCCTGCGGTGGCCATGGCATTGTGTGGTTGGCAGCCTGAGTGTGTTCTCATCCCTTCTGGATTTCCCTTGGCCCTGTTAACACTTCAGTACCTTCCCCTCAATTACCCCTCCTGAGCGTGCTGTCTGTTTCTAGCCAGGACTCTGTCTACTAGAGCCCAAATCTTCCTCAACACAACCCCACCTCAAAAGCCAGAGATTAGCTGTCTTGAAAGGGTGCCAGGTATGGCTAGGGTGTGATCAACCCAGACCTCCTTCCTTTGCCTTCTCAAAGATTTTGGCTTCAAGGCCACTCTGTATTCATAAAAATTATTGAGGACTCAATTTGAATCCATAGTTACTGTATTATAAATATAAACAAGAAAATTTAAAAACATTTACTTACCAATTATATAAAAAAGAAACACAATATGCATCAAGACATCCTGTTTTATGAAAAGAGCTATATTTTCCAAAACCAAACAATTATGACAAAGATGACATCACTTTATGTTTGTATAAATCTCTTTAATGTCTGGCTTACTAGAAAGCAACTTGAATTCTTATATCTCCTTCTGTATTCAGTCTGTTTTTTCTTGAAGTATATTAAAAAATAAATGATGCTCTGCTGAGTTATTTTGAAACATTTATCTGTATAGCAGATTTTCCAAAACTGGCAATAATATCACCAATCTCATTAGGAGTCTTTAAGCACTCGGAAGTTGGCATGCTCACCACGGCACATACAAATTTCCCAAAATGCCTTTTTTGTTTCTCGGGGGTTTTTTTGTTTGCTTGTTTGTTTGGCATAAAAGCTCTAATTTTGTCAATGCGTCCAATCCTGTCAGGCTTTCTGGAATTGACAGGTTTACTTCATTTCATTTTCAACAAAATGTCTGTCAAGTACTCAAGACGGAGTAACCACAGTTGTGTGTCAGGTGTTCTTTCAGGTGAAAATGGTGTGTCATGGAGAAAGTGGCTCGTCAGCTTGCAACTCAGACTGTGGCACCCTGGCTTCTTCTAGAGTCAACCACTGTGTGCAGACAAACTTCAAGTGCGGCACTTCTGCTTTGGGTATTCTTCCTGTTCTATTCCACAGAATATTAAGAACATATGTGCTCCAGGGTTGAGATTTAGTAAGACTACTAATTTGTACTGCTGCATCAAGAGCATTCTTGAGTGAAACCAGCTTTCTTCCCTCCACGTGAATGGTGGTGAGGAAGACAGTGACCAACAGTGCAATGTGAAACTGCCACCTTGATTCCCTCTGAGCTTCAGTACTTTGATCCCTCATTGCTTCTGTACTATCAGTGCCAAGGTCAATACAGTAAAGGAGGCAAATAATGTTTAAATATTATCATTGAAAGAATTTTGACATTGCAGATCTTCTGTGGGGACCTCCAGGGGTCCTCAGATCACTCTGAATTATTTTTTTAAATGTTTTTTCATTTCTGAGAGAGACAGAGCATGAGTGGGGGGTGGGGAGAAAGGAGGAGGGAGACACAGAATCCCAAGCAGGCTCCAGGGTCTGAGCTGTCAATACAGAGCCTGACACGGGGCTTGAACTCACAGACCTTGAGGTCATGCCCTGAGCTGAAGTCAGACGCTTAACTGACTAAGCCACCCCAGTGTCCCTGAGATCGCTCTTTGAAAACCGCTGCCTTATGGCATAGAACAAAGCAATGGAATTGTTGACCACATCTTTATTTTGTTCAAAGGCCTTTTCCACCCTGGAACTCACTTGAGCTTCTGGAATCTAAGTTCTATGAAGGCAGAAAGTGTCTGCAGAATTTAGCAGGGCTTACATATGAGATGCCAGCAAATAATTAGAAAGATTATTAATCAGAAAGATCATAAATAATTATAAATGCTATAAGTTATTAGAAAGATTATAAGTTATTTGAAAGTTATTAAAAAGATTTGGAATGATAGTTTAAATTCAATATAAATAAACAAAATAATATATGCTTTTGACCTCTTCAAAAGAAAAGTATTAGCCAAATGGATATAATAAAATATTTAGCTTAAGAGAAACAGAACTCTGAGCCTTACTTTTTTCATCTGCAGAATGTGCATAATTTAATGCACTACTAATCAAACTTTTCCATCTAAGGATTTTAGAGAGCAAAGGAAGATGAAAGGGTATTTCCTGGTTAGCCAGAAGCAATCTGCATCGAATGAACATGTTTTCTGAAATTTCCTGTTTTATTTTCTACAGTTTTGGTGGACCTTGTAATTCTAGTCCATAGAACATTAATGTTTATCTTACTATCAGAAAACAATGTTTTAAATTAGCAAGCACACATTTCTAAAGATTGATGCTCTAATTGTCCAGACACAGTGTAGGGTTTCAAAGGTTATTAACAAGTAAATTAAAGTAAAAGTCCCAGATTTGGGTATGATTTCTGCTTTGTCCTGTTTGTATGATCTGGAGTGATTTACACCCCTTTGTGTCTCAGTTTCTTCACTTAAAAAAATCAGAAAGATACTGATCACAATTACAATTGTAAAATCATAATCAGTGAGGATTTGTGTCATCAATTCCATGGGGAGAAGTAATGAAAAACAAGACAGCAGTGTGCCTGTGCTTATGCAGAAATTCTAAGTGTCACAATGTCATCTCTGATCCCTTGCCAACCCCTTAGATTCTCAGAGGAGGCGTTCACGCAATATTCTTGGTGCCCTACGATTCCTTAGAGGCGTGCTGTAGCGGGTGAACTGTGTTAAAGAAAAACTTAAAACAGCAAGGAAGACTTTATTTAAGACTATTGTGGTAAGTGTCAAGACTATGAGAGAGATTTGGCTCCAGCTAAAGATATATAGCCCACCCACAGAAGAAGGGGGTTGGTGGATGGAAAAGTACTAAGAGTGATAAGAAAGTTCTTGATAAACTGACTCAACAGGATTTTTGCTGAAGGCTGGCCCAGACTTAGATATGAAGGTGGGCAGTGAGAAATCTGGCCAGATATCAAAGGTGATCACATATCAAGGTGGGGGGAGGGGAGTCTTGCTGAACTGACTCAGCAGGGTTTTTCTACAACTGGGGTAGGCAGGCCAAAGACAAGGCCCCAAAGTGCTCAGATGTAGAATTCTGTATATAGATATACAGTTTGGTCAAGGAGAGGGTCCTTAGCAGTTAGGTACAAAGTCCTCTTAACCCCACACCCCATCCATGGACATCAGATCAACTTGTTTGCATCTGTTTTAACTTGGATTCTGGCTCTTCTGGCTGAAAAAGATTGAGTAAATTGAGATACATTCCTTCTTTATGGATAGGACTCAAAACTGCTAAGATGTCAATTTTTCCCAAATTGAACTATAGATTCAATGTCATCGTGATAAAAATCCCAGAAAGTTAATTTGTACATATCAACAACCTAATTCTAAAGTTTATTTGGAGAGGAAAAAGACTGTGAATATCCAATGCAATATCAGAAGAGAAGCACAAGGTCAAATGACTGCACTATCCGACTACAAGAATTACTACAAATCTACAGTAATCAAGACACTGTGACACTGTGAAAGAATAGACAAAAGATCCATGAGACAGAATAGAGAGCCCAGAAATAGATTCACATTAATATATTCAACTCATCTTTGACAAAGGACCACAGGCAGCACAATGGAGAAAAGATAATCTTTTTTAATGAATAATGCTGGAGAAACTGGATAACTTTGTGCAAAAAACATAATCTAGACACAGGTCTTATACCTTTCACAAGAATTAACTCACACTGGGTTATAGAACTAAATGTGAAATGCAAAACTAAAAAACACCTAGAGGACAATATAGAACCAAATCTAGATGATCTTAGGTTTGAGGATGACTTTAGATTCAACACTAAAAGTGGCAATCCATTTAACAACTTATAGCAAATGTTTGCTATTGCAATGGTAAAATTTCTTATGTGTGTATGAACAAAGATTAAAGAGAGTTTATTTCCTCTTGTGATAGAATTGCAGGCAAGCCTCTTTGCTGATGTTGAGATATAAATTATGTTACTTTTGCAAAGAATATTGCATTTTTATTTCATTTCATTAAAAAAATGTTTTTAATGTTTACTTATTTTTGAGAAAGAAAGCAAGACAGATTGTGAGAGGGGGAAGGGCAGTGAGAGAGAGAGACACACACAGAATCTGAAGCAGGCTCCAGGCTCTGTTCTGTCAGCACAGAGCCTGATGCAGGGCTTGAATCTGCAAACCTTGAGATTATGACCTGAGCCAAAGTCAGATGCTTAACCAACTGAGCCACCCAGGCACCCCAAAATATTGCATTTTTAATCATAATGATCTCTTTCTTCATTCCCTTCTTTCCTTCCTCCCTTCATTTCTTTTTTCTTTTCTTTTCTTTTTTTTTCAGGAGCAAAACCAGAAGTCTGTTCTAAAAAGAGGCTGATGAGCTGCCTGGAGGCAAGGGAAGAGCCCTATAACCCTTCTGAGCCTGGGGTTGTGTCTGGAAGAACGTGGTCCTGGTAGATTTTCAACTAAGAAATGAGGATTCTTGTCCAGAAGGAAGAAATAGTCCTGGAAGTAAGCATCTAGATAACACAGAGGTCACAGATGACTCCTCTCACCACCCCAGAGGACTCAGTGTCACACAAAGAGGTGTGTCTGGTCTCAGGACACTGCATTCTGGCCATGGGAGAGCTAGATGAGTTGTACAATGCAAACAATAGGAAGCTGGAAGGCATAATATGATTCAGGTGACTATGAGGCATCACATGAGGAATCCAAGGCTCAAGGAGCTCAAATGACTTGTCCTAAGTCACATGGCAAGGCAGGTGGCAGAGCTGACCCCGCACTCTAGCAGGGCCTGTTGGGGAACATGTATGAGATAAGTGGACCTGGTGGGAAATACCTGTCTGTCTCTAGGAAGTAACTGTTACTCAGAGGCTCAAAATGCCACCCTACTGTTCCCAAATCTTCCACATCTTTTCCAAGCTTTTTCAAACCAAAGCAGAAAATGTGTATTGTTATGTGAAATTCCTCAATTTTTGAATGATGGCAATTCATGCAATAAATTTAAAGACCCATGTGGGTCAAATACAGTCAGGGGCCACCATCATGTCTGTGTGTGTGCCTTCTTCTGAAAGGAGAAATGTTTTGAATTATGCTGGAGAGATAAAAGAAAGCTCTTGAAGATTAAGACTATCCCAATAGGTGAAGAGCCTTCCAATCTAAACAAACACTGGCTTTTTAGCTGCTCTCAAAATAACATTTAAAGATTTTGGTTAAGACAAGTTGAGTAATCCTGTATACACCCACGTGACATATTTCAATATTTAGGCTACAAAACTGGGCTTTGATCCAGCCAGGAATAGGAAGAACTTGAGGAAAAAGTCTAGTGAAAGTTAGTAGTCCCGACTGTTTAGGGTTGCATTGAAGTTAGATAGGGAAGAATCATATTCTGAGGATTTCCCTCACATACCAAAGCAAAAGAGATGTGAAATAGCAATAAGAAGAAAGGTTCTTCCTGGAAAATGCTGAGTAATGAAGAGCCTATGGAAACAAATCTAACAAAGCAACTTGGAAATTAAAGCGAAGCTGGGTTGATGTCTTCTTCCCTAGTTTAGCCAAAAACTCAAGCAAAGCTACAATACCAACCCATCATGGTTCTCAGGGGACCTGCTTCAGGTCTCTGCCCTGCCCCCAACACCATCTGACCCCCCACCCTCCCAGATAGCTGCTATGATCTGTGCCATGATGGGAACCTCACTGAGCTTCAGGGCTCCCGTGGATCAAATGGGAACTGTAGCATCTGGGGAGAGGGCCCTTAGAGGGAAGGAGAGAGAAACATCACAGCTCTCTTCCTTGCTGAATGCTTCCTGCGTGTCAGCCACCAGTCATCTCACTTAGTCTCATTATGCCCACATTCCTGCTGCCATCATTGTTGTCAAGATATTTACAAGCCCCTAGAATGTAAAATAGTCCCCTTCACATTCTCGTTTTCATTAGAGGCGATGTGCGTGCCTCGTAGGCCAGGGCAGGTGGCAGCTTCTCTGAGTCCCGTTATTGAAGCCCTGGGAAGCCTCCCTTAACCACACAAGAATCCTAAACAATCTTACCTGGGGAGAACCATCTTTGAGAACACACGTACACTCTCTTGTCTTTATATTTTAACCCTGGGATGTAGCAAGCAATTTGAAATGAAAGGAGACTGTCTATCTGGGTAAGTCGATTTGAAGATCTATCTTCTACATCTATTACCTCTCACACAATGCCTGCCCCAGCATTGGGAATATAGTACCTGTGCCATAAATGTTGTAGAAAGAAAGTTTATTATGTTTCCCCATTTTAGAGAAGGAATTTAAGCTTGTTAATGAACTTGGGAACTACAGAAGTTAGTTCTGAAGGGCAGCAGGTAATGCTAAGCAGTATAGGGGTCTTTGGAAAGCAAAATGCAAATCCCACCCTGGGAACTGGAGGGTGGGAAGGTGGTGGCTTTCTTCACCAAACCCTAAGAGGCTGTGACACATGGCTTATTTGTGTCTCAATGTCATCTTGCTCATCTCAGCCCGCCCTGGGTGAACCACAGTGCCTGGCAGGAGGAAGATGCTCTGTAAAGTTCTAACTTGTTCTGCCTAGAGTGTGTGCAGAAACTGTGCTGGGAACAGGGGAGCTTCCTGTAGTCATAAGAAGCCATGAAGGACACTGGGGATTGGTGGGCAAGAGCTAGGGAAGGCGAAGAACAGCTCTGCACCCTAAAGGCCAGGAGCTCAGAGTTCGGTGTGTTTGAATGCATGGAGTGAGTCTGGAAGAAAACTCAGCCTGAAAGCTAATGGTGTTAACCCTCTGGGCTGCAGAATCATGAGAGCTTTAGGATCTTGTACCTTTTTTCTTTCTTTCTTTTTCTTCTCTCATCTTCTCGTCTAGTCTCTTCTCTTCCCTTCCCTTTGCTTTCTTTTTCTTTTCTTTCTTTCTTTCTTTCTTTTTTTTTTTTTTGCTTTGTGCATCTGTATTAAAAACAATTTTTTTCCAGAAAAGAATTTGGGTGATGCATATGATGGGCTCAAGAAAAACAACGTATTTTCTTTCAGGGTTTTTTCTCTATAGATAATTATTATTTGTAAATACAGTTGAAAGAATCACAGAGTGAAGGATGAAATAATTGAAGGAAGTATTTTAACATTAAGAGAGTAATGATCAATGGTTGGAAACCCTCCTATAAGGGAAACCCTCCTTATACTTGACCCCAGTGGAACCAGGAGGTGCACAGAGTCCCTTCTCTTCCTTTCAGGTCCCACCACAAGCAGGTGGCTCCATGAAATGGAGAAGGTGGCTTATCAGCCAGGGCGGGAACAGATGCTATCACCGAGGCCCAGACCCACACAAAGGCCTCAACCCCCACTTGTGTTTCTAGCCTGTTCTCCCAAGATTCCCCGACAGCCATCTGATAAGATGCATTTAGCTGTCTAGTTTGCATGGTCCTGACAATTTTCATTCAAAACATATGCAAATACTGGGGGCAGATTGTCGGGGACAGAGGCTGTGGTGAAATGCTTCTAAACTTTTAACCAAATGAATCTATTAACCTCAAGAAGAGGAGCTTCTGATTTCAGCCTCTATTTGCATCAAAAGGACAGTTAGACTCCTGCCCATTCCTTTCCCCATCTGGCGGCTTATCTCATCTCTGGGAAGGTGAAATTAGCAGTGCGCCTGCCCAGTGACTTTCCCAAAGTCGCTGGGATCCTTAGCTTTTAGTGAGGTGGTGATGGCCATGAGGCCCCTGAACTTTCCAGCCAGGCCCCGTGTGAGATGGAGCCTGGGCGGGCTCAGGGCACGATCCCAAGTCACTAGGCAGTGGTTGGAGCCAGCGCTTACCAGAAGCAGGCTTTTGGGTCCTCAGGGCACCTGCCTGGTGTGTTTATACAGCGGTAGAGTCAGCAGTTGAGGAATTAGCACACAAAGAGAACAGTGCTGCACAAACTCCGCTGATTAATTAACTCTCTGACAACAGTGCATCTGGGGTGGTAACCCAATATCCTGCCAATGGAAGGGGCTAATCCCCAGGGAGGTCAGGATAATTTTTGCAGAAGCATTTCCTGCTTCCTTCCCCAGGTCTGGTGGGCTCGGGCTATCATCTCCTGAATCCCAGACCAGGACATCTGTTCAGGCCAGTGGCCTTGGGCCACACCAGCCTCATGGGCTTGAAACCAGTGCAGTCCCATGGGGGCTTATATAGGGACCCTGACCTTAGTTTAATGCCCTGCTGTCACCACCTTGAAGTTCTTAATAATTTTTTGAGGGGGTGAGGGGCAGAGAGAGATAGAGAGGAGCACAATGGAGGGCTCGAGCCCACACCACGAAATCATGAACTGAGCCAAAACCAGGAGCCAGATGCTTAACTGATTGAGCCACCCAAGCACCCCTCTTCATAATTTTTGAACAAAGTTCCTCCTTGTTCAGCCTGCCCCATGCCCTGCAAACCATGTCACCAGTCCTGGACTTGGGTGAGAGCGTGGGGTCCTGGGGATTGCCTGAGGAGCTGCAGCTCTCAGCTGGCATTCAAAGCCCTTCCCAATCATCTGCACATGCCACACTCTCAAGTACCTGTTGCCTTCAGCCAAAGATTCTGTCACATACGTCCCTGCCTTTGCACTTCATGTTCCTTGTGCCTCATAAACGTTCCCCTTTCCTCATCCTCTGGCAGACTCCTTTCATCTTTCAAAACCCTGAAGAAGAATCTTCTCTTTTCTTTTCTCCCCTGAGGATTTCTTTAAAGTCCTGCAGGCAGGTTGCTCCATCCTCACTGCTTTCAGAGCCTCTGAACACTTCTGTTGGTGTTTTTCATGAACTGCAGCATGATGATGCTTCTGTCTCCCAGGAGTGTTTAAAAGTATTTAACAGTTGGTATCGGAGAAGCATCAGCCAGTGAGAGTGGATGGAAGGAGGCCAGACACAGCCAAGACACAAGATCATGGGCATCAGAAGGCCTTAGGAGCCCAGGGCAGAGTGGGTTTACCAACTGTTAGGGAGTATTTCAACTTCTCAGAAGTGTGTACTGTTGTCCTGGTGCATCCTGGCTGAGCAGGCCTTGTGTGGTTCATCTTTCTGTGCAGGTGTCTGGAAAAGAGGTTGGTCCACAGTCAGGACTCAGAAAAGGAAGATAGAAGCAGGTGGGAAATGGTCTTTGGTAGCTGGGTTTCGGGCATCCCCCTCCGGGGTGAGGGAATAAGAAGACTGTTCTGAAATCAGGAGGCATCCATTTCTCCAGCTTTCCCCAAAGGGTCCTCTGCAGGGAATGAGTCCAGAATATTATAAGGAGTCCTGCAGCAGCTGGGAGAAAACACAAAAGAAAGGAGTCAGTCTCAGGCCATACCCAGTGAGAGTTGCCAACTGTTAACAGCACCGCACACTCACACAGCTACAACAGACATACCCAATCTATAGATGTGTGCTACTCACATATGCCACCTGCTCCCCAATGTACCCCCACATACCCTAAAGCTGGGAGTGGCCCACAAAAGCCAGAGAATGGCCAAGGCAGCCTTCCATACTGGATGGGAAGGGTGGCCAGAGGGCAGGCTGCAGAGGGTCCCTGGAAGGAGAGCAGCCTTGTGCTGGGAGGGTCTGGAGAAGCAGAGGCAGGAGCAGAGGGCACCAAGGAGGGGCTGGCTGAGCAGGGGCTGCAGTGAGGCACCATCCTGGCTGGGGCAGAGCGCAGGTCTCAGGAGGTCATGGGGCAGGAGGGTGTAGTGGGGAAGGTTATGTAAAGAGGAGAGTGGGGAGCAGGGAGGAGGCCAGCATTGTGTAGAAAACCTGCCTTACAGCAAGTGTACGCTAGGTATCTTGCAGACATCATAACTTCTCATTCTCACCCCGACCCTCTGAGGTGTGAATGACGATCTCATTTCACAGCTCATGGGCAAACTCATGAAGTGGCTTGCCCAGGGCTGCCCAGTCAAGGATTGGAGCCCACACATAGACCCAGTTCTGCTGGGCTCCAAAATCCCCTGCTATTTCCACCTTGCACTCAGCGGGTAAAGATTTGTGTGTAGTGACCTTTATTCCCTGCCCCATTCTTCTCCCCTTCCCAAAGGATGCACTGAAGGTGTCTGCCCCTCATCCCTTGTTACAGCTCCACAAACTCTAATTGGGAACAAGTGGGCAATGACAGCAACGTAAGGGAGCCAGATTTCTCAACCTCGACACTGTTGTCATTTGGAGCTGGATCATTCTTTGTTATCTGAGGCTATCCTGTGCCTTGTAGGATGTTTTGTTTTGTTTTTAAATGTTTGTTTGTTTATTCTGAGACACAGAGAGAGAGAGAGAGACAGAGAGAGAGAGAGACAGAGAGAGAGGGTGAGAGTGAGCAGAGGGTGGGGACAGAGGCAGAGAGAAAGGAGAGAGAATCCCATTCTGGCTCTGTGCTGGCAGAGCTGAGCCTGGCACGGAGCTCCATCGCATGAACTGTGAGATCATGACCTGAGCTGAAGTCAAGAATCAGACACTTAACCAACTGAGCTACCCAGGCGCCCCTTGTAGAGTATTTAAAATCATCTTTGAATATAGCGTCATTCCTTCTTCTCTTCTCTTGTGACTACTAAAAATGTCTCTAGATATTTCAAAATGTCCCATGGTGTGGGGGGGGGGCAAAGTTGAACCCCCTTAGTTGAGATCTGCTGGGTTAGACAGACGGCTAACTTGTGAGGATCTGGAGGGGATTTTACAAGTCTCCTAGCCCCTCTGCATTGACTTCCAGCACTCCAGCAGAACCCTGTCCCTCTTGCTTAGGTGATGATGAGTCAAGCTAAGCAGCAGCAGGATGGACACCATGACCTCCAGAGGGCCTTCTGGGCAGTCCTGCTGATCTGGGCGGGTGCCGGCCCCGCCTTCCCCCATGGGCGACTGGGCTCCCACAGAGAGACCTTGTCCAGTGCTCTTCCGCCTGCACCCCCAGGACAGCAGGCCCAACAGCCAATTATGAAAATGAAAAATCCAGGTCTTGGCCTCAAATGAGTATTTTCCTCTGGTGCTTTGATTCTCCTGTAATAAGCGCCTGGTCACCAAGGAATCCCAGGAATGTGGCCTTGATAATAAAAATAGGCACCTGGCCCAGAGGGGCCCACTCACTGGACTGGCACAGAGGCCTGGACAGGCAGCCTCCAAGTCCAAAGCTGCCCCTCCCCTGCTGGGCAGGGGCACTTGCTGAAACGGTCTGTCCCCTCTCAGCCTGAGCCTGTTTCTACATCCCTTCTCCCAGTGCCTCGCTGCAGCTCCTGCTTCTGTAAGAAAGTAAGAATCCTTATAAATGTGTGGCCTCCTATCAGGAGAAACAAAACACAGCCCACCTCCACCTCCAACCCAACATCGATTGATTGTTTACTTCCTTACAGAGGAAGAAATCAAGGCACAGAGAGATTAAGTCACTGGCCCAAGGGCTCATAGCTGACAAGCAGCTTTGCTGGGATGTGAACTCAGACAGCTGTTTCGACTTCCTCCGTCAGGTGACCAGGTTGTCTGGGAGCCTGGGGCTGACACATGGGCGCAGGAGATCTTGACTCTGAGTGCACCCTCCCGGGGTGGCTGGGATGGTGATGAGCTCCACAGGAGACTGGGAGCTCTGGTTGCCCCACGGCTCCCTGGTTCCAGGAGTTTACTCTGTAAAACTGAAGGGTCAATGGGGAGGAAGGGCTATGTGCCCAGGCTGCCCAGGGAAGCCCATCTTCCTCAGAGTTCCTCCTGAGATCCTAATTCTTTCACGTTTTACCCCAAAAGAGAATGCCCCCAATTCAGGATGCCAGTCGATGGTATTTCCCCAGGGATAGTGTAGGGAGGCAGTGTAGGGCACGGCCTTGGATCCTCAGGGGCCAGGGTTGCAGGGCCATTTCTGCTACTTGATACTGTGCGCTCTCAGCCAAGTTATCGAACACATGAGCTTTCTTATCTATATGTTGGAGCAAATGAAGCCAACTTCCAGAGGTGTGCTATTCAGTGAGAAAGTGGATGTGGAGCCTTGCACGCTGGGCATGCTGGGCATACCTGGCACACTGTAGAGTTGTTTGATTATTATTTTGATGGAAGAAGTAGGGCATCGTATGAGGCCCTTGGGCCCTGAGGCAGGTGGCCAAACCTCTCTGGGACTCAGCTGGCTCACCTGGAACAGAAGAAAAACAAAGATGTCCCACTTCAGGGCATAGGGAGCGTCAGCAGAGGCTCAGAGATGGGCATGGCACTGGCTGGTTCAGGGGTCCAGGTAGTTGAAGATGCCCAGGTAGGGATATGGGAAGGACACTCTTCAAGAGTAGGCTGGCTCAAGTTTTGAGACTGAGATCCTTTCTTGGCTTCTGGAATCCAGGGACATGGAGGTATAAGAGACAGGGACACAACTGAAATGGTTGTTGACTCTGTGCTTTGTCCCCAGCTCTCATGGGACCCAAAGCGGGTTCCTAGAGGAGTGAAGTTCTGCAGAGTGAAGTGCACAGCATAGCTAGGCCAGGAAAACTTCCAGGGTGGAAGGCCCCAGCCACAGGTACCTCTTCCCTGTTCTCCCCTGTGCCCTGCTCCCTCCCCCACAAACAAGATCAGGTGCTGATTGTGGGCTGATTGTGGGCACCAAGCACCTAGGACAGGGGCTGGGCTGGAGCACAACGCTACTAATAATAGTCACTAGTTATCAAGGGCTTTGCACGTACCAGGTACCAAGCTAAAATCCTCCCACGCATTGTCTCATTTCATCCTTACCAGGGTTCTGTGGCATAGAGATTGTGTTCCCTGTTTCATGAGGAACTTAAGGTTCAGAGAGGTTAAGCACTTTGCTCAACATCACACAGCTGGGACACTCTAGGACCAGGATTCAGCTACGGGTGATCTAATCTGAAGGCTTTAACTAGGACACTCTTTGCAGCCTTTCCAGAGACCTGTTTCTCTTAAACTTGTGATTAAAGTAAGGCAAGCACCCTATGAGCCTCCTTTCCAAGCTCCCTGAAGTTTATCCTACAGAATTTCAAGTCAAGTCAGTTCAGGCCATAGGCAGTAACTTCTGTAGACTGTATATTTTATATTCAAAGTTCTGAGACATAGATGCAGTGTTGGTTTAATGATGACCTTTGGAGAGGAAATAAAGGAAGGGCACATTAATGTAACATTCCTCAATTCTACTTTACATCCACATGTATATGAGCATCTCAGGATGAAGAAAATACTAGGCCAGGATCTGTGTTAAATACCCATGATGTAAACACAAATAATAAGGTGTGCGGGAAAATTCATGCATTTATCTATTCTTTCAAGTATACATGCATTTTGTAAGTCTTTTTTTTTTATTAAAGTGTAATTTACACATGGTAAAATGTGCACATATTAAGTGAACTCCTTCATATGTGTACACCCACATAACCACCATCTCTTCAATGAATATTTATTAAGCACTAGTTTTTTTGGTTTTGTTTTTTTAAATTAAAAGAATTTAATGTTCATTTGTTTTTGAGAGAGAGAGAGAGAGAGAGAGAGAGAGAGACAGCATGAGCAGGGGAGGGTCAGAGAGAGAGGGAGACACAGGATCCCAAGACAGGCTCCAGGCTCTGAGTTGTCAGCATGGAGCCTGATGTGGGGCTTGAACCCACGAACTGTGAGATCATGACCTGAGCCAAAGGTAGACGTTCAACCTACTGAGCCACCCAGGCACCCCTATTAATAAGCACTAGTTTTGAAAGCCAAGAATACAACGACGAACATCATTGGCAAGGTCTCCTCCCTCCACGGGGTGCAAAGTCCAGCAGACAGGGAAACAATAACCAAGTAAATGAGTACACAAAACTATTGCACTAGTTTTGTTAAGCTCTGCAAGGACTATGGTTAGGAATCACGGGGATAGATGTCCCCTATTCTGTCCTTCTCCACCACATATGCCAACTGTGACTTGACAAACATTCTCTATGTCTCCAGCATGGGAGGGCTGCTCACTCACTGGAGTGTGATGCCTAATTTGAAAATACAACCTGATATGATAAGGATGGGGAGATCTAGATAGCTCCAGAAGCCAGGACTCAATCAAATGCTTCTAATTTTGAAAGAAGCTCTCTGAATAACTTTTCTTAAAACACTGTTAAGACTAAAGGGGCTGGTCATCTTTCTCTATCCCCTCTCCCATCCCCAACCAAGGCATTCCCAGGCTGGAGGGGAGTGATTCATTTATCTGGACTACCACAAGGGTCTTCCTTGGGCCAGCAGGTGGGCCCAGGGCTAAGCAGCCTTCAGGGATCCAACAGTGGGAGGAGAACATCGATTCTCCATGGGCTTCTGCATTCCAGACATATAGTAAATATCAAATAATGGATGGTGCCAAAACTCTCAGGCTGCTAGACACATAGTCAAACAAAATACATGTGCAAGTTACTTAAGGAGATGCTTACAGATCTCACTTGAAATGGAAGAAGCTGGATTCAAATCCTAGTTTTGCCCCTTACTTGTCACCCAATTTTGGAATATTGATTGGGATTAAGTTAATGTGCAAATTAGTAATAAATAATATCATTTAAGTAATATAGAAGTAAAAGTCCAAATATCAACAGTCCATGGTTGATATGGTAGTCCTTGGTGCTGAGGACCTAGGCTCTGATGTGCATGAATCCTCCCAAGGCTACCTCATAGGCCAATATGGATGCTTAAGCTCCTGCCATCATGCCTACATTCTAGTTGACAGTAAGAAGCATGGAAGGAGATGGGGAAGTCCCCCTGCCTCACTCTCCTTTGAAGGACACTTCCTGGTATTGGGTAAACCACCTCAACTTAAATCCCATTGGCCAGCTTTAGTCACATGGCCACATCTAGCTATAAGGGAAGCTGGACAATGTCATTATTCTGGTTGTCCATGTGTCCAGTTAAGAACCGCGGAGTACAGCCCTAAGGAACTAGCAAATATCATGGATCAAGGGACAAATAGCAGCTTTTGTCACCAGTGGGAAAAATCACTTCCTTTCTCTGATATCCATTTTATTCATTTGTAAAATGGAGCTAATAGTAGTATTTCTAGGGCCATTAGAAGAATTCATCAAGATTTTGTAAAGTGCCAAGCACATTGTTTAGAATATGGTGAGGTTTCAATATCTTTCAAGAAAGATTAGGGTTCTGTGACACATGCCTCTTGCCTTTGAACATCTTCAATAAGAAATGGAGGGACTGCCCTTTCAAAACCCAACTCGGGCTGTATTGAAGCCCACTCTGAAGGATTTAATGCCGTGTTATCTCACTGGCAACACCAGGTTTGAAAGGGGAGCAGAGAGGATGCTCACAAAGGAGTTGCAAGTATTGTTATTATGCCTATTTTATAGACCGGGACACTCAGGCTCACAGTGGTGGAAGGGCATATGCAAGGTCATCTAGTTAAGTAAAATAAAGTGCTAGAATTTGAAGTCAATCTTCTTCCCCGGCCTGGCTCCTAACAGTTGCACCGCACTGCCACTCTTGTGTGAAAGCCCATGGGCATTTTCTTGGGGAGTGAGCCTCATGCTGCAGGGACCCATAGACTACCCTGCGTGCCCCTGCAGGGTGGTCCTCAAGCTCTCCGGCCTGGGGACCAACTCGGTGGCCCCATCCACTCCTCTAGGAAGCTCTGCAGTCCCAGGGCTGGCGGGGGTGTGTGTGTGAAAGCTGGGCTGCAGTGGGATGGAAGTTTCCGTCTGGCGGTCACTCTCCACATTCCCCGGCACCACTGAAGGGCTTGTGCAGGTCCTGGCCTGCGCTCTGGGTGACGTCACTGTGTTTTACTTTTTCACAATCACTACCAGTGGGTGCTCATCCGGTGCTGGGGCTGTGGCTGGGGTTCCGGGTTGGCCGACAGACCCAGAGAGAACCACAATTGCTCGGGGCCTTCCACGTCCAGCAGCCAGGGAAGCCAAGCCAAGGAGGGCTGCCAAACCTGGCTCCGATTCTGCCTACAGGGAGGAACTGGTGACAACAGGGCTCCCTCTGCCTTCTCCCAAGCTTCGGACACTGGTGCCTAGGGACCTGATACAGAGCATCCAGGACAAGGCCCTTTTTGTAGCTGTGTCCTAGAAAGTCCTAGAAGAAATGCAGGGTGGTGGGTAGAGGAACTGTAGGGATGTAGAGAGAGGTCAGCATCTGAGAGTCTGTCTTTGGGCTCGTATCCTCACTGCTCAGGCCGGCTGAAGACTAGGGGCCAGGATGGGGACAGGAAAGGGAAGTCCCAGGGAATTGGGGAAACTGAGACTGAGTATCAACCAAGGTTCCAGTCTTAGAAGTGACCTTGGACAGAGTGCCTGGGTGGTTAAGCATCCAACTTTGGGTCACGTCACGATCTCACAGTCCAGGGGTTTGAGCCCCACATCAGACTCTGTGCTGACAGCTTAGATCCTGGAGCCTGCTTTGGATTCTGTCTCCCTCTCTCTCTGCCCCTTCCCAACTCACTCTCTGTCTCTGTCTCTCAAAAATAAAATAAAGATATAAAAAAAAATTTAAAAAAAAAGAAGTGACCTTAAGAGAGTTTAGGAGCATAAGGAATTAAAGGTAGCTTTAAGCAGAAGGGATAAGTGGGACATGATTCAACTAGTGTTCTAGAAAGATCTTTGAAGCAGTGTGGAGGTGGATACCAAAATCTGTATCAGTTAGGGCTCTCCAGAGAAAGAGAAACAATTGAAGACGCCTGTATCTATGTATATGTATATGTATATGTATATGTATATGTATATGTATATGTATATGTAAGATTTATATGTAGATAAGGAGAGAGAAAGAAAGATTTCTTCCAAGGACTTGCTCACATGATCATGGGGACCGGTGAGTCTGAACTCTGAGGGGCAGGCCAGCAGTCTGGAAGCTCAGGGAAAAAGTCGATACCTCAGTCTTGGGGCAGGGAGACATCACCAATATGCTATGATACGTGCCCAGAGGCCTCTGGGGGATCAAGGGTAGGGCATGCCGCTGAGCTGTGGGACACTTTCTGCCCAAAGCTGACCTTGATCTGGATTTGTCTCCTCCTCCTGCACCAGCACTTCCCCTGCACTGCACCCCTAGGACCCATCAGTGTATCTGTACTGAGTGGTAGACTCCTTGAAGGGAGAAGCCATGCCTCGTATTGGGGTACGCTGCACTAACACAATGTCTGGTTCATGGAGGTGCTGAATAAATATGAAGGAATTAATAAATTTCCATCCAGAACCCATACCTGTGTCATGTGTATTTCTCACCATCCCCCATCCTCCTCCGGCTCTGGACCTACTGCACACTCCTGAGCCCACCTGCGGGACAGAGGGGCTTACAGGGGTATGGTGTGCAGCAGGCCTGGGGCTGAATTGTGGGTCTATCATCCACATGCAACCTGCATATAAACAAGGTTTGATGAATTGATCAGCTGATTAGTTCTTTTTTTTCTTAACATGCCTGTTCATTAAACTTTTGTACCTAGGCAAGCCAGATTCGGGTGCTGAATTCATACAAGGGAGACCAGCTATGATCTCTGATCTTCACAAGGTCACCACTTGGGCAGGGGGATACACACACACACACACACACACACACACACGCACGCACACACACATAATAATAATAATAATAAAATGCATCTTGAGGACAGTGATGGGAGAGGTAAGCTCAGGGTATTAAGGGAGCACGGGGAGGGGCACCTAAGCCAGTTGGAAGCAGGGCATCTGGCTTCTGCTGGAAGGGAAAGCTATGCGGAACCTGACTAATGTGTAGGAGTCTCAAGGTGGAGAGCAGAGTGAGGCTGGCAGGGAGAAAGCGACCCAGGAAAAGAGTCTGGCCAAAGCAGGCCTGGAGCCCAGTGTACTGCAAGGCAGAGATTTCCCAATAGAGCAGTTCCTTGGCACTCCTGCTGGGAATTGAGTTATATTTCTTCCCCAGGCCTTTCAGCATCCAGGCCACCTGCTCATCTGGTTCTTGCCATAAAGAATTCACCTTGTGCCAGGCTTCTCTGAGGCCTTCTTCCCCTCCTCCTTTCTTCCTCTTGCCCTGGCTTGGCCCATACCTACTTCAGGGAGGCTGAACCAACGGGGAGGGTCTGGGTGGGTGGCTGGGGGAGCCAGGAAGGACAGTGGGACCACCTGAGTGGGCTTGCTGTCTGTAGAGGCCAGGCCTTGTGATCCACAGAAATCCACACCTGCCCAGTGCAGGCTTAGGTGTTCTCCCTGGCTCTTCCCATCTGTAAAATGGAGCTAGACAACCACCTTCCAATTCGGTGCAAGTTCATCAGCTGTTTTATCCCCTGAGCCCAGCACAGAATGGACCCAGGAGAGCAGTTGAATATATTTGTTGCACAAATGAAAGGCCTAAGACAGATATCAAACATGTGATTGCAGGTGGGAGCAATGTCCCCTTTGCAAAGCAAAGCAGGGGGAGCTGCTTGCCTTAGAGTCTCATGAGGTGGAGTGCTCATCAGTGGCTTTGCTTGTTTGTTCCTCAGGGCAGGGGCTGTGTCTTAGGGGACCCAGCAAAGGGCCTGGAAGAGCCGATGAACATTTAGGAAAGTCGGTTGCTGTGTTTAAGCCCCTGTTGAGTGGGCTTTCTCTTGTACTTTTCACCACCGCCCCTCACACGGTTGGGGGATCTGAGGCGCTTACATAACTGGCACTCCACAGACATTTATAGTTAGATCGAATCACTGGGTTTGATCTAGACCAGAGATTATAAAAGGATTTCATTTCATGGGCCAGCATCTCCTTGTATGGGTCAATTAAGATAGTATCTTATTGGAAAGTAAATGTTGGAAGATTAAATGTTCAGATGTCATTAAGTCAAGGGTCTTGAGATGAGTGTGCCCTGGATTACCCAGGTAAGTCCTAAAATCATAGACAAGCATCCTTTTTTTAACTTTACACATTAATATATAAGTGATATTCTTTTTTTTAATGTTTGTTTTTGAGGGAGAGTGCATGCACGTGAGAGGAGTAGAGAGAGGGGAACAGAGGACCTGAAGCAGGCTCTGTGCTGATAGAAGAGGGCCCGATGTTGGGCTCACACTCATGAACTGTGAGATCATGACCTGAGCTGAAGTCGGACACTTAATCGACTGAGCCACGCATGTACCCAGTGGACGAGCATCCTTATAGGAAGCAGAAGAGAAGACGCAGAGAAGAGGAGAAGGCCATGTGGAGACTGGGGCAGAGACTGAAGCAGCCACAGCCAGGAGTTCCTGGATCCGCTGCAAACTGGAAGAGATAAGGAATGATTCTCCCCTAAAGTCTTTGGAGGAAGCATGGCCCTGTTGACACCTCGGTTTGGACTTCTGGACTCTGGAACTGCGAGAGAATAAGTCTCTGCATCATAAGCCCCCCAGTTTGTGGTGATTGGTTGGAGCTGTGCTAGGAAACTGATATGTGGCCTTCTCAGAGCAGGACGGGGTGCCATCACAGATGGATGCATCTGCATGGGCAAGGGAGGGCAGAAGGGCAGGGCACGTGCTCAGTATCGGCCAACTTTGATTTAAATCAACCAGGCCTTCCGGGGGGCGGGTTTCCCCTGCATAAGCACACGCCAGTTCATCCTATCACCATGATTCAGCACCAAATGGCCCAGAAATCCGTCAGGATTTCCCTCTTTTGACTGAAGGGGGCAGGTGAGTGGTGGGAAGTAGTTGGACATCGGTATCTTTGTCATGGTTGGCTGAATAAAATAATCCCAGAGGCAGAAAACTTTGGGGAAAGTGAAGGTAGTAACTGGTCATCTTTCTCAGTCCCCCTCCTGTCACCTCTCGGAGGGACCACTAAGAATCATCCAGAAGAGAAAGGGCCAGATGTTGGTGGAGGGGGCAGGGGGTTTCTGCTTTTGCCGATGTTGCCCATTCTAGAATCTAACAGTGATTCCTGTCGTTCCTGTCGGGATCTCCCTCTTCACCTCTGAGCCCTTCACACACCAGCATTAACCCTTGGGTTTTCTGCCCTACCCACAACAACATTCAGCCAAATCCACACCCGCACGTAATAAGAGGGGAGTCCAGTGTGGGTTCAAGCATTTGTGGGCATGGTCTCAAGCCCTGGCTTTTATCTTTCCTTGTTGTGTGATCTGGGTGAACTATCACTGGCTCTCATTTTCCTCATCTACAAAATAGAAAGAAAATAATATCAACTTCAAGGTGTTGCTTTGAGGATTCAGCTAAATCACGAATAAAATATGCCCAGTACATACACTTAGTGCCTGTGCAAAAATGTTTAAGGATAAACATTTGTGACACAGATACACAAAATCTGTTGACCTACAGAATTGGAGTCCCCTTTACTGAATTCTAGACTTTTTTACCTGTTCCTATGTATTTTTCCCCTGAACCTTTGGTGATCAGCATTTATTGAGTGCAAACTGTGCCAGGCACTGTTTCAAACTCTTTACATGTCACTTAATTCAGCTTATCATAATCATCAGTGAAGTAGGTGCTATTTTGCTATGCTCATTTAACAGATGAGAAAACTGAGGCTAAGAAAGGAGAACAGCTTGCCCAAAGTGGCCTACTAATTAGAAATTCTGTCTCTTAGCCATCATATGTCTCAGCCTCCTAACTGAGGACTCCCCTCCAAATGCTCCTTCGCTGGCTTGGCATATGGTGAGTTGCCTCCAGGGTCCCTATGATCCCCTTAGCCCAGAGACTCCTTGGGGAAAGGGAATGAGCTCCTTAGTATTTAGATCCCAAGCACTCCAAACTGAGTTTGACACAGAGTAACAATCGCCACAGAGGGCAAAGTGAGTGAATAAAAACCGTCTTAACAAAGTGAAACCTTTATGATCTCATGAAGGAGATCTGAGTTCTTGTCCACTCTCTACCTTTATTTCCTGGGTGACCCTGTGCATGCATGGCAGTTGTTTCTTTTGTGAAATGGGGCTAATAATACACTCTTTGTTTTGACATGGAGGTGGGGTGGAGGGATCATTGTAAGAACGCTTCAGTGTGAACACAGCTAGATGATGCCTATCTGGTTCACGCTATGTCCCCAATAGTGCCCAGCATACAGTAGGTGCTCAGTGGTATTTGCTGCTTGAGTCAATGACTCAGTGCTTTTCTCAGCTGTCTCATAGTTATTAAAATATGAAAAATGAGTTTTGAATTGTCCTGGTTTGGAAGGGGGCTCTCCACACTCCTGTAGGAACCAGCTGAAGACGGGGCTGGGTTAGGGATAGTCCATACACTCACCTGCCGTTGCCTAGGAAGGGTTAAACCTTGGGCAGTGTGGCCTGGGTGTTCTCCAACCCTGCCTTGCCCCATTACTTCGCCTCCAGCTGAGATTAGTCCATTAGTTTACTCATAAACAGGTGGCACACTCCACCTGAGCAGCTAGAGATAAGGGTACTTTTCAAGCTGAAGCACTAAATGCTGCTCTGGTTCCTTAGCCCACCTGCTACCTCTGTCTCAGGAGTCTGGGCAGTTGTCTTTTCTAGGAAGCTCTGGGTCCTTTGGAAACTCCATATGGTTAAGACCTGGGGTGCCAGGAACGGCAACACAGACAGAAATGAAATCCATGATCAGGCTTCCAGAACTGAAGGAGTCTTGGGCCAGAAGAGCATTAGTCAAGTCCTGCCAAACCTGCCAAGTCAGGAGCAGTCTGGAGAACCCTCATTCCAGAAGTAAGGCTGATGTCTTCTCAAGGCTGTAGAAGCCTCAAAGCTCCTTACTTCTGGTGCCATCTAATCTCAATTCTTAGGCCTTCCTCCCAGTATGTCTTCCCTGCCAGTCAGATAATAGGCCTGATTGTAAAACATCAGAGATGTCCCTGAACAATCCTGATACCGACAGCCTAACAATTTATGCTGGACCCTGGCCTGTGAGCCAAATCCGGCCCACTACGTCTTTTTGTACGACCAAGAGCCAAGAATGGTTTTTACATTCTTAAGTGATTTTAAAACATCAAAAGGCTACTATTTTGTAACAAGAAAACAAGTATACAAGTCAGATTTCAGTGTCCATAAATAAAATTTTATTAGAACAAGGCACATCCATTTACCTACAGTCTATAGTGGCTTTTGCGCTCTGCAGAGTGGAGTAGCTGCTGAGGCTCTAAGAGCCGAGGCCGCTGCCTGGTGCGCTACAAAGCTCAGGGATGCTGCGTGACACTGTCAAATGTGAAATGCATAAAATATGTTTGCAGATCAGCATTAACAGGTGAATGTTTGCAATTGATTTTGATGATAGGCAATACTTACTTTGAATCCTTATTAAAAGCACTATTATCCCCATGAAAGACTCCCATCTTTTTCTTCTTTTAAATATTTTTTTTATATTTATTTATTTTTGAAAGAAAGAGCAGGAGCAGGGGAGGGACAGAGAGAGAGGGAGACACAGAATCTGAAGCAGGCTCCAGTCTCTGAGCTGTTATCACAGAGCCTGATGCAGGGCTTGAACCCATGGACCCTGAGATCATGACCTGAGCCAAAGTCAGATGCTTAACCAACTGAGCCACCCAGGTGCCCCAAGAATCTCATCTTCTTATTAGTAGAAATGTATTTTTAAAATTGGGGCTCAGTTATTATTATTATATTTTTTCATTAATAAAATGTGGGAGATTTTCTTTTTTCTCTCTTGCACCTTTATAGTGTCCTAAATTTTGCTTCTTGGCCTGAAAAGCCTAAAATGTTTGTTATCTAATTCTTTACAGAAAGAAAGTTTGCTGGCTTTTGACCTAAACTGTACCAGAAATTTTATTATTTTTGTCTCCCAACTCAACATCCTAGGTTGTCTTGCATCCATACAAAGCTTAGAAAACCTTTAAGACTAGAGTCAAGTTTGGGTTCAAATGTTCTCTCCACCCCAAGGGAGCATAAAAAAATTCACAGGAAGACCTGTTAAAATGTATCCCTGGTTAATACTCTCCAAGAAGCCTCTCTGACTCAGCAAGCACTCATTGATTTTTCCTCTTCTCTGCTCTGAATCTCCATAGGAGAAATTTACTTCATCCTGGTCACTCCATGGATAAACTGATTTCAAACAAATGGAAAATTAATTCCTTATGTAAACATTTATCAAACATCGTGCTAGTGGCTAGATCAGTGGGAGATCCTATTTGGCCTAGATCACAACCTCCAAGACCAGGTGGCTTAGGGATACCGGATTCCCCTGGGAGTTGGGAATCTTGAGCCTAGATTTAGAAATGTTGTATATGTTCCACAACTTCTTAACTGTGTGACCTTGTCAAGTTGCTACATCTGTCACTGTCTGCATTCCCTCATCTGCACAAGACGGGGTTCAGGCTGAGGTGGTACCAGGCTAGCCTGAAGACTTATTTTACACTGGCTAAGTTGGCAGTGAGGCTCTCTGCTGGACTGGCACTGAGTATTGCCAATGTACTCCTTCCTTCCAAGCAATAAACCCAGTCCTCTAGACTCGCCCATCTCCAGTCTCAGACAGAATGTCTCTGTAAGCACTCACAGCCACGTCCTCCCCTCCTTTCCCCTCAACTGTGTGCTCCCAAGAATTCTGGAGCAGACTCACCTCCCATAGCCCCAGGCTCAGCCAAGCCCAATTTCTTCATCCAGGATCAATTATTTTTTTCCTCTTCTTACCTTAAAGAGTAATAATGAATCACACTGTCAAGCCCACAGTCCTTTCTATTATTCCCTCTGCCTTGGATTTCCTCTTCGATTGTGTAATTTGGCCTTTACAATATCCTTCCCTTGCTAACAGAACTGAAGCACTCGGGAGGAGGTGTTGGAGGACGTTTGGTCTCTTAAGCCAGGAGCATGGGGAGTTCTGGATTCCTGCCTCGCTCTCCTCACCCCCACCGCCCTTGGAGCTTTATTCACTCAATCTTGCCTATTTCTCTTAAGAATGTCTCACCTCCACCCTTCTTTCCAAGCTCCACAACCTTTTCCGGGACTCCTCCCTCCTGTCCTGCAATCTACTCTCCACACAGCAGCTACGGGGGTCTTTGTCAATGCAGGTCCGGTCCCAAGGCTCTCCTCTCCTGCTTAAATCCTTCTGTGGCTCCCCATTAAGCAAAGGATGAAGTCTAGGTTTCCTTATATATTGGTGGCTCACAGCGGGATCTGACATGATTTTTCTGTTCAAAAGAGTAATTTCTAAAGTTGAATTTGGAGTTCTTTAGTAGAGACATAAGCTCAGCTAGGCCTGAAAGCATCGGAGTTTGAGTTGCAACTAGGTTCTTATTCCGCTTACCTCTTGAAATGGATATTTATTACTTTTTTCCCTCAGATTTGCATCCAGTGTGTTTAAATTATTATTAGGAAAGAATTCTATGTGAATATTGGAAGAAAGCAGCATCTGGATGCCATCTCTCCTACCCAGGCAGGGTGGGGGTGCAGAACCCGGCTTAGTCAAGTGCATGTTGACCCTTGGGCTGTGAGTTTTGGGGAAGGGCCCTGGTACAGAACTAGGCCTGAAAGAGTAGCAAGGTGCCAGCACTGTTGTTCTAAACACAGGGCCCCAGCGGCTGACCCAGACTGCAATTCCTATACCCAGTCTTCCTAGCCCTTGCCTTTCTCCTGAACCTGGTTCTCTGGCTTATCTTGGTTTCTATGAGTCATTCAAGAGCCTTCCTTTGTGCCTTTTTGCACTTATTGATATGCAAAGTGGGTTTCTGTAGCTGCTAACAAGATGCCCAACTGCTGCCCCAAGTCCACACCATCTATATGTCCTTTGTTCCCTAAGCTCAAAGCTCTGACCTCATTTCTCCATGTCCCTAGAGATCTGCACCTGCTGGTAGCAATATGAAAGCAGCCAACCCTATGACAGGAATTTTTTGTTCTGGGAGCCAGTGAAATGTTCTTGGGTGGGATTTTCCATCACTTACCATCTAAAAAGTCCCATTACAGTCATTAAACAATACATGTTATTAGCCTTAGAAAACATTTACTGAGTTTCAGCTATGGGTCGGCTCAAGGGGAGAGCAGCACTAAGCCCATTGGCTAGCACTGAATTGTCTGCCCACCCTGGAGCCGCTTCCAAGGAAAAACTCAGGTGCTGTTACTAGAAGGAGGAGGTGAAGAATAGGTGCTGAGCAGAGATGCACAATAGTCTCAATGGACACAAATGATTGTCATGTTCTTATCAATTCTGAAGTTAAGAAAATGTGCTTTCCTGTCAACAATAGCCAAAACATGGAAAGAACCTAAATGTCCATCACCTGATGAGTGGATCAAGAAGATGTGGTATATATATACAATGGAGTATTACATGGCAATGAGAAAGAATGAAATCTGGCCATTTGTAGGAAAGTGGATGGACCTTGAGGGTGTCATGTTAAGTGAAATAAGTCAGGCAGAGAAGGACAGGTACCATATGTTTGCACTCATAGGTCTAACAGGAGAACAGGAGAAACCTAATGGAGGACCAGGGGGAGGGGAAGAGGGAAAGAGAGTTGGGGAGAGAGAGGAATGCAAAACTTGAGAGACTCTTGAATACTGAAAACGAACTGAGGGTTGAAGGGGAAGGGGGAGGGGGGAAAAGAGGTGGTGGAGGAGGGCACTTGTGGGGAAGAGCACTGGGTGTTGTATGGAAACCAATTTGACAATAAACTATTTTTAAAAAAAGAAAAGAAAATGTGCTTTCATTGGGAGAAAAGGAACCCTGAGTAAGAGCAGCCAGGAGACAAGCTGGGAACCAGGTGTAGAATGGGCCTTCCCTAGGGCAGGGGGTGGAGCGGTTAGTGCTGAAGCCCCCAGTGCTAGGAAGAAAGGACAGGCTAGACCACTTGCTCTGAGGCCTGCCCACAGCTAACTTGCTGCTCACACCTACTCAGATTGCCTGGTGCAGATTCACCATTTTCAAAATTCTTAGAAGGAGTCACAGAGAGAGAACATGGGATGTCTTCCAATACTTCTTTCCACACCACTCATTCACTGATGAATTCGGGCTGCTCTTAAGGCTAAAATTTATAGTTAAACACCTTGCCCCATCTAGTCAAGCTTTTTATCAATCTCTCCCATGTCTCTGTGCCTCCGTTTTCTCATCTGTAACATGAGACAGTTTGAGCTGACTGCACCATTGACCTTGCAAGACTGCTGTGGAGATCAAGCCTAAGAATCCAGTTCTGAACATACTGAAATGTACAGTCTCACGGAAACATCCACCAAAATGATTTAGAAGGTAAATACATTTTGTCTTCACCTGAACCATATTAATAGTGGGGCCTTGCTTTTGGATGAACTCCAAGTTCTTCCTGGGTCCACAAAGACCTGCCTGACTTCACCCCACCAAATCTCCAGCATTATCATGTGTCCCTTTCTGCTTTGGCCTTCCTTCTGATCCTCAAGAAGGGAAGATTTCACAGGATCCTGCCTTGTGCTGACCTATCCTGCCTCACTCAGAACTCTCCACTCCTCTCTCCAGTCAGGCTCAGCCCAAAGCTCACCTCATAGAAGCTTTCCTGATACCTTCTTTCAAGTCAGGGGTCCTGATGCATATACTTGTAGCACTAGACTTGGCCTCCTTCACTCTGATCTCAAAGGCAGTTAATTAGTAATTTGCATAAGGGGTTGATTTATGTCTGTCTCTCCTGCTAGAATATAAGCCTCTGGAGGGCAGGGACTATGACAGACCTACTCCATGCTCAGTCCCATAGTCCAATTAAAAGTTCATAACATGTATTTACTGAAAAAAAAGAAAGAATGAATAAATGCATTAATTAAAGATATTAATTTAATTCTTTTTCTATAGTAGATATTGGGGAAGACACTGATTATATCATATATTTTACCCAAATCAACAGCTTGGGTAGAATAGTCCAAAGGCAAGTGGGAAACATTAAGAGATTCATAGGCAAATCTGCTCATTTAGGGAGAAACTTCATGGAAAATACCATCGCCAGTAACTTTACAATACAAGTCATGCAGTGGTCATTTGGGCCAATGGGCAGGGAAAATCTTCTTTTATAATAGTCAGGAACAAAAAGATCCTGAAGCTGCATCCAATACTCTCTTTGCAAATAATTAGTGAGCAAATACTATTCATGAGCTGAACAAATAATTGTGGGGTGCCTCCGGGTGCTGGGCCCTGGGCTGGGCCCTGGGCTGGCTGAGATGAATCAGGCAGACAGTGTCCTGCTCTCAAGCAGTCTAAGGGGGGATTTAGAAGACAAGCAAGTAAATAAATAACACAGTCCTGCACAATGTGTTTTCAACAAACCCCCTTTTGATGAATCACGGACCACTCCATAAATCAGGCACGGCAGCCTGACTGTACAGAGGAGGGACTGAGGCTCCGAAAGAAGGGATCCACCTGAGGCAACCTGTATTGTGAGTGGTGGGGCTAGAGTTTGTCCACTTTGTCACACAGGGACTTTGCTTCCCTCTTTCCCTGGCACATCTTGAGGCCAGAGATTCGTGCGAAAATGTCAGAGGCTTTGGTGATTGAGACAGAGCTGGAATTTTGCATAAGAAGAATTTACTGAGATGCATTTGGGTGGCTCAGTCTGTTAAGCATCCGACTTGGTTTTAGTCTAGGTTGTGACCTCACAGTTCATGAGTTCGAGCGTCAGGATGTGCACTGACAGTTCTTTTCCCTACCCTTCTGGAAACCAGGCTATCATCAACTGTATTTTGGAAAACAAGTAGCCAATTTGAAGTATTGCTGGCTGCCCTTTAATGGACAGACATATTCAAGGGTACTCCTGGGGTGGGTGTGAGCCCTTCGAAGTTTCCTGAGCTTACACTCTCCTGTCTCTGCCTCCACACCAACTCTTGCCCCCACTGCTCTCCCTTTAGCTGTGATGAACTTCAAACTGATGAAATCTTTCAGGTGTCTGTGTGGTTAGCTCCTTCATGTACCCAAGCCTCTGCTCCAATGTCACCTTACTCACTGTCTGAGCCCTGACCCTACTTGGGTTTACTGTATAGCAATGATCACCACCTGGCTCTGTATTAAATGTTAATATAATTATATAATCTGCTTATGTTTATTGGCTGTTTCTCCTATTAAAACGTAAGCTCCACGGGGTAGGGACTTTGTTCCCTGCTGTGGCTCCTACACCTAGTTCAGCACTGGGCAGAGTAGGTACTAAAGAGAATCTTGTTGAATTAATTAAATTCACAAAGTTAGAGGGACTCTTCCTTCCCCACCCCTGCTCAGCCATCCAGTCCTTCAGGTTTATAAGGAGAAGCTTTGCCTTGTTCCAAGACACACAAGGGCACCACCTGCATTGTGTTTCATGTGAATGAGTCTAGCCATCCGTGTGGGGGTGAAGTGGTATCTTGCTGTGGTTTTGATTTGCATTTCTCTGATGACTAATGTTTACAAGTATCTTTTCACATTCTTATTGACCATTCTTCCTTGGAGAAATGTCTATTCAAATTCTTTGTTCTTTTAAAAATGGCTTGTCTTTTTGTTATTGAGTTGTAAGAGTTCTTATGTATTCTAGATGCAAGTCCCTGATTAGATACACAATAGGTAAATATTTTCTCTTATTCTATAGCCTGTCTATGCACTCTCCTGTTGGTGTCCTTTGAAGCACACAAGTTTTAAATTTTGATGAAGTCCAATTTATCTATCTTTTTCTTTGTACTTTTGGGGACAGATCAAAGAATTCCCTATGCCTTCTACTTAGGTTCATATGCTTTTCTGCCTTAAATGTAGGTCTTTGATCCAGTTTGAGTTAATTTATGTATATGGTGTGAGGTAAGGGTTCGACTTTATTCATTTGTATGTGGCTCTCCAGCTGTTTCAGCTTCATTTGCTGAAAATATTTTTTCCCCTTGTATGGAATGGTCTTTGTACCCTTGTCAAAAGGAGTGGACAATAGATGTATGGGTCTCTCAATCCTATTTCATAGGTCCCTATGACTCTCTTTGTGTCAGTACTCCACAGTCTTAATTAGTATTGCTTCGTAGTAAGTTTTGAGATCAGGAAGAGGAAGTTCTCCTACTTTGTTTGTTTGTTTGTGTGTTTTTTATTCAGAATTGTTTTGTCTGCTCTGGATCTCTTATAGGCCCATATGGATTTTAGAATCAGCTTGTCAATTTCTACAAAGTAATCCTATTAGGAATTGCCTGGCTCTGTAGATGAATTTGAGGAGTACTGTCACTTTCACAGTGTTAAATCTTCTGATGGAGGAACATGGGAATATATTCAGTCTTGAAGGATATTTTCTTGTGTCTTGGGTTTGTGACTCAGGCAGCCAGCCAACAATGACAGTTTTGTTCTTTCCATGGGCTACTTAAAAAAATGGTGAGGGGCCACCATAGACTCTTGGTTACTGCAGGATCATTGAGCTTCCTCGCCTGGAACCTGGGCCAGCAAGCCAAGGCCTTATTGGTAGTCTCTTACTGCGAGAGTGTAAAAAATGTCACCAGGTCAAGGGTAGGATCCATGCAGGTGACAAGAGACCAGGCTTTCCTGAGGTGAGGGCCTTTATCATTGCCAGCAACATCCCTTACAAGTGCTGGCCAACCTACCCCTTCCAAAATGCAAATCATACTTGGAGGATCTCACAGGAGGGACCACCTGCTTCAGGCAGACACAGATGGGGTCCTCCCTTTGGGGAAAGGAACAGGAGAGAGCTGCCATTTCAGTAACTGTCAGATCAGGAGCAGAACTCCTGCAACACAGAATTGTCCAAATGCATCCCTCAGGCATTACTTTTGCTTGTTTTCATTTTGTTTTGAGCTGTAATCATGTCTTACCTATACTCTCATTCACTTACTATGTTTTCTTGAAATCAAGTCACGGTTTCCCAAAATAAATATATTTGACCCTTATGTCACTATTTTGCAAAGTGAACAGCATCTCTTGCTATAAAGAGAAAGCAACAGTAAAAATAAATACAACTAAACAAATGGTTATTCAATTATCACAGGATATCATCTCCTCAAAGGGCTGTATGCTTCTGGTAAAACAGGAGATTAGCAAGATTAGGGAGGTGCTAAAGACAGGTCAGCGCACAGCTGGGGATTTCTCCTCAGCTGAAACCAGGCCCGAACAGGGAAAAGACAAGCTTTTGCCCAGGGATCAGTGTCATTTAATGCCTTGTCTGCAAGTCACCTAAATTATCTCACATGCACCAGGGCCATGCACCCGACATGCTTGGAAACACAGCTGTCCCTCATCAAGATTTCACAGGCCGTCCATGAACAGTGAGGAGGGTGAGATGATCACCCTTACACTCATGGGAAACCTGAGGCCTCGGGGACTTGTGTCAGACAGTGACAGGGGCCAGCATTTGGACCGAGGCAGTCACTTTCCAAAATGTGCAATGGTTTTATTGTCTATTATGTCCTCTCTCCTGACAAATCCAGCTTCTGAGGTCCCAGCATGGAAAACCTAGATTTAAGAGCTGTTTCTCTTGGCCCAAAGTTCATTTTCATGTCTCTCTTTGTGTCGGTAGTTTCTCTCCAACATAGGCTGGACTGAATTGCCCCCCTCCTCCCCAAATTCATATATTGAAGCTCTAATTCCTAATGTGACTATACTCAGAGATAGGGCTTTTAGGAGTTATTGAGGTTAAATGAGGTCATAAGGGTGGGGCCCTCATCCCACAGGACTGTGGTCTTGTAAGAAGAGCAAGACTCCAGAATGTCTCTCTGTCTGCCATGTGAGGTTTCAGTGAGAAGGTGACCATCTGCAAGTAAGGAAGAGGATGCTCTTAGCAGAACCTGACCACACCAGCACCCTGGTCTTGAACTTCCAGCCCACAGAACTGAGAAATACATGTCTATTGTTTAAGCCATCCAGGCTATTTTGTAATGGCAGTCCAAGCTCACAAAGACACCAGATCTGGGGGGCTTGGGAATCTACATTGTCATTGATATGGTCTCATTGACACTTTGTGACAGTGCAGACAGCTTACAGAATTACCCTGTTCCCTCACACCTGCTCTGTCACTAAGGTAAGGCCTCACTCTGCATGCCCATTATCTGAGAAATGGAGGTAATTCTCATCTACCTCTCAGGGTTCTTCTGGCCATCAGAATATGATCACAGATGTAAAACAGATGGTCAAAGCCAAAAGGAGCTTAGGAGTTTATTTTGTTCCATGCTTTCCTCTTTCAGGTGAGTAACTTAGGTGCCTAAGGGCTTGGGCCACATCGGGCTTGGGCCAGAGCTCGTGTCGGGGTGTCCCCCTTGTCTGATGCTTTCTCCAGGCCACCATACTAAAGTAAAAGCCGCTGGTGAAAGTGAGACCTCTCTCCTCATAGCAGCAGAAGAGCCATCTGTGTCCAAACTCACCCTGACGTGGATGGTGCCCTCTCCCTGTGGGCTCCACAGTCCCAGCGGTGGAGTGGCTGGTTACGCTCTCTTCCCACGGAGTTTAAGGTCAGGGGCACACACATTACAAATCCTTCTCTCTTGGCCTAGCACTGGGCCAGGCTGACCTTTAGCCTTGCTGCTGCTTCCTGCTGGCCCTGGGGGTGGCTGGTGCGTAAGCTGGGAGAGTTGGGTTCTTTTAAAAATGACTCGTTGGCTTCTTATAATAACAACAAATGTTTGTTACATTAAAAAAATAGAAAATATAGACAAGGAGTCATCAGGTTAGATGAAGGGAAGACTATAGAACCAAAGAGAAAAGAAAAAGAAAACTTCTTTCCATTTCAAGATGATTATTAATCTGATCAGATGCCTTTCTAAGTCCCCTTTCTTCTCCTCTCCTCCTTCTCTCTGTTCCCCTTTCAGTTTTGTTTTCTTTCTTTCTCACTGGTACTTTTGATCTTTTTCTACTTCTTTCTCTGTGTGTGTTTTGCTCCATACATTTAAAAACCCACAGCATATATTTGCATACATAGGTCATGTGCTCCCAGCCCTTCCCCTTTCGGTGCACTGTTGGCATCTTTCCAGGTAGATCTGCAGGATATGGCTCCTCCTTCTTATCAGCTGTGCACGATCCTGTGATTCTTGGGTGCCGCTGCTTATTTACTCATTTTTTTGGTCATGAACATGCAAGTTATTCCACCATTTGATTGTATGAACCTCCCCAACATGGACATTCTCACACATACATCTCTGCCTGTTCAGCTTCAAAAATAAAATTCCCAGGAGCAAAATCCCTAGGTCAAAAGAGATGCACATGAGACGTTTTCATGCACTTCCTTGAAATTGTCCCTAAGAAGGTCTCTTCACCTGTGCTCCCACTGAGAGTGCGGGACGAGGGCACCTGATCCCTCGCATGTGCAGTACAACTGTTATCACATGGTTATCAACATGTGCGTGGTGGACAGGGCAGGTCATTCTTACTTTCTTTCACATTTCTTTACTTATTAAAGAGACTGGGTGTCCTTTCTTTCTTCCTTCCTTCCTTCCTTCCTTTCTTTCTTTCTTTTTTCAATGTTTTATTTATTTTTGCAAGAGAGAGAGGCAGCATGAGCAGGGGAGGGTCAGAGAGAGAGGGAGACACAGAATCTGAAGACAGGCTCCAGGCGCTTAGCTAGCTGTCAGCACAGAACCTGATGTGGGGCTCGAACCCATGAACTTCGAGATCATGACCTGTGCTGAAGCTGGATGCTCAACTGACTGAGCCACCCAGGTGCTCCCTGGGTGTCCTTTCTTATGTGGGTATTTTACTTACCTTTCTTGTTGGGTAAAAATAGATTTTCTACTGGGAAAGAGTTTATCTCAATTTGTCAACAATCTTTCTGTATTCAGGTTGCTAAATTAAAAAAACATTTTTTAATGTTTTTTATTTATTCTTGAGGGATAGAGAGAGACAGCGCGAGCAGGGGAGGGTCAGAGAGAGAGTGAGACACAGCATCTGAAGCAGGCTCCAGGCTCTGAGCTAGCTGACAGCACAGAGCCCAACGTGGGGCTCGAACCCATGAACCGTGAGAACCTGACCTTAGCTGAAGCTGGATGCTTACCTGACTGAGTCACCCAGGTGCCCATCAGGTTGCTAAATGTTTGACATGTATGCTCTACTACTTCCCTTCATGTAGCTTTTTTCTTTCTTTCTGATGGTGGCTCTGTCATACAGATACATCTCACATATATTTGGTCGACTTTGTAAGTTGCTCTCTTTCGGTTTCTGCCTCAGCTGTCATGCAAAGCAGGGGCTCTGTCAGTGCTATGTTCGGGGCACTCAGGTTGTAGCCTAAAGCAAAAGGGGAGGTGGCACCACCTTTCAGTGCGATCGGTGCGAACCCTGGTTTTGTCATTCCTCTGCTTGTGACCTATGTGAGGCTGCCTGACGCCTGGGGAGGAAGAGTCAGCTCCTTGGCTGGAGTCCAAAGACTCCAGGCCTCCAAGGTCCCGCCCCTGCTCCCGGCTCTGCTTCTTCCACTCGCTACCTTACACTCCTGCGTCCTGAACCACTTGCATCTCCCTCTCTCATCTCATGAGAGCATATCCTATCCCTGCCTGCGATGCTCATTCCTTCTCCCTTTCCTAAGGAGAAGTCCTAATGAGCCTTAAAGACTTCGGCCAAGTGTCGTGGACTCCATGAGCCTGCCTAACCCCCGACCCTGTGCCAGGTGCCTCCTCGATGCCAGTCTGTTGGAGCACATGCCACAGGGAGCTGCTAAGGCATCGCTTGTGTGTCTCTCTGCCAGCCTGCCAGTCCACAAGCCCCTGGAGGTTGGGCCTGCATATTGCTCACTATTCCGTCTCCAAATCCCAATGGTCCTCACCACATAGTAGCTGCTCAATAGATATTTGATGAATAAACAGATTGATGAATGAGTTATAGACCCACCCAGTGTCAATGTCCTCCCTCCAAAGACAGCCAGGGACACGCCTGTGGTTGAACAAGCTGGGGAACTGTGGGCACTTCAGTGAGTGGATGTTAGAAAAAACGAGGCACTTCAGCGAGGGCGTCAGGAAGTGAGGCTTTGCTCTGGCTCGGATGTTACCAGGAGGAGGTGGGAGCAAGCCTAAGATTGGGCATCTCAGTAAATTTTATCTAGAGGGAGGGAAGGCCAGACTGTGGCTGAAGCTGTAATTGGTAAAGGAGCAGCCCTTCATAGGAGCAAGGATGGGGGACGTTTGGTCCTTTTTATAGCTTGAACACTGTGTATGTTTTGTCTGTGTTCACACACGATTACGGAGAATCTCATTTGTGTTTTGATCAGTCTTGATCACAGAGTGACTGACTTTGTCAGATACTGTTCCGAGAAATTGTTCATGTTCAACAGGACAACACAAGCCTGGCTGTGAGTACCAGGCAGGGTCCGGGTTCCTGACCAGCTGCCCCCCTGCTCAGTCACCTGTCAGCACTGCTACTCTGCCCACCCCCATCTGGCCTCCATCTTTGCCGTTCACCTCGTGTTCTTGCCCACTGTCAAGACCTGCTCCTGGACGGGGTCTGATACGGACGGTGGGGGAAGCATGTTCAAGTGCCAAGAATCCTGGACCACCTGGTAAATCAGCACATTCATGCCCGGACGTGTGTTCTGCATGACGTTGGTCCTGCCCTCTCTCCCTGAGGGCTCAGTTTCCTCATCTTTGAAGTGATGGTCTTAGAACCAAACTTCTAATAGGCTCCACTCTGAGGGGGACCGAAAAACTTCATCACCGTCTGACAGAGGTTTGTAAGTTTTTGTTCCCTGTTGGAATGAATGGCTTCTGGGCGCTAGGGACAAGTGTAGGAGTTAAATGGATATGTAAGTGTGCGTGCGTGTGCATGCATGTGTGTGTGTGTGTGTGTGTGTGTGTGTGTGTGTGTGTGTGTGTGTGTGTGTTGAGGGGATGACCCTCTGGCATTTCTAAACCCCACCCTGAAGCAGCCCCCATGTTACCCCTTCCAAGGGTCACCTTTCAGATTATGAGAATGATGCGTTGCCTACTGCTCTAAGGAGGCACCTGTCACCTTTCAGTTTGGGAACTTGGGAACATGAGTACGGGGAGAGGGTAGCCAAGGATGGTCTTTTGATTCTTGGCTCTAGTCTCACCTCCTCCACACAGCCATCCTGGGCTCTAAGACACACAGCAAGCCCTCATCTCAGACCCTTTATTGGTATTAGTGGTCATGTGGTCAGTGGAGAGCCAGACTGTAGGGGGGTAATAAATGCAACATCCAGCCAGAGTGCTGCGCTCAGGGTTGAATGCGTGGTGGATAACCGGTCCTCCATCATACATCCCTTCCTTTCCCCTTCTCTCCAGAGAAAGAGAACCAAAAGAGGGGTAAGAAGCAGTCTGTCCTCCTCCTGACTTGGGGCTCTTGTGAGTCCTTTCCTGTGAGCTCTCGGCCTACTACCACGAACCCCCCATGTTCAAGTGTCACAGTCCAGTGGCAAAGTCTTTGTGTTGTCACAGCCCTGCAGACATTCCTTTCACTGCTGTCCTCACTAGATTCCTGGCTGACAAAGAATGGAGACTTGAGTGCTGTGGCCCCAATTGTAAACCACCACCCTCCTCCCCACCAGGCTGGTGTCTCTGGGCCCCTTCATACTCTGTGCCTTGCTGAGATGGCCCCTGTGGCAGGCCCACTGGGGAAGGGGTGAGGCCTGCAGAGCAAGGTGCCATTATCAATATGGAGGGTGGAATTGTAGGGTCATTTGGGGAAAATTTGGTGGCGTGTACTGTGATGAAAAGTCCTGGTAAGGGCCTCAAACCCGGCACTGCAGCTCTGCCTCTGCCCCACCTCCCTGGTGACAGCTGTGACATCCTTCTTCCCCCAGTCTCACATCTCCTGTCTGTGCAGTTGCATCCACCACTGCATCCGCCTCTCCTGCCAGAAGTCTGGTTCCCTGTGGAAAGGGCTTCCCCAGGAACGAATCTCAGGGGTCTCTAAAGAGGCCTGCCTTTTCTCTTCTCCGCTGTCCTGATTTTGCCCTCTCGTGGCATGGCTGGACTTCCAGCACTAGGTGCAGTGGGTTAGAGTTTCAGCCAAGGCAGTATTGGGATCCTGGCTGTGAGTCCTGGACCAAGTTACAGAATCTCTCCAGGCCTCAGTTTTCTCACCTCTAAGGTGTAGATAACACTATTGGTTTCACTGGATTATTTGGAAGATTAAATGCAGTAAAGCAAGCCAAATCTTAACACAGTGCCTGACACAGGTAACCTGCCATGGGTGCTATTGTTACCATCATTGTTAGTGTTACTGTTGTCATGTACTCCCCGACCTCTGTTACTCCAGGGAGAGAGAGCCCCTGCCTGAGTCTGAGTGGGTAGCTTGACATGGCTTGTGCAGGTGGCCTGGGAGCCTGGGCTTGAGCCCTCTGTGTGCACGCCCCAGACGGAGACTCCAGCTAGAGACTTCCAGCTGCCATGGACAGGTCCTCCAGCATGCACTGTGTCAGCAGCCTGGGGAATTGCCAGTATACACACACGGGCTGCTGTGAGCATAAAAGAGCCCCCACCTGCACAGCACTTGGCCGGGTGCCAGCCTACAGTCCTCAGTGAACCATAGCCAACAGTGCCGTTGTCCTTGCCACTGGGTAGAGCCGCGTCCGAGGTGCAGGAGTCAGACGCCCTGGGCATGGACTGGCTGTGGACTCCAGGCAAGTGGTTCAACCATCCTGACCCTCAGTTTTCTCCTCCGTATAATGGGACTAGTAGCACCCCATTTTAGCGTAATTAGGGGAATTACATAGAGCACAGCTGTGAGGTTGCTTGAGCTGCAAAGACTGAGTCATGCCCAGTCCCTGTTTTGTGTTCAAACTGGATGGGTTCCTTCATGCACTTACCCCATCCTGGCAAGTGCCCCTTTTTTTTTTTCACTGGGGACATTTGTCCCATCTCCATGTTGGTGGGGAGGAAGACAAAATCCTCAATACCCATTCTTTCTCTATCTCCTGTCCCAAAAGCCGTCAGCTCCAGGCTGCACTTGGCTCTGATTAGTCAACCAGCGGCTAAGAGACAGGAAGACTCAAAAGGAAAGGACACAGCAGTGTTTTTTCTTTTTAATTAAAAAGAAAATAATAAAACAAGAACACTTCCCAGCGTATGCTGTGATGCACGTCACGGGTGTGTAAATACATATAAAAACAAGAAAACAGTCCCAAGAGCTGTAGGCATGGACCCCTGTGCAGTGGTTAGAGCTTCCTCCTTTGAGGCATTGTTTTTCTTAGACATTCACCTCTCCCAGGCTATAAAAAAGGAAGCGCTCATTCAGCCTTGTTTCTCTTGGAAGACTCAGCCACTTTCAGCTCATTGGTCCATGATGTGAACACAGGAAGTTGGGCTTTACAAGATTTTGTAAGTGGACAGTGCTGGGTTGGGAGGCATGGTGTACGTTGTTCCTCTCCCTGCCTTGCTCAAGGTCTCTGGGGCTGGGGAAGTGATGTCCCCCTTGTGGGGAGAGGTGGGGCACACTGTCCTTCAGGTCATGAGCTTTGGTTTGCCTCCTGAATGGCAGCAAAAGTGCCTATAGGTAAGTTGGGAATCCCAGAATAAGGACTTGGAGATGATATGTGCTTGGGGCCAGGGCTAAATTTTGGTGGACAGCTGGAAGGCAGTGGACATCCTTGCCATCACCAGCTGCCACACTGACCTTCTTGACTGCTCAACCCATTCCTCCATTCCTGTCCTTGTTCACCCAAACTTTTGGGGATCATGTAGACCTGGACTTGACTCATGACTCTGTTCCTTACTAATTCGTATAGTTTTGTAAAGTTATTTAGCTTCCTAGAGCTCAGTTTCCTCATCTGTTAAATGAGGAGGTTCATTTGAACCCCACAGGGTGACTATAAATAATAAGTGTTATTATGCCTTTAAAGAGCCTAGTACAGCACCTGGCACAGGGTAAGTGCTCAACAAATGGCTGCCGTGATTACCGTTGTCATGCACCAGTATTTCCAAGGCAAAGTTGATGAGTGTGTGTGGACGTATGTGAGATAAACAAGAGGTTTACATAATGTTCTAGGGAAAGGATGAATTCCTCTGAGCTTCCTGCGTATGCCTGGGCAGTTGGGTGTCTTGGAGCACAGTGATGCTGGCATGGGAGGCCTCAACTGCTCTCCTCCTATGCATGTCCATGTGGTTCCAGAGCTGTTCTGTTCTAAACCTCAGTGCCCTCCCTGGGGTAGAGGACACTGTTTGTGTTGATGCTGTTGTAGAAATGAGGGCTGAACTGGTTGAGGACAGAGCCTCCATAGCCCAGAGCGTTGGTGGGCACAGGGTTGGCCCATTCGGCCCCGCCCCCATGGCTGCTGAGGTTGGAGAGTGGGGTGTAGGAGCTGAAGTTCAGCAAGTTCTGCCCCATCTTGTCAGTGGGCTCAGGGCTCAGTCCTGGTGTTGCCACAGGGCGGCTCACTGGGCTCGAGCCGCTCACGTAGGCTGTCATGGTGGAGAGGAAGTTGTTGAGGCATGGGGTACCCGACGGGGGAGGTGGGGACTGCTTCTCTGGGGAGCTCGTGGTGCCTGGTGAAGAACTGTCCAAGATGTCCTGGGCATCTGCGGTCTTCGGGCTGCCCACCAAGAGGCTGCTCTCTGTCTTCTCCGAGGCCAAGGATCCCGTGCTGGAGGAAACATCGGATTTTCTCTTCCTCTTCCTGCGGAAATTTCCATTATCGAACATCTTCTCACAGTTGGGATCCAGGGTCCAGTAATTCCCTTTGCCTGATACAAAAGTGGGAGGAGTTAAATAGAGAGATGGACAAAACGCTCTACTCCTGTTTCTCTGTACTGTCATGGACTAAACACCAAGGAAGCATATGCAAAACACAGAACAAAAGTCAGGGAGTGAGAAACAGAGGAATTGCGTACAGCATCCGTGGGGATCAATGTTTCAGCTCCGACCTCACAACTGGGCATTCTGGGAGTGCAGAGGCAGGAGCCACGAAAAGTGCAGGCCTCTGGGAGAAGTTCTGGGACTGGGTGAATGTAGAGCGAGGGCTTCTTCCATTGCTGACATGAAAGAAAACTAAGGAAACACTTCAGCGCTCCCTGAACGTTTTGGGCATGGAGTCCCAGGATGGACTTGAGTCCTGGCTTTGCTCCTAAGTGGCAGAGGGACTTTGGGCAAGCCTCGGTTTCCTAGTCTGAAAAGTGGGCTGGTTGTCCCAGTCCCTTCTTCCTCAGGGAAGGGCTGTGATTGTGATTGTGAGAAAGGGCTAATGCTAGATGTGTAGCTGGGCTGCGTGACCATGAGCTGTCGTCCAGAGGAAGGCCTGAGCTCGGCCTGTGGGTGAGGCCAGTCCTTCGACTGGACCCTTGCCTTCCCCTGGGGCCCCAATAGCCCCACCATTGATAGCCTCAAAGTTGGTGAAGGTGGGGGCTCTGAGCCATGTCTTGGCTTCCTGTGGGGGACCAAGAATGGACTTTAATTCTGGGAAATGCATATCTAAGTATTTAATAGGTTACTTCCTATATATCCCTGGATTTCAGAAATTCATCATTAAAAAAGAAAAGTTCAGTCTTCAGTGTTAGAAAGACCTCCACTCAGCTTTGGGCTCCATGGCCATCCCTCTATTCTGTGTCACCTTGGGCAGGCTGCTTCACCTCTGTGTTAGTCTCCTTATCTGTACAATGGGTTTAGTGAGAGCTATCCTGCAGGGTTGGATTAAAGAAGATAATATAACTATGGCAGGCAGCACAATGTGGCCCTTACTACTTATTTAGCAAAGTCAGATCTTTTCCCAGAAGGCTGGGGGTGCACTTGGGATTGGCCTAGTCATCACCCCAAGGACTTTCTATGAGCTGAGTGCCTGGGACTCAGATTAATCATAACAATTACTGTAGCCTATTGGGTGCTTGTTAGCACCAAAACCCCTGCACACATGATCTCCTGACCCCCATCACAGTCCTAGAAAGGAGCCACTGTTACCA
Organism: Suricata suricatta; assembly: GCF_006229205.1. Lineage (NCBI taxonomy): Eukaryota > Metazoa > Chordata > Mammalia > Carnivora > Herpestidae > Suricata > Suricata suricatta. The sequence continues at coordinate 90,165,177 of NC_043705.1, forward strand.
TCCCTATTTTGCAGGTGGGGAAACTGAGGCTCAGCCATCTAAAATGCTTGAAGTCGCTGGCTGGTCAGTGGCCCAGCCAAGATCAAAACCCAAATCTGCCTCCTGGGCTCTCCCAGTCCTCTTCACCGCTGACAACCCTGAGCCCCTGTTTTGGGGGTGGGGGGGGCGTGTCACAGCCATATCAGAGCTGTCTAGAATGGGGTGCTGGTATGAAATGATATGAAGCTTCCTCGAGGGGCTCCGCGGCCCACTCCACCCGTGCTACACTGCCCGGCAGCCCCTTACCCGGGTCGTCCTCATCGCGGGGCACCTTCTTGAAGCAGTCGTTGAGAGACAGGTTGTGGCGGATGGAGTTCTGCCAGCCGGCCTTGCTTTTGTTGTAGAAGGGAAAGTTGTCGGCCACGTACTGGTAGATCTGGCTGAGCGTGAGGCGCTTGTCGGGCGCCCCATGGATGGCCATGGCAATGAGAGCCGAGTAGGAATAGGGGGGCCGCACCAGCTTCATCAGCTCCTCCTGCGAGGGGATGGGCAGCCAGCCCAGGTCGCCGCCCCCCAGCCCAGACACGCCTGGCAGCAGCTGTCTCTGCACACCGTAGGCCTGGGGCAGGAAGGGGCTGGTGCTGGTGCCGGGCAGGTAGGGTGGCGGAGTCATGGCCGGTCCGTTGAGCCAGAGGTAGGGGTTGGGGGTGGCCCCGTACTCGCCGCCCCCCTCAAAGGAGGGGGGCCGCTGAGGGCTGGGCACGCCCTGTGGATGGAAGAAGTTCTCATAGTAAAGGCTCATCTCGGGGGGCTCCTGGCCGATGCTGGGGAACTGGGGGCTGCAGCGAGGTGGGGAGGGTGCCGGGAGGTCGAAGGAGCTCATGCTGGGGCTGGGCTCGGCCGGAGCCACCTGCCTGGCACCTGCACAGGGGAGCTGTCCCTGACAGGTGCTCTGCTGGCCTGGCCTCCCACTTATACCCCTGTGGGCTTGGCCTGCGGGCCCCACCCAGGGGCGGCCACCTGCTGCAGACCCGCCCCTCCTCCAACAGCCCTGAGAGCCAAGGGGAGGGGGCCTCCCGGCCAGGCCCACTGTGCGTGCCCAGACCCAAGCAGGAGCTGATGTCCACAGTGCCTACGGTGCCCCCCTTCCTTCTCTTTCCTCCCAGCTCCTCTGGCCCTCTAATCTCTCTTTTCCCCTCTCCTGGTTCCCCTGGTTCTCCTCCATTCTTTCTTTCTTCCCATTTTTCCCTCACTTTCCTCTCCCCCTTTCTTCCCCTTCTTCCATTCTTAACCTCCTCTCTGCATCTCATTCTTTCCTTCTTGCTGCCAAATTTTCTTTCCCCTCTCTTCCTGCCCCTTCTCTGGACTGTTTCTTTTCAACATGCTCTTCTGGACACCTCTCCTTCTCTTCCTTCTTTCTCGCCTCTTTCTACTTCTCTGGCCCCCCTTGGTCACCTCCTGTGTGTTTCTGCTTCTCTCTCCTCCCTTTCTCTCCTCTCTGTCTCTCCTTTCCCGTATGTCGCTTTCCCTCTCCCCTGTCCCCTCTTCTTGCCCACCCTGACCCCTCATTCTCCGCCTCCTCACTCAGACTGGATGAGATACTTTATTGGAAGCCACATCTTTGGGTCTTCCGAGGTGATGACACACTTTCTGGAGTCTTCCAGGAAAGAGCCTGGCCTTGGAGAATCCGAAGAGCAGCAAGAGGCAGCCGGAGGCTGCAGGCGCTCTCTGCATGCACACACACACCACCCAGGGCAGGCAGGCTGGCCGGGGCTGGGGACAGGCCTGGGGATTGTCACGGAGGGGCAGCAGAGCCCATCAAGAGAGTGGCCAAAGCTGCTTCAGATTCTGTGTCTCCCCCTCTCTCTGTCCCTCCCCAATTCATGCTCTTTCCCTCTCTCTCTCTGTCTCTCAATAATAAATAAATCCTAAAAAAAATTTTTTTAAAGTGGTGCTCAAGAGAGAAGGTCATTAGGGTTAAAAATGAGAGAAAGAGAGAGAGAGAGAGATTGGCCAAAGGAAGAGACTGTGAGTGGGCTTCAGGGGAAGATGAGAGAGAACTTGCACCCTGCACGTTTCTTTCTGCCTACAGGGGCTAAGCAGGCCCTGGGCCACGATCTGATCAAAGCCCTTTCAGGTTTCAGCCTGCAGGGGCTGGAGAGCCGAGGCCTGGAGGAGAGCCCTCCACTCCTCAACTTGCCGTTCTCCTCACACCGCCTGTGCCTCGGGCTCTGGCAGCGGAGTCCAGCTCTCCCTGCTTCTCCGTGCTCTGGTCAGTGCCCTCCTCTCTGGCTTCCTTCTCCTCTTGGAGCTTAGAGCTGACTTGGCCATCCCTTGGCCATCCCAGGCAGGCTCTCAGCCTGAGGGGAGCGGAGTGGGCCCCTTCTCAGAGTGCGGGCAGCTGTCCCTGAGCAGGCTTTAGTGCAGCCTGAGTACTTCTCTGTTGGATCGGCAGATTGGAAGAAAGTTCCAGGCAGCTTTCTATGGTCACCACCTCCCTCCTGCCTTCCTACCTTCCTTCTCCCCATTCAACTTCGTCCCACTTCCTCCAGACCCCACGTGTCTGAGGTGGAAGAAAGAGGTGGCTCACTGTGGTAGCTGGAAGGGCCGCCTCTCAGGGAGCGCCCTGCCCTGGCCATCTGCTCTCCTCTGTGGGGGCGTCAGGACACGGAGACGTGTGGCAGACCTGAGGGCCACGGAATGCATCTCATTTGCGGTGGATTAGTGCTCCGGAGGGTGCGATCGGGTAACTGGGTAGGAGGAGTCCTCCCAGGTCCCGAGAAACCCCTTGTCCCCACCAGGGAACGGTGGATGAGGTGACTCCACGAGGGCCTGACTGCCCAGGTTAGGCCTGGGGTAAGCACACTCTGCACCTTCTCTCAGAAGAGTAAAGCAAAAGAGGCCCCATCTTTGTTTCAAGTTTCTCTGCCGGGCCTGCTTGCTGTGGGCAGGGCCGTGACTCTTTAAGAAACAGTCACATTAGCTGGGGGCGCCTGGGTGGCTCAGTCAGTTAAGCGTCCAGCTTCGGCTCAGGTCATGATCTCATGGTTCGTGGGTTTGAGCCCCATGTCGGGCTCTGTGCTGACAGCTAGCTCAGAGCCTGCAGCCTGCTTCAGATTCTGTGTCTCCCCCTCTCTCTGACCCTCCCCTGCTCGTGCTGCCTCTCTGTCTCTCAAAAATAAATTTAAAAAGCATTAAAAAAATTAAGAAACAGTCACATTAGAGACCCCCCAATACAGACCCAAGGCCTGACGGGGTAGCTAACAACCCCACTTGCGATCATTCATCCTACGGAATTCAGAACCATCCTGTTCACACAGCATTACTTACAGCTGTGACAAAGGAACCAGAATTTCCAACAACAGGGGATTGGTTAAAGAGATGGGGTATCATCCAAATGAAGAAACATTACAAATCTATGAAAAAGCAGACTATCGAATATCTAGTAATGTTATGTTCTACTAGCATTATTTAAAGAAACAGACTGTAAAATGCCATTTTTTGGTAAAAATATATGTTCATGCATATATATGAACTTCATAAATATACATGCCAAACTGAATTATTATTTCTGGGCGGATGTGATTTTTATTGCTGTTTTTCATGGTCTCTGATTTAAACACGTCAAGTCAAGCACACAGGTGATTTCCTTTGGGATCCAATGTGGAGGCCAGCCAGAGGCAATTGAGTGGAGATCTAGCAGACCTGGGCTCAGAGATCAGGAGGACCTGGGTTCGAATTCCAGCTTAGCAGCTAACTGTGCAAATCTTGAGAAGTGATTGGTCTCAGCCTGTTTTCTCAAGTGAAATGGGAATGATCCCATTGAACCCATGTAGTCGCTGTGGGAAATCCGAGAGGTAATCAGTGTAACCAATGTCAGCCATTTCCCATGGTGCACAGAGAAGCGCTCCATAAATATGAGTCATTGTACAGTTGAGTCAATACACATTTGATACGTACAGGTCCTCTCTGAGTTTGCTCCCTGTGGTTTCATCGCTCCCTTAACAGCCTGTGGGCAGGGGCTGTGGGGCCAGTGGGGTCGCAAAGAAGGAGCCAAGGGAGGGATACTCAGGGCAGAGACCAGCTGTGCAGCCAGACCCTGCCATCTACAGCTGCCGGTCACGGCACCCGAGTCACGTGACAAGCTCACAGCTGAGCTGGTCAGGAGCCCTTCTCCTAACCCCTTCGTCCACCTTTTGCGTATTGCTGGGGTCTCCTTCCATAGAGTCATTTGTTTTTTATTCTATTTTTTTATTAAAAATTTTTAATGTTTGTTTATTTTTGAGAAAGAGAGAGACAGAATGTGAGCAGGGGATGGGCAGAGAGAGAGGGAGACACAGAATCTGAAGCAGGCTCCAGTCTCTGAGCTGTCAGCACTGAGCCCGACATGGGGCTCGAACTCACAAGCTATGAGATCATGACCTGAGCCAAGATTGGATGCTTAACCGACTGAGCCACCCAGGGGCTCCAAGGCATTTTTTAAAAAAAATGTCTATTCATTTTTGAGAGAGAGCATGAGCAGGGGGTGGGGAGGGGACAGAGAATCAGAAGTGGGCTCTGCACTGACAGCAGAGAGCCTGACAACCCTGGGCTCAGACTCAAACTCATGAACTGTGAGATCACGACCTGAGCTGACGTCACATGCTCTAGGTGACTGCGCCACCCAGCACCCCTGTAGAGGCATTTTGTGAGGAAGCTCACCCCAGCCTCCCTGTTGCACCTGGGCCCTGGTTCTTTCTGCTGGAGATCAGAGACAGCCTGGCCCCGCGTCCTGTGGCCGCAGCTCACAGCCTCTCCTGTCCCCCCGCACCTGGCCATGGGATTTGATTCCTTCTCCCAGAGGCCCTCACGCCTGATTTTCACAAGCATTACTGTGGTCTTTGGGGTGGGCACAGGGAGCTAGTTGCTCCTATCCCCAGGGGGTTTGGGAGTTACAGCCCAGAAGCCCCCTGACCAGTCCCGGGGCCTCTGGGAAAAGGAATCAAATGTCTCTATAAACGAGGGTCATTTTGTGAAGAAAATTATTTTAGGTTTTTGAATTTCCCCAAAAGTGGAAATCCTAGCCTGAGAAGAGAAACTTGAGGGAAATAAATAAAAAGTTGTGCAGGCAAGGCCCTGGGGAAGCTTAGGGAGTGGGAAGCTGGAGTTTGCTGCCCAGAAGGCCTCTGGGAGTGAGAATAACCATGCACTCTGAACCCCGAATTATGACATCTGGGATGAGACAAGAGAACATGAAAACTCTGGGTTCTGGGTGTCTGTGGAGCTGGGTTCCAATCCCCACCTTGCAATCTTGGCCACATTTCACATTCTTCTGAGGCCTCAGTTTGCTTACTATGAAATGGAGCTGCACATCAAGCCTGTCTCTTGGGGATTATGCAGGACAAAGTGATGTGATGTGTATAAACTGTAGACCCTAAGATCTGGCACACCCTGGACGACAGGTGTTGACAGAGGTGGCTCTGGGCAGGAGGCCCTGTGTCGTCTCCTCCAGCCTAGGTTTCACTGTTGGCTCTCACCTTGGGAAAACCTTGCCATGTGGGGTGATGCCTGGGGACAGAAGGAAGGCCTGCCGCTGTCCTACATACTGCTGGGCACAGAAGCCCAAGGAAGTTCAAGGCCTACAGAAAGGGTGAATGTGCACAGGCCCCATCTAGACCATGGCTGGCCAGGGCCACCAGCCCGGCCTTAACTTTCAGAAGGGTGGAGGAGTGTGCGAGGAAACAGGCTGGTGGGCAGGTTGGGATGGAGGGGGTGAATAACCAGAGAAAGAGGAGGCAAGTGGGGTGTGATCTGACCCCTGTTATAGCACAAGGCAGTGCAGGGGGACAGACAGACTTTGGAACCAAACTTTCTGCATCTCAATGCTGACTCCGACTCCTCCTTCTTTTTCAGTGTATTTGTTTATTCTGACAGAGAGAATGCACAACCAGGGGATGGGGCAGAGAGAGAGGGAGAGAGAGCATCCTAAGCAGGCTTCTCACACCAGCTCAGAGCCTGCCAGGGGGCTTGAGCCCACAACTGTGAGATCATGACCGGAGCTAAAGTCAGATGCTCAACTGACTGAGCCACCCAGGCTCCCCCTGACTCTACTTCTCAGTATGGCACTGCCTAGTTCTTTCCCGGCACTGAATACCTCAGATAGCAACCAATTGTTCTGGGCCTGTTTCTCATCTGTGAGATAGAGAAAACCGACTCCCTCAGAGTGTCGCTTTGAGTACCAGACGGGTAGCACATGCTCAGCGAACATGAGCTCTGTTAGGGACTCTGGGGCCTGAGGGTGGGGAAGGGGCTGGTGTCCAACAGACGGGGCTATGGCATTCTCAGGCTCATGGAGCCTTCTCCCCAGTTTCCCTTTGATAGGAGCTTGGCATCTAGAGCTGTTTTCCTTTCTACGCATACGACACAAATAGCTTCCAAGTTCCAGGGTTTCCAGGTTGGATGGGGAATCAGGGCATTTGGGACTAGCTTAATCTCTGTGCCACCGTTACTTTATCTGTAAAAAGAGTGTAAGAAACTGCAGTTTTACTACCTAGTGTCTACAAATAGTTCTCTAGGAACAGCAATGAGTTGGAATCTGGGCTTCCTTTCTTGCTCACCAGAGCTGTGTCTCAGAATACCCTGGGGCTGCCATGGGGCCGGCTTCTCTCTCCCCAGTATGGGCTTGGAGGAAGTCTGGCCCAGGCATCAGCCAGGTTGACTCTGATGCTGGTGCTCTCTCTGCATTTTGGCTTCTGGTTGAGCGTGAAGCTAGAGAAACACAGACAAATACCCCCCTCTGGTGGCCATCTATTTAAAAGCAGGGAGCGGAGAGCAGAGATTCCATGACCTTTCAGTGACCCTTGAAGGGGCAGGTTCCCCTCAAAATGAACACACGTTCAAGGAGCAATTGTGCCCTGGGGGCCAAAAAATACTTTCATTCCACTGCGATGGAAATTGCGGGAACTGGATTATCAGTGAGGTAAAGTGGCATTTGCGCTAGCAGGAATTAGAATCCAATTCCTTGGGCCATACTTTCAAGTGCCTTGCCATTGTTTAATCTCTGAGCCTCTGCTCCCTCCTCTGTAAAACCACGGTAGCCAGGGTCACCTCCTTCAGAGGGCTGTGGCAAGGACTGAATGAGGCAGCACAGGAAAGGCCTCTGACGTGGTGCTTGGCAGTAAGTCATTCCTTCACTTATTCAGCAAATACTAATTGATGGTCTCTACAGTGGCCTTTCTGGGGTGTGCAGGACACGGTCATAGCCACACAGTGTTGAGGCTCAAGTCCTGATTTTCCATCTTTGTGCAGTACCTGTAGTTTGATTTACTTAATAATTTTTTAATTGGCTCTCAAACTTTTTATTTTACCTAATGAATTTATTTTAAAGATAAATTCTATATGACTTTTGGAAATGACTCATCAGTAATCAGTGTCACTTGATATCAATAAAATGAGAAGAATTAGCCTTTATCTAGAGCTTGCAACGTGCTGGGCACAGCTCAGCCCTGTTACCTCATTCAGTGCTCATTGTACTCATCCCCATTGCACAGACGATCAAACTGAGACAGTAGGGCTCAGCCTGCTCACTCTTTGCAAGAAGGTGAGGTCAGCAAGCATTAGGGAGGGCATGAAACACAGGCCAAGGACTTTCTCCTCGGAGAAGGTCAGAAGGGTCAGAAGAGAATTGAAAAGGGAGAGATTTTTCTCGTCAGGAGACAGAATAAGGCCCTTGCTGTCACAAGATGTCAACCCAGATTCCCCAGAATGTGTGAATTTGTCATCTTCCAAGGTAAAGCGGACTTTGCAGAGGTGATTAAGTTAAAGGCCACAGGGAGCGATAAGTCTGCATTGTCCAGGTGGGACCAGTGCCGTCAGAGCTGTCCTCACGAGACAGAGACCAAGGGAGATCCAACGCCGAAGACGTGACGGTGGAGGTGGAGGTTAGAGCACTGTGGCCATGAGCCAGGGAGTGCTCAATGCCTTGCAGCTTTCAGCGTTTGGAAGAGGCAGGAAAACACACTGTCCCCGGGCATCTCTGGAAGGAAGCAGCCCTACTGTCACCTGATTTTCACCCATAAGACTTATTTCGAATTTCTGATTTCAAGAACAGTAAGAGAACAGATCTGTGTTGTTTTAAGCCGCTAAGTTTGTAATAATTTGTCACACCAGCAACAGGGAACCAATACAACTGGATTCCATGTTATGTGAAGCTGTGACCCTGCCCACCGACGGTCCCCTCTCAGGCTACCAGTGGCCTTTGTCTTATACCAAGGGAAACAGTCTGGCAACAAGGAGATCTCTGCCTCCCTTCCCCCATCTCTGGGTGAAGAACACAGATTAAGGCAGCAGATTTATGGGTTTGGCCACTTACTCATTTCATTCTGGGACTTTTATGGGTTGTGGTGGCCCCTTGGGGCCTCGGTTTCCTCATAAGCAAATGGGAGGCGACACTGTGTGGTTTTCAAGCCCTGCCCAGCAGGTCCTACCTATGGGGCTTATTCAAAGGCATTCTCGGGGTCCTCCATGCAATTACCAGCAGAACTACCAGAATAGTGAGAGTGGGGAAAAGAACGAGGGATCAGAGAGTGCTCCCGAAGGCCAGGCCCAACAGCGCCGGCCCTGCCACAGGCGATGGTTCCCACCTTACTACCCGCGGAGACCCGCTGGGCGCCAACCACAGGATTCCACCCTTCCTGTGCAGGGAGAAGTGATGGAAGGTGCTGACAACCAGGGTGCAGGAGAACAAACACCGGTGAGACAGAATATGTATCGGGGTTATAGACCACGATTCCGCAGGGGTCCTCCTCGCCAAAGACAGCCTAGAGAGGACGGCAGTGAAGAAGATAAGGAAAATCAAGATGAGACCTAAGGTCAGCAGCCACCTCAACGTTGGTACCGCCGCAATTTCAATTACCGACGCAGATGCCCAGAAAACCCTAAACCACAAGATGGCAAAGAGACAAAAGCAGCCAATCCACCAGCTGAGAATTGGTCAGCTCCCAAGGCTGAGCAGGGCGGGGCCGAGTAAACGCCGGCTTACCGTCTCTACCATCATCGGGTTGAGTCACCCAACAAGAAGAAATGAATATGAAATTCCAGCAATAAGAAATGAACAAAAGATTGGAGCTGAAGACCTTAAGTTCTTACTTTTTGCCCATTGACCAGATAACTAGAACTATGTGCATTATCTATGCAGCATGGGGTTTTTATTATTTTTACCTAAAGACATCTCTTTTTGGTAATGACAAACGTGTTTTTTAGAAAAAAAAGCCTGGTTTTTCTCAATACACCTTTAAAGGTTTTTAAATTGTTTCATATCTGGTCAAGGTGAGATTTTTAAGAACCTCATTTTTAATTTGTAATAAAAGTTTACAACTTGATTTTTTCAAAAAAGTCAACAAACGGCAAGCATCTGTTAAAAAAGGTCTTAAATTAAAAAAAAAAAGGCATTCTCCTGGGCCCCAGAGGATCTGACTTGTGGGGCGCAGGTGGGGCCTGGCCACCAGTCCTCCGAACCCAGCTTGGAGGGCCAGCGATCTGGGGATCAGCCCCTGTGCCCAAAGTTACCCCTTGGAACCTGCCACTCACCGGCTGCTGCTTGGAGACATCAAGCCCCCACTCTACTGCTGCCAAGCAGTGTGGTCCAGGGCAAGTGCCTGTGCTTCTCTGGGCCTGTCTCCTCACCTGTAATTAGGGACTAATAATAATTCATGCTTCTGAAGGTGGTTGTGAAGGTTGAAAAATTCAGGACAAAGTGCTGAGAAAAGTGCCTGGCACATAGTAGGTGTCTATGCATGTTGCCCCTCAAATTACTGGTCCCTCAGCATGGTGTTCAGGACCACGCACGCACCCCCCTCAGCCAACCTCTCCTGCCCTGCTCTTGCCTGCTCTCTGTGCCCTTCCTTGGCTTGTGGCCACGTGAGCTTCTGATGACCCCTCAGGTCCGTGCATGTCCACTTTGTCTGGGACGCCCTTCTTCCCCACCGGGAGAACCCTGACTTACCCTTCAGTGCCAGCGCAGGGCCACCTTCCCAGGGAAGCCTTCCTCTTGGGGTCCAGGCCACGGTTTCCTCCTGCCAAGTTCCCTCCATACCTGGAACTTGTTCAGCCTTTGCCACGAAGGCCAGTTTCTTGCCTGGCTTCGCGATGGGGCCTGCAGTGCCTTGAGGGCAAGGATGATAGTTTTCTTTTTTATTTTTTTCAGGGCTTTGAGCGATGTTTGTTTGTTTTAAGTTTTATGTATTTATTTATTTTGAGAGAGAGAGAGAGACAGAGAGGGAGGGAGGGAGAGAGAGAAAGAGATTCCAAGCAGACTCCATACTATCAGCACAGAGCCGGATGTGAGACTTGAACCTGTGAACCGTGAGACATAATCTGAGCCCAAACCAAGAGTCAGATGCTTAATTGACTGAGCCACCCAGGTGCCCCAGGATTTTGGACAATGTTAAGCACAAATTAAGCTCTAAGCACATTTGTGAGGGAGGGAGTGTAGGCTGTGGGAGGTCACTTTGCTCTGTTCCATGGAACGGGGGCCATGGCCGTGACTATCCCAGAGGTCTCCATGAGTCAGAAGTGAGTTGAGGCCTCTAAAGTGCTTGGTCCAGTGACTGCCCACTCTCACCTGTGTGCCAGTGGTCGCTCTGCTTCCCCAGGGCCCAGCTGGGTGGATTTTCACCGGTGACCTGCCAAGAAGGCCCTTCCTAAGATCAAGGGAAACCACACCTGTTTGTGCATATGATCACAGCACTGAAAAGCCAAGCAGCCGCTTTTCCAGAAAGCTAATACTTTTCCTAAAGGTTCACTGGTTTAAAGGCATTGTAATTAACATTAGATTTCCCATAACATTCAACACCAAATATATTACTTATTTTTAATTTTAAACTCGTTTTAAGACCTGTGTGAATTTTGGGGGTCTGAGCTAGAGACAGAGTTTTCATCTACTTCCCTTCCCCTCAATTTCAAAAATAGCCATAAGTAACTAGACCAAACCCTCTTAAAAATGTTCTTATTGGAGTCACTAAGAGTTGAGTCTAAGAAAAACAATATGGTTTATTGTGCTTATTATAAGAGTTTGGGTTATTAGACCTTATTATTATAAGGATTATTTATTGTAAGACTCTCAGTAAATAGAACACATTAATATTTTATAGATCACTCTGTTGAAGACTTCCAGCACAGTACCTGCTCCATCGGTTTGGTAAAAGCAATTCTTGCCTTTTCTGTACTCTGTCCTGACTCCCAGGGGCAGGAGACACCCATCGGAAACTCCCAGCCCTAGCCCCTCAAAGGGGGTAGTTTCCTTTACTGCCCGTGTTTCTATTCTTCACCTCACCTACTCTCTTGCTTCTTGGGTCTACTTCTGGCAAGAATCCTAGGAAGAGAACTTTTGGCTTCAGAGCTGGCCCCTTCCCCTTCGAGTGCCACATTCCCGGGCCTCAGCCCCCCAGAGGTCTAACTCTTAGCAGTATTTAAATGTCTCCAGGTACAGATCCAGCATGGTGGGTCCAATGGTGTGTGTCCCATCTAGGGGCACTTGCACCTTGGGGATCAAACTAGTGGTGCTTTGGACTGACCACCCCAGATGAGGGGGGTCTGGAGAGGAGGTGTACTGCTCCTTAGCCCCTGGTCTCAGAACAGCTTATGAGTGCAAGAGTAAGGAGTTCTCTCTGCGCTGTTCCTGATTATCTTTCCTTTGGGAAAGGGAAAGTGAGTTGTATTGGACCCAGTGGCCTTGGCAGTAAACCACTTTGCTCAATAACTTCTGTTCACAAGACTGTTTCAATTCCTCCCCTTAGTAAACATCGTCTCTTCAAGCAAAGTCAAGCAGGGGGGCTGATGGCAACCTAGAGCCTGTCTCGAATGGGCAGGTCTTGGGAGTGAATCAATCACCGATCATTGAACCCTCACTCGGGCTTCAAGAATGAGGATAGTGATCACCGTGGCTGCTGTTGGGTGTCTAGAATGTGCCAGGGCACCAGACCATGGTAGGTGCTCCCTTGCTATCTGTCGGAGTTGGGGTAGCTGTGCCTGGGGGCATGCAGCTGTGGAGCAGAAGTGGGAGCGTGGGGTGCACTGGGGAAGACCAAGACCTCTGAGAGGGCCATGTTCTTCCTGTCTGCTTAGTGCCTGAGACACTGCAGATCTCTTTGCAAGTCCCTACAAGTCACCCTGGCTGGGACAATGTGCAGGTCTGAGCTGAGGTCATGTGTCACTGCTAACACGGCTGCCACCAGCCATGTGCACCCTCAGGAGAATCCCCCACGCTGAGCATGCGCCTGCTCGGACTGGGGCTGCCGGACCAGGGCGGGCAGGGTGACGGGGCCACTGCCAGCGGTCTGCTGTAACCACCAAAGCTCTCTCTTGCCTCTTTTGAAAGGGCCTCTTGCCAACAGTGCTGCATTTGATGGGCCGCGGGGCTGACTCACAGAGAGCTGACAAACACCACTGCCCCACGGCCTTAGTCCCTCCAGCTGGCCTACTGTCTATCTGGCATTGCTGCTTGTCACAGGTGAGGGAACGAAGGCTCAGGGAGGCCAAGTGCCTTTTCCGAGGTCACAGTCTCTGATGATTTCTCTCCAGGAACCATGAATTCTTCTAGAATGACATTCCCTCATTAACCTTGGGGAGTTCCCAGGGAAGAGGCAAAGAGAAAGGGTGCTGTCTAAGCCAGCATGCCAATTCTTCAGATGAGAATTCTCCTTCACTCTCTACAAAACAAACCAGAAACATCCAAGCGACTACAGCAGGGGTGGGCAGTCTTCCCAGTGGCTCCCAATCCCAGCAAATGTTTTGAACCCAGGGCTCAAAGGGTGAGAGAGTGGTGAGGTCTGGCCTGGTGTGGTCTTGTCTGGCTGCTGTGATCCCCTGGGTTCCGGTGGGAGTGGGCTACGCCACCTCCATGCCATCCTCTGTGTCCTCCACCCCCTGGGGCCAGTGAGGAAGTGTTTGGACAGGAAAGCCAGACCACCGCCTACCAACACCACACAGCCAGGCTGCCCAGCCACAGTCCTTGGGTTTCTGGCTAATCCCAACTTAAGTAAAATGCCACATGAGACAGTGTGAGATCTGCCTTCCCAATGCTGCCAAAGGAACTGGAGAATGTAGCCTGGGAGTGCAGGGAATTAGTTTGTCACTTTGACCAGAGAGAAACAGGAGATGGAACCTTCTCCATGTAGCCTGCCCAGGGCTGTGAGAGTGGACGAGGAGGCACATCTGTGAGCAGCATTTCCGCGGCTCGTGGTAAAGCCATGGCCAGCACAGCCATGGGGTGCCTTGAATCTCTCCCATCCTTCCCTGCCTTACTGCTCTTTTCCCTCCCTCTTAATGCCTGGACACACCCTCCCAGATAAAGTGTCAGCTTCTGATCCTTGGGTTATGTATTCTTGGTTAACGCTACTCAAATTTTTACGTGCATGTGAGTCACCAGAGGCTCGTGTTAAAATGCAACATCATCAGTGGGCCTGGGTGGAGCCCGGGATTCTGCATTTCTAACCAGCTCCCAGGGGATGCTAGGAGGAAGCTCTGCAGGCCACTCTAAATTGTGAGATTCTGGGGGGCTCAGGCTATTATAATTGGAACCAGGAGCAGATTTAGGAAATAAAGTTTCCAGATGGGGTTTTTGGAATTACATTGGCCTCGTGTCTGAAGGCAACAGGGACCTCATGGTAAGAGGGGGTGGTAATAGCTTCTAGCCAGCAGTGATGTCATAATTCCTTATGCTCCACCCACAAAATGAGGTGTGGCATTGGGGCATGAGGCCACCGAGATGGTGAACTGGTTCCAGAGTCATGATAATTACAAAAACTGTAGCATAAGTGCACCTGGGTGGCTCAGTCAGTTACGTGTTTGACTCTTGATTTCAGCTCAGGTCATGATCTCAAAGTTCATGAATCCAAGCCCCACATCGGGCTCTGGGCTGACAGCATGGAGTCCGCTTGGGATTCTCTCTCTCTCTTTCTCTGCTCCTCCCTGCTCATGCTGTCTTTGTCTGTCTGAAAATAAATAAAAACTTAGAGCAAAAATTAAAAAAACAAAACAAACCCTGTAGAGTAAAATGGCTTCTTACAATGGCCCTGGAGATCTTACAAATAGAATGTAGTGGGCTAGAGCAGCTGCGTTCTCAAAGTCTAAGTTGCTTCTGTATTAGTTTCCTACTGTAATAAACTGTCGCAACACAAATTTATTATTTTAGATCTGTGGACCAGAAGTCTTGGCTAAAATAAGGGTATTGGCAGAGCTGTGTGCCTTCCGGAGGCTTGAGGAGAGCATTTGTTTCCTTGCCATTTCCACTTTCTAGAAGTTTCCTTTGTCCCTTGGCTCATCTACCTTCAAAGCCAGCAATAGGCAATGACTTCAACTCACTCTTCATCCTCTGTCTCTCTCCTGCTTCCTCCCTTAAGATTTTAAAGACCCTTATGATGACATTGTGCCCACCCAGCTAATCCAGGAGAATCTCCCTATTTTAAAGTGAGTTGATAAGCAACCTTAACTCCATGGGCAGCCTTGGTTCCCCTTTGCCATGTAACCTATTTGTAGGTTCTGGGATTAGGGGGAGGACATCTTTGGGGGACCATTATGCATTCCCCATGGGAGTTTCCAGAGACATTCTATTTCATGACATTGCAGAGCACACTGAACTGAAATCAGGCCAGAGTCGGATTATAAGGGCGAAAGAGTTTCACAGATGCTAATGCAAAGCCTCAGCAAGTCTCCTGCGGTGGGGTCAGGGCCCTGATAGGAGGAGCAGACCCTAGGGTCTTGTATAGGACCTGGGATATATGAACCTGAGGATCTTGAACCCTTAAAACCTTCCGACTCTGTGAAAAATGGTCTCTTACCTCTTGTCTGAAGAGAACAGCCTTCCCTCTCTTGGAGAGCGTACAGACAGCACATGCTCTGTAGGTTGATGCTTATTCCTCTGGAAAACTGACCCTCCCCTCCCCCACCACCTCTCACCACCTCTACCTGGTAACCAGAGCCAGGTCCTGGCACAGCCTGAGAGGGGAACTGCATGTCCTTCATTGGGAGGACACAGCTTACGAGCAAGGGATTGGGCATCTAAATGGTACTAGGGACCTGCCCAGGGATCGATCTGAGGGTGTCAAGGCTTAGGTGGTTGTAGAAAATAAGGTTGGATAAGACAGAATTCATTGGCCTCGGCACTAATCCCTTACTCAGGATTCAGTGTAATCGTGAAAATGTCTGGAGCTGGTTCTAGTAGTTCTCTAAGGTGACTCCTTCAAGACTGAACTGCTGGGGGCCCGCAGCGAAAGGAGTGGAGATGCCAGCACTTCCTTGGCTCATTCAATATCATTATTGAATAAGGGGCCTGCCACCCCTCACCCATGTGAATGTCACCAATGTTTAGGTCTTCAGGGGTCAGGACGTGCTGGGACATGCCATTGAATATACATGACAAGCTGTTGTATTTCACATTTCCTTACACTAAAAAGAGGCATTGAAATTGAGGAGTAGTTTTGTATTTTTAGACATAAAAAAGTTGGGAATACTGCTTTAGACTATTCATCAAGCGACTTTGGAGTATGCCAATTTGAGCAGTGCCTAGAGCAAAAATAGTCCACAGCAGGTCCAGGCTGTGGTTCAAGCAGTTCTGTCTCCAGAACCATACGACCCAGCAGAGCTGATGCTGCTGGAATGATCAGTGGAAGATGTGGATGTCGAATGGAGTCCCTGACAAGGGACTGTGATTTATGATCATCACGGCACATACCTCTAGGTGTCTAAAGCAAAGTTGTGTTCTCCTTGACCCTCTAAGAAATAGCTCCCAGAGTGCTACTGGGTCCTAGCAGAGGCTGAACACCTCACTGGAGGACACAAGTGACAAAGCAACTGGAGATGTCCATCATGGGTGTCATGGGTGTCTCTGAGTCATAAGGTGGGTCAACATGGCAGAAATCCATCCTATTTTTAGAATCCCATGGTACCTACTTTTGCTTCACTGATGTCTTTCCATCAACCCAGCCCTGTGTACCCATGGAGGGGATCCATATGGCCAATTAAAGGCGAGGGACAAGACTGAAGCCTTGCTTACGGACAGGGGGCCTACTCTGTTGGTGCTAGCCGGGAATGGACCCGTGGGTCTATTGGCTTACCTAATAGAAGAAGGCATGAGCTGAGATAGACCTTCACACTCCTGGGTTGCAGAAGAACATGGTTTGGCTGGTTGGTCAGAGGACTGTAAAGAATAATACTAGAAGATTGACTACTGGGATCTAGGGAGTAAGTACAGGCATGATCCAGCAGGAGTATATTCAAAGCTTGTGGATCCACAGTTTAATGCCCACCAGAAAGACCAGAAAGACCATTGATAAGGTGGCCAATGATCGGGCGAATCGGATGACCAGTACTGTCAATCAGCCTTGCTCCTCAGCTATCACTTGCTTGCCCAATGGATCACAGAACGCGCAGGGACAGAGGCTGTGCATGGGTCCAACAACACAGTATCCTTCTCATCAAGGATGATATAGTCGTTGCTACAGCTGAGTGTCCAGCCTGCCAGAAGCTGACTGACATTGAGTCTGTGACATGGCCCCATTCCTCGGGCCGGCGTTGTAACTCCCCACCACCTTCCACTACTTCCATCCCCTTCCCTCTTTATCACCACCCTAGGACTGCATAGCCCCCCAGTACAGGTAATCAGTCATTGCCTAAGGGTCTGTTTCCTTGAGAACTGGAGTTATGACAGGAAGCCAGAGGCACCCAGTGTTCAGATGGAACAGCAAACAGATGTGTTACAGGTTAGGATGTCTGGAAGGCAGAGCCCAGACTGATTTTAGGTGCTGGGAAGGCCATTTGTTTCTCTCAAGTTCTCTACTATTTGCTGACATAAGCCTAAAAGTCTAGAAGAAAGAGAAAACTTCCACTCCATGCTTAGAGAGAAGGCTAAAAAATGCTCCTCTCCTAAGAAGAGTGAACTCGGTGTCCTAGATCACACTAAAGTGTGAATGGTAGATATCAGCTCTGTCTCAGAGGCAGAGGAAGGGACACCAGAAAAAAAAGGTCTCTGAGTACATAAGCAGAGGGTGAGGGAGTGCCACCAAGGGGAGATTACCTACAGGAAACCACTGAGTCAGGCAGGGCTGATTCTAGATGGAGTCCTGCTGATCACAGCTATGTGACCTTGGAAGAGTCATTAACTATAAGATGAAAGGATTGGATGAAATGATCTCTAAAGGTCCCTGAAAACTCTCCATCAGAAAGGAAGATATATCAAGTGGATCCTTCTTCCCCCCTCCACCCTCCCCTCTCTCCCTGGGGCCCTGAGGCATCCGAATGTCCTTCCCTGACAGCACTGGCTAGTTTCTGACAGTCCTTGCTTATACTAAGGGAACACCCAGGGGCACAAGGAGAGTTGTGCTGGACACCCAGCCCCCACCCTCACTTATCCTGGGGGCCACCACTGGCATTGTGGGGGAGACTTCCACAATGGGTATGGAATGTACAGTCTGACCCTGAGCTGAGGTTATAGCCAGAAAGTGAAGGTATGGATTAAGGTCCTGAGGCTAGAAGCAGACACAGCCAGCTGTGCCCGTCACTGGCTGGGTGACGACGGCACACTGCTGGCTCCCACACCTGGGCTTCCTGGTTTGGATCCTGTTGCCAGCCTCATGGGATTGGGGTGAGGATTTAAGGAAAGGATGCGCAGAGTGTCTGTAAATGGGAGCTATATTATTATTTTTGTTATTGTTCTTTCTGCCAACATTGTCATTACTGCCACGGACCACAACACCCAGACTTGTCCTTGACAAAGCACCAAGTGGGCCATCAACCTGATGCGAGTCCTAATTGAAATGAGATTTGACACTCAAACTCTGTTTAAATAAGAATCCACGGATTTCTGTTTGCCCCATTTCTGTGGGATAAGATGGAGTGCTCAAGACCCCTTCAGATGTAATAAAAACTCACAGAGACTGACAATTTTCAGAAAACGGAACTCAGAAATATCACCACCAGGACCACACACTGTTGAGCCAGGAGAACAGAGACACAGGATTTTTAGAGGGTAGAGCTGACTTTCCCGGGCACAGCCACAGTCCCTGCAAGACGCCTCGGTGAGAAATGACATCTGCAATTTCAAGGCAAAGGATCGTAGCTGTTTTCCTACAGTCGTGTCAAAGGTGGGAATCGTTTTCTTGTCTTTGTTCAGAGTTTTCCCACTAGTAGTTGGAAGGGCAGATGTTTCAAAGTTAAACATTTGGATCTCACAGTTTGGACCAAGAAAAAGCAGGCCTGCGGAGCTCAAGCTGTAACCTGGAAAGGAAAAGGGCAGAACAGGATTAACAGATACGATAAGGGACATACAAGTTCCAGTGTTTACCCGTGACACCATGTCGTGTCCAGCTCCTCTGCTTCTCACTTCTTGCTCTTTTGGAAAGTGCTCTCAGCCACACTCCAGACCGCCAGCAGCTGCTTCCTTACCTTAGGGAACACATGATACAGACAAGATGCCAACTACCACCATAACAGGACTTTTTGGACCATTGAGGAAATTGGAAGCTGGACCAGCCACAGGTGCAGGGCTTGGCGAAGGGAACCAGAGGTCCCCAGGAAGAGACTGGGGTGGACAAAGGCTCCAGGGACTCAGGCACGAAGGTGTCCAACAGACACCACAGGGTCATGGTTAAAAGCCAAGCTTCCCATCTGATTGCCTGGGTTTGAATCCCAGCCTTTCCACGTACCAGGGGATGATCTTAGGTCACGTCATGCCTCTGTTTCTTCATCTCTGTAATACTCATCCCCACCTCCTGAATCCTGATGTAGGAAGTTAATTCTCGTCACGTCTATAATACTCTGCTGGGGACAGCTGAGCACAACATTTGAGCTCTTATTCTCTCTCGTCCCTTTCGATGCCCAGGGACTGTTTCTCTAAGAAGTGAGTGTCCAGCCCATGTCTCTAGATGGCTCTTGCTGTGAGCCCCATGTTGCTCTGCACTTAATATCTACCCGGTACTGACATCTTTCCCAAGTGGAGTCCTCAGCCTCTGCCCCCCAACACCTCTTCCTGCACAGCTCCCTCGGGTGAAGGAGGTGGGCCACTGCTCTGTGCTCTCTTCTCTGCCCGGAGGAGCCTCACCCTTCTTGGGCCTCATCTGAGGAGCCTAGGATTCCTCCGGGGAAAGCTACCCCTTCCGACCTGGTGACAAAATCCAAAGGCCGGATTTTTAGTCCTCTCTTTTCCTAACTCTTGACCATTTGGTTGGGTGGTTTTTCCATTCCTTGCCAGAAGAGGAGAAAGGGAATATGAGAATGACCTGAGGAAGATTTTGGCAGACTGTCCTGGCATCCCTACACCCTGGCCTTCATGGATTAGATTCCTCGGGGTGGCATGAACGAGGTGAGATGGATTAAGGTGGGCAAATCTGAGGCTAAGACAGGCTGGAGCCAGGCCCCTTAACACCACTGCGGGCCCTGGGGGGCCTGCTGTCCCTCCCCTCTCCAGGCCTCGGAGATGCAGTTGACGAATGACGCAACAAGGCTAACTGGACTCATGAAACCATTTTTATTGTCAGTGAGAAAGAGCAATGCTTTAGAGATCATCAGCTAGGAAGAACACTGGCTGGCTGTATTAAAAAACGTAAAGTACAAAACTATTAACCAAAAATAAAATAAAAGGATATTTAAAAGGCTTTTCTGTTAAGTGCTAGGACTTAGAAAATGAAATAAAAATACAGCTCCTTATACCTAAGAAACTGGGTTATAAAAAGATATGCTGAGGATTGTGGGGAGCGCACAGTGGGGGAGGGTGTCCTTGCTGCTTCCTCTTGCCCACGGCCCACCATCCAAGCTGGGGCCTCCTCGCCCACTGCCTGGACCACAGGTGTTTCCTCTGAGCGAGGGCAGCTGGGAGGAGGTCTCCCCACTGTGTGAGGCATCAATGTCCCACCGCATCTCTTTCTCCGGAAGCTTCTCTCCCTGGCTCCCCACGTGTGGCCCTGGTCAGCAGCATCTCACAGGTCGGAGGACAGGAAGTCGGGGATCTGCTTGCTTTCTTCAGGAGATTTGCTGGCCAGCTTTGTGGGAGAAGAAAATAAACACACACAATCCCCCAGGATGGGATTCTCATGAGCACCAGAGTGGGGCCTCCCAGTCCCAATCCCAAGGATCCCTGCCCAAAGCCCAGGTAGTATGAGGGGCCATGACCTTGAATGTGGCCAGAAAGGCAGCACCCCATAGTGGCTAGAGCACAGACGTCACCGTTTCAAGCACTTACTTGGGCCAGTCTCCTACCTAACTCTGTGAGCCATGTAAAATCCTCACAGGGATGGTGGAAGGTCAGATTGGACCATGTTTGCAAAGTGCTTAGCATGGGGCCTGACTCACTGCATGCTCACAGTAAACTTGGGATTATTATAGCAGCAGAATTCGGGTTTATATCATCTTGAGGATCAGAAGTGTCAACGGTACTTTTTTTATCTCAAGTGAAGACCGCCAAGTAACAATAGGAGATGGGACTTGAAAAGTCAGGCCTTAGAAACTAACTTTTAATTAGTAGGATTTTGTAATAAAAGTTGAATAGGAAAGCTCTTCCAAAAAAAAAAAAAATTAAAGAGCACTTTCAGGTTCCAAAGATAGCCAGCTGCTGTGACTCTGACACAGAGCCTCTATACCGGAGGGCAGTGTGGGTAAAGGACAGCTACTGCTCCTGAGGTCCCAGGGGCCCTGCGTGTCCCCTTGGGACGTCCCTGCAGCCCAGCCGGGCTCAGTCCTGCTCCGAGACCAGGGCCCAAGAGGAGAACTGCAGTGAGGGCCTTCTGGCTAGGGTCCCAAGGCCTGTGGGCCCTGACCATGACTCCCCGGAAGTGACCACACGCGCGTGCACACACAGACGTGCCTCCATTCCCCACCCCCATTTTCTCCTCTCTCCGCGTTGTTTTCTCCCCTTCCCCTTCCCCATACACCCTTGTCTTCCCACCCTTCTGCGTCCTCACCATCGTCTTGAAGAACTGATTTACTTTCTTCCGTTTGAGTGTCTTCTTGTCACCCTCCGAGAGAGGGAAGAAGGTCTGGCTGAGGCGGGGGGACGCGTTGGCGTCGTCCATCCCAGGCATGCCCGCCACCGAGAGCGTGAGGGCTGGAAGAGGAGTGGGGAGTGGGGGTGAGTGGGTGGGTGGAGAGGCAGCGCCCAGGGGACAGCGGGCAGGACACAGGCTGGGGGACAGAGTCCCGGGAGGGCGGTGGGAGGCGGGAAGGCCTGCCTGCTGCCCTGAAGAGGGCTGTTGAAGCTGTCCTCTTGGGGGGGCTTCCCAACCCCCCAGACAGGGGCCTGCCACCTGGCCCATCAAAGCCTTGCCAGGGCTTCTGTGCTGGAACTATGGTGGGGGTGGGGCGGGGTGAAGGCCCCGTGGCCACTGGGGCCCTGGTCTCCTCAGGGAATGAGGCCTTTTGCCCTCAGGTGGGGACACAAAATGTGAGCTTACTCTTCCTTAGCTTTTCACACAGGGAACCTGGATTCCCTTTGTCTCCAAGGCAGGGAAGCAACTGCCGGTGGTAGCTCCCAGCTTGGAGATGCACAGACCTGACAAATCAGCTACCTCTCGCCTCTCGGTTTTGATGTTGGCAAAATGGGGACAAGGGCACAGACCTCCTGGGTACTGCGGTGTTGTGGGAGGGTCACAGTGGAAGGACTGTGTGTCCAGCTGGACACCAGAGCTTGGGGGGAGGGGGGTTGTCCTTCCTGGTGTGGCTCCGCGGGGGTTAAGGGCATGGTTCCAAGGGGCAGAGGGCCTGGTTTACAGTCAGCCTCTGCCACTTCCTAGCTGGAGTTGTTCTCTGTGCCTCAGTTTTCTCATCCACACAATGGGGCTGATGATATAATCTGCTTCATAGGTCTGTATTGAGGTGTAAATAAAGGATGAATTTAGCACAGGGAGAGGCTCGTGCCGGTCAGCACTCATGAAACAGCAGCTCTCTTTGCTGAGATCTGCCTGCTAAGGGCCACAGGGCAGCGCTGGTCTGTCTTGCTCCTCTCTGCTCTGGCCCTCGGCACAGGGAGCCTGGCCCAGAGCGCCCGACCCTGGAGACAGCGGCATGTCAGATGGAGCGACCGCAGGCGTGCCCATCCCCATGAAGGCTGTGGCTTCACCCCCTGCGAATTAGAGGCCGTCATCCGTGTGCTGCTACCCTCCTCCCTGGACGACGAGAGAGTGATGGGGGATGTGGGTGGTGACTGTGCATTACGCACTTGAGCTCTGTAAGATGTGCGGGCAGTTTCTGCAGGTTCCTGGAGTAGCATTCCAGGTCAAAAAAGGGAAACCTGGGGCTTCTGGCCCTGGGGGGAGGCCTAGCGAACCGAGAACGCAGGGCTGCCCAGTGTGAGAAGTGGACTCCTGGTGATCCCCGAGGATAGGAGTGGCAACAGGCCTCTGCCCCAGCCCTGGGCACCACTTGCAGGTCACCTTCCCTTACAGAAGGGTTGGGGGTGGTGTGAGCTCAGAGGAGGGGGCCTCTGAGCAGAGCCTCATGCCTGCAGGGTGCCTGGCCCCTTTGCCCCCAGGTTGGTGGCCCCAATATCTCTGTACCTTCAGGCACTGGTGGTGGCAGGGTGCATACCTGGGATAGTGGGCATGGACTGACTGGCAAAACTCATCTGAGAGAGGATGGATGACCTGGGAGGAATGGCTGCATGCTCCGAGAGGTTGGTGTCACTCATGAACTCGTGCTTCCTGGAAAGCTGAATAAATACACGACACACACACACACAGAGACACACACACCACAGAGGCTTAGCATTAGGCAGTTCTGGGCCTTGAAAAGCCAATGATAAGGGCTTGGCAAGGCTTCTGTGGACCTAGTTGCAAGTTGATTTATTCTGTTGTGTATCAGTTCAGGCCAGCCTGCCATGTATGGTTGCACAGGTTGCATACTATACAACTCCGAGGGTTGGGAAGACATTGAGGCATTCATTTAGACTATCATATGAATGATACCCCCTAGAATTGTAAAACACACAAGACTTATTTCTAGTCATCTCCCCTGGCAGGAGTAGCCTCTGGGGTCTCCAGGGAAGTTTGTAGAGCATCTTCTCTTTACTGGGAGTCATCTCAGTCGGCCCCTTGCCGGCTCATCTGGCACCCCTCCGTTGGCAGTACAGTTAACCCCTCTCCCTTTCCTGGGCTCCAAGAATGCTTTCAACAAACCTCTCCTTCAGGGGTGCAACTAAGATTTGGACCCAATGACACCAAGATTCATTATTAAATAGTTATTACTTATAAGACAAAAGCTCTCTAAGTCAGGGCAGTGAGTTCTGGGCCCCTGGCTCCCTAGGGGAGTGTAGCAGGGTCTAAGCCTAGCAGGGGCGTAGATGAACGGACCCCTGCCCAGCCCTGGGAGGATAGCTTCTCCCCTGTCTCACAAAGCCCTGCACAGTGGTGGGGAAGACGTGCAGGGCCTGGGGTCGATCGGCCTGGGTTCAGATTCCAGCCCCGTCACATCAGGCTGTGTGGACTTCACCTCCCTGCGCCTCAAGGCATCACTCGCCTCCCTGCAAGTGCGAGGCCCAGTGGGACCCCCAGGGGCCCCCAATAGTAAGGGCTGCCAGCGGCAGAGATGTGCTCCGGGGCCGGGGGCGCTCACCCGCTTCAGGTCCGACTCGGCCGCTGCCTTCTCATCCGCGAACACTACGCTGCTCCTCTTAGCCCTCTTCTTGGACCGCCGCAGCTTGACTTCTGGCAGGGTGCTCCCCGCAGAGATGGACTCTGCTGGTTCCGCCCTCGGGGTTTTCGGAGGTGCTAATTCCAGGTCAAAGCTGGCGGAGGGAGGGACGGCGGCGGCAGAAACCCAGTTAGAGAGCGCTTCCGTGGAACCGGCTTGCAGGGGCAAGGAGTGGGTCAGCTAACCTGACAGGGTGCGGGGCGGGGGGGGCTGCCTGCTTAATTTGCAAGCACCCCGAATACAGAGTAAAACGGAATCGAGGGAGCTGAGCCATAAGCAGGGGAGACTGGGGGTGAGGACAGACACCTGGGTCAGGTGTGGGTCTGGTTTCAAATCCAGCACTGCCACCCTTTACTGAGGGCCTTTGGGCAGATCACTGAGCCTCCCTGAGCCGTTACTTTCTTCCGGGGAAGGCAGGTGTTTGCAGGACCTTGCAGCGTAGCAGCGGATGAGGTCCCGGGACTCCTTAGAACATTGTCAGGTGCAGAGAGTACCCGGCTCATGTGATCATGTCCTTAGGGTAGTGCGGGGGGGCTGGGTGGGGATGAGGCTCTAGAATGGCGGAAGGGGAGAGGCTTTTCTTGGGGTGAGGGAGCACGTCCCCCTGTTTGCAGAGGGAGGGTTGGGTGCAGGGAGCTGGCTCTGCAGTGGGGACGTCGGGGGACACAGCCCTGGCAGAGGTGAGGCATGCCAGATGAAGCAGGACCTGTGAGGACCTTGTGCACAGAGATCTCTGGGCTTGGAGAATGCCAGCTGTGAGGGAGTCTTGCTGGGGGCCCAGGAAGAGCCCTCTTGCCTGGCAGGCCTTGAATAACCCCCTGCCAATGGCCCCAACCACAGCAGCCTCACAGGGTGGTGTGAGGGTTTTAGTGAGGCAGCAGGAAGGGAAAGGCTTTTAAAAATAAGGGTAGGGAGGAGGTGGCAGGGCGGCCTCTGGGGCGGAAGGAGAAGCAGCAGGTGTTGTTGGGCCCTGTGGGGGGCGGGCAGGAGTGCAGGGGGCTCCAGGGCGGAGACTGACCTCTCAGGGGTGGTCTTGCTGGGGGTGCTGCAGTCAGAGTTCATGGAAGCCATGGAGATGATGGACATCTGCCTGTAGGAGCGCAGCATGGACCGTGGGCGGCCCACCCGCCTGTCCTCAAAGTCGGGCTGCCGGTGGGGAGAACGGGGTGGTTAGTGGGGCCCCTCTGGCTTCTGCCTTCCCCGCTGCCTCCGCACCTGACTGGATTTACCTCTCTGCTCTTTCAGTAACTCACTTCCCCCTCTGGGCCTCAGCTTTCTCATCTGTAAGATCAGAGGGTTGAGCCTCATGGCCTCTAAGGGACCTCACAGCCTTGATGTTTTAGGGCTCTACTTTCTGGGGGAGGAAGATAAAGATGTCCCTGTGAGCACCAGGCCATTGGCTGCTTTATGTCACGGAGCTTATTAGTGGCCAAAAGCACTGGCTTTGGAGGCCAACAGAGCCAGGTGAAAATTCTCACTTGCACTCACTTGCTTTGGGAGTTACTTAACACTTCTGAACCTCTAAAAGAGATACAAGGAGTTGAAAACCATTCCTCTTTCCCAGGTGCATTGTGAGATTAAACAACTAGTAGGTGTCAAGGGCTGACATCAGACCGGGCACACCCTAGGTGCCTCAGCGGGCAGCGTGGCTTCTCTCTCAGCTAGTCCCTCAGTGCCAGGGGCTCACTTTGTACCTGGCATTCACCTGGGGGTGACTGTGAGGGGCCAGGTTCACAGGGAAGGGCCCCTGGATCAGCTCCTCCTCCTGCAGGGCGGGTTCCTTACTGGGTCCCTGCCAGCTCCAACCCCCATCGCTCCCCCCACAGCTCTCCTCACCCCTCCCGGCCACAGGGACCGCTTGTACCATTTCTCGGACACCATACTCCTTCTCCACCTTCAATTTCAGGTTCTTGAAACATTCTTCCATCCGGTCGTGGAAGGGCCGCAGATTATCTGACACTCTTTTCTCATGGATTTTGATTCCAGCTCCCAGGAAGGGGATCTATAGGGAAGGTGGTACAGGATGAGCCAAGGGCTGGCACCCCAGTGGCAGCCTGGAACCTGCCCACATAAAGGTGGCTGAAGCCAAATCAGCGTGCTAGAACTTGTGGAGGGCATTGGGGTCTTTGAGACCTTCACGCAGGGTTGCCAGCCCTGGGAAATAGGATATCTATAGCCCTGGGATTGCTCTAGAAGGTGAGAAAGACCTCCAGCTGCCTTTGCCTCATAGGAGGGTCAGAACCCCATTAGAGGCTGCATGTTTAGGCAAGTCTCCCCTCTGTGACTCTACTAAGGGGCAGAGTGTGGGGCCAGCAGGGAGGAGGCCCTGTGGCTCTGACGTAAAGCCTTGCCCAAGAAGCTTTGGGCAATGCAAAAGGGAAATATGAGCACCAGAAGCTGGGAGACAGGACAAAAGAAGGGCTGAAAGGAAGAGGAGGAGTGACAGAGCCTTACAACATGGAGGTCTCGTTATTGCTTATGTGGCTGCTGAAAAAAGATACAGAAGTGCAGATGCACTAAGGTACCAGCCAACAGGGAATTTGTTAAAAGTGAAGTTGGGGAGGACGAGGTGATCAATGTGAAGAGTTAACTCCTTTATCAACAAAGGAGGTCAGTGGGACGCTGTCTAAATAGTAGTTAGAAGGAGGAGTAGCTGAGCCATCGTGGCCACGACTAGAAGGAACAGCTGGGAAAGGTAGCAGTGTGATCCTGGGAGACATAACTAATGGCACAAAGAGGTGGAATATGGATTATGCTGAAGAAAAACAGTTAACGTTTCCATGATGGCAACATAAAAACACTCTGGCTCCTTCTCTGGGAGGTACCCTTGAAAGGACAAGGTGGATGAGATATTGGAATCTGATCTGACCTACAACATGGCCTGGGGATGGAGGATGGCACCTGACCTTCCAGAGCAGAGGAGGGAGTTATGGATAAGAAGAGGCCAACCTGCCTCTGGAAACCCAGGAGGGGCTTAGGGATTGGAGGTACCAGGTACCCCACAAAAGTTAGGGTGACTAGAGAGGCCGAACACAGAGGGACAGATTGAAATTCTGTGACAGCAGCAGTCAGATCTCCAGGTCCTCACCACTTCACCCTGAAGCCAAGTGCTATCTCTTCCCATTTCCCCAAGAAGAAGGAGCTTTTCCTTTATCACAAGGACTACTGGGCTCCAGGGCACCAGGCACAACAGAGGGCAGGGAGGAGCCAGACCGAAAATAGGGGATGGAAGGGAGAGTCTGCACACCACTAGTCAGACCTTCACCTTCCAACTCATAAATTCCAGAAGCACCCTCTCCAGGGTGATCTTTCCGATGTTTGAAAGATATGTCACTGGAGAAAGTGAATGGCTCTTTATACAGGCATTTGTGGCTCACTCAGTTACCATAAAGCAAGGACATCCAGTTGAGAAAGCCATGATCCATGTACACAGAGCTGCACTCAGCTCTTCAGTGCTGCAGTCCCAACCATGAGGATCACCAGACATGGGAGGAAACTCTCTCATATGAAAGACATAGATCAGAACCAACAGAGAGGAAAGAAAAGAAAAGGGAAGGAATGAAAAAAGAAGGGAAGGGAGGAATAAATGAACGGATTTGGAGAAAACAGGGAGGATGAAGAGGGCTAAGAAACATTATTTTAAAAAGTTTAATGAATATGTAGAAACAAAAGAGATTCTCCGTCCATGAAATAAGACAAATATCAAAAAAAGAGGAATGGTAATAGAAATACCATATATAAAAACTAATAGTATATAAAGAATTAAGGTAAATTTATAGCTTTACTAAAGCTATACTAAAAAAAGACCAAAAAATCAATTATCTAGGCATCCATCTCAAAATCCTAGTGAAAAAAATAGCAAATTGAACCCAACAAGAGTAAAAGGGAAGACATAATAAAAGTGAGAGCAGTCATGCATGACAAAGGATACAAGCTTACAGCAGAGAGGCGTGACCAAGCCAAAGCTGATTCTTTGGAAAACTGTTTCTTGGTGTCCAGTAAGGCTTAAAGACGCCTGGCCTGGAAATTCTAGTACCAGATAAATACTGAGAAAAGTGAGTACTTACTTTCACCAAAAGACATGAACTAGAATGTTGTTTGCAACTTTATTCATACTACACAAAACTGGAAAGCAACCCAAATGTCCACCAATAAGAGAATGGATAAATAAATTGGCATATTATTCGGTATGTTGTATATTCATACAGTGGATGAGGGAAACAAAAACCACAAACTTTTGATATATGTAACAACCTGGACGAATCTCAAAGGCATTGTGTTGAACAAAAGAAGCCAGACTCACAGTAGTACATACTGTATCATATCATTACATGAAGTTCAAGAACAGGCAAAACCAACCTATGCTGATAGAAGTTTGGCTGCATTTGTCAGAGGTAGATATGTTCATATACCATAACCAACTCCATGCACAGGCATGCACACATCAGAATTTATGCATGTGTGTGCCCAAAAGACACATAATAAGGATGCTCATTCCTTGTAATAGCCCCAAACTACAATCAAGCTAAATCTCCATCAGTTGAAAAATAAATAAATCTGTTTTGGTGTAGTTCTACAATCTAGCTGTGCAGACTGTTATACATCAATGGAAATGAAGGGCATCTGGGTGGCTCAGTCGGTTGAGTGTCCTACTCTTGATTTCAGCTCAGGACATGATTCCAGGGTCATGGGATTGACCCCACGTCAGGCTCCATACTCGGTGTGGAGGCTGCTTGGGATTCTCTCTCTCCCCCCAGCCCCCTCCCCTGCTTGATCTCTAAAATAAATAAATAAATAAATAAATAATAAGTAAATAAATGAAAATGAATGAATCATAGCTATATGCAACAAGACGAACACATTTTACAAGCAAATCATTGAGCAAATAAGTTGGACCCAAGAGAATGCATACTATATGATTCCGTTTATATTATAGGCCAAAAATAAGCAAGAGTAAACTCCAGTGTTTAGGAGTGAGCACTTGGGTGATGAAAACTATTATTATTACTATAGTTATTATTAATGTTTTAGAGTTTGAGCAAGCGGGAACAGGGAAGGAGCAGAGACAGAGGGTGACAGAGGATCCGGAGCAGGCTCGGTGCTGATGGCAGGAAGCCTGGTGCTCACAAACTGCGAGATCATGACCCGAGCTGAAGCTGGATGCTCAACCAACTAAGTCACCCAGGCTCCCTGAAAACTATTTTTTAAAGAGCAAGGAAATGATTACTTCAAGAGCAGGATAGTGGTCAGCCTTGAGGAGGATGGGCAATGACCTCAAGTTGGGCTTGTGGACACAGGCTGGCTTCTGCGTGCTGGCAGAATTCTACTTCTTCATCTGGGTCATGGTCAAATGGATGTACATTCTGAGATAAATCAATGTGTTGTATATTTTTGCTTTGCATCCTTTTTATATGTAATACTTCACAAAATGTTTAAAAGACAAATGTACTGTAGACATCTTTCCATGCCAGTAAATATAGAGAAAATCTTTACAAAGAAAAAAAATTATGCAATAAATCTAGAGATCTGTGAAATCTTGAACACAAAAAAGTACTTGGAAAGCTCTGACTTTTGTTGTGTTGCTAGACTAGGTCCAAGGGCATTCCCTTTTGAAATCTCAAGTTCTCTGGCTTTGAGGAAAATCCAAAGCGTATCTGGCTTTGTGAAACCAAATTTAGAATTCAGCTCCAAGGGGGCAAGGAGCAGGCCTATATTTGTGCAGCGCTATTTGTCCAGGTCTATATTTGTACAGCACTGTGGCTGGGCACACAGTAGGATCTCAGTAAATATAAGGTACAAAAATGAACAAATAGAATAGAAAGGAAGAGCAAATTCAGTGTATGTAGTACTGTTCATAAGGCTACCTTGCCTTGATGGCAGGGCAACGTCTTTGGGTGGTAAGGGCCCATAGTTAGGGTGCCTGGACTCGGGGGGGGGGGAGGGACATGGCTCCCTGGATGGTACTGGGTGGAGAGGGGCCTCTGTAACATGGTGACCCCTTGGGGGAAGGGGTCTGTGCTACGGAGGAGGTGGCCACTAGGGGGCGCTGTCTGAAGAGCCCAAGCTAATGTTTTCAAAGTCCTCTTTTTTTGTAGGGTCTGCCCATTAGCTCCAAGACTTCAGTAGAATTCTTTCTAGAAGGCACATCCTAGAACGAGCTGTGCTGAGGCAGAGCTTCATGCTTTGGGTGTGGTGGGCACAACATGGAGGATCCATTACTGTATGTTAAAACCAACCCAGGGAGAGGCCCAGGGCAGTGATATGGATTGAGAGTGACACCAAACACCCAACAAGTTTGTGTGACATGCTAGCCCTCCCTAGGGCATCCCAGAAATATCCGAGAAAGAGAACCAATCAAAGCCAGGCCTTCCTGATTCCAAGTTAGGGGTCGTAGGGGTAACTGCCATTATGTGGGTATTATAGGGCGTGAGTATGTCTGGGTTTCACAGGTGACACCAGGTAAGAAGGGAGAGAAAATTCCAGACACACAAAATGCATTCAGGAAACTGTGTCTGTGCAGCACTTGCTGTTTCATTTTTAAAGCTTCTCTTTGCATAAATTGGCAGAGGCAGAGAAGGACCTGAATTAGGAATCCTTATTTTAAGAAAAGAGGCTGCACCCAATGCTTCTCATTCCCTGATTTCCCTAGAGTAACAAAAACTCCCCATCACAATAGCTTGCTTTTCTTTGCAGGGTGACTGGCAAGAAGGGAGGGAGGGAGGACAGGCAGCTGCAGACTGCTGCCCCTGCTCCGGTGCCTCCCCCGGCTCCTGCCCTCTGGAGCCCACCTGGCGTTCTGCGTGCTGAGTGCTCCCTGTAGGGCAGGCTGAAGTTCAAAGATGGGGGAGGCTTGCCCTTTGATGGCTTCTGGGGAGGGGTCTGGTGGACTGTTTCTTCTCTAGGGAGTGGGAGCAAGGGGGGAGAGAAATAAAGGGAGAGAGGGAGAGAGAAGGAGGGAGGGAAAACACAGGAGAGGAGCCAGAGACAGGCAGGGAGGAGGGAGGGAAGTGGGGCGAGAAGAGAAGAAGAGAGAGGAGTAAGATGTGAGGGGCAGAGGGAGGCAAAAGACAGAGGAGGGATAGAGCCTGAAACGTCTATGAGAGAAGGAGAGAGGGACAGATGTGCAGGAAGGAAGAGACAGAAAGGAGAGCACGGAGGGAGGGGGCAGGGTGCCGGAGAGAAGGGGTGAGGGGAGACGAAGACAAGTGGGGCAGCAGGAAGGACAGGGCTATCCAAGTTTTCTGACCGGGCTCTGGTGGTGCGAAATGCAGGCTCTTTGACCAAAACCCCACCAAACAAAGGCCTAAGTTATTTTCTAAACCTGATAATCCATCTGAGCATTATCTGCCACAAACTGGGTCAGCTTTAGAAGGAGGAGAGGTAGGGGTGGGGGCCTGGCGTGTGCCAGGTTGGGGGCCTGGCTTTCATTTCAGTCCCACTGGGATTAGCCACCTCCTCTGGATCCAACATCCATCCATTCAGTAGAGCAGTGTTAGCGACATGCAGCATAGCACCGCTGCCCAGCACCCCAGGGATTGGGCGCCCCAAATCCCTGTTCCAGGATGAGCCTGCTCACGTGAGACATAGATGCAGAAGAAGGACGAAAGTCACAGAACAGAAGAGGTCAACCCAGGCCATGACAGTCAGGAGCTGGCAAGCAGAGGGCAAGGGAGCCGAGGAGGATGGAGAGGAGGCAGGGCGGCCCCGCCCCAGTCCAGCTGCCCTTTACCTGCCATGCGATCAGGTCCTTGAGGCGGCTCAGTTTTTCCTGGTCCTCAGCGTGATCCCTCGTGTACTCCTCTGTGAAAAAGGCCTGAGGAGGATAGGCAGGCAGTTTGGATTTCCTGTTCATTTAGCGTGGACCCCAAAAGCAATCTGTTACTGGGAGAGGATTCCATTTGAGGGGGGCAGGCATGAGGTCACATGGACTTGGATGGGACAGGGACCTGCAGGGACTGACAGCGTTTCCTGTTCCTGGAGGCTTAGATCAGAACCCACTGGGCAAGGGCCACAAACCCCCCGGGAAGGAGATCTCCAAGTCTCCCTGGAGCGAGAGCATCAGCCGCAGCTGGGAACTTGTCAGATGTACAGATTCTTGGGTCCCACCCAGACCTACTGAGTCAGAACCTCTAGGTGGGGTGGGCATGGTGGGTGGGGGGAGGAAGAAGCCCTCCAGGAGATCCTGATGCTGCTTCAAGTTTGAGAGCACTGCCTCAGGGAAAAGAACTCAAAGAGGATTTCCCCTGTGGTGCTCCAGCTTGCCTTACCATCCCTTACTGTGTGTGCCCCTACCCTCCCCCAGCTCTTTCTGAGACTTATGTCCTCTGCGTGTTTGCACACACAGACATATCACCTCTCAAGGCTGAACAAAGGGTTACTGATGATGACGAATGGGGTATCCAAGGGTAGCTAGAAGGACTGCTTGGGTGACTGGAATCACTGTCCCTGAATTAGACTACTGCATCGTTTTCTTAGTTTTACATCAGCGGAGGACACAGAAAAGGTTAATAGGGAATTCATCATGAGAACGAGGAGTCCATTTCCCCCTCTGTGCTGTTAATGTAGGGACTAGGTAAAAGTCCAATAAGGGCTTTTTATTCTACTTCAATGCTGGGAAAATCTGTCTCTCTCCTGAAAAACTGGTATGTCCCCCCTGTGGAAAATGTGACTCATAGAACTATTGACATTTCCCTTTTTGCCATGGATATCAGGAGGCTCAAAAATAAAATCTGTGGCTATAATGTGCAGGCATCTCTGGAGAGACCTTATGACCTGGATACCTAGATTATAACTCCCATTTTGGAGTTGATCTCTTATCTTTTATCTCTTTCCACAGATTCTGGGTTTCATTTATTGCCATTTGTTGAGGTCATTTCCATCATCCGTGGAAGAGATAGATTCACACAAGTGGCATGCACTTTGATTTGTGGCTCCTATCCTTTTGTGATCTGGCTCAGATCCAGAGTGTTTCCTGGATGGAGGTGTCTGGATGTGCCCAGCTGCATAGGGGATCCGTGTGATTCCTACTCCTTCCTGCCACAGCAGAATGTAGCATTGAGAATGGAAAGGAGAAGAGAGAGGGGCTGTAGAAACTCTGGAAGATCTATGACGTCCAGCCAAGCTGACAAACAGCTACAGTAAGATAGGGACATGCAGTTTCATCCTCCCCCGGGGTCCTCCTGCCACTGCTCTGTCGCCACTGGGGCCGGAGAGCAGCAGCCCTCACCTTCTCGTACTTGGCGAACCCCCCCATGACAGCAGGGTCCACGATCCCATTCAGGAGCATGGACAGCGGGTTGATGGGAAGGCTTTCGTCATTCTGGTACTGGTTGATCATCATCAGGATCTTCTCATTGGCTGTGGACATGGTTTCGATGGCATTCTCCAGAGGACTGATTGTGGTCTGTTGAAAATGAGATTACCAAGAGGAGCAAGCCTTAGCAGGTCGCCTTAAAAACAGATATTGTTATTGGTTTCAACTGGGGTTGGAATTCAAATGAGGCAATGCTCCCCAAGGGACTGTACCAGGCTCTTGTTATAATGAGTGAGCTCTAGGGGCTGCCTTCTGTCTGGGGAGAGACAGGCTAACTTTCTGCTAGTGCAAAAGGCCTTTCCCTGGGGAGGTGGAGGCAGGCAGCCCCAAACACTTGCTGGGGGCTCAGAGGCTGGATATGCTCCGGGGACAGTTCTCTCTTCTTATTACTTGGGAGAAACACGCTCCAATTCAACCCATCCAGTATAGGCTGTCTACCTACTATGTGTAAGCTATCAGCTGTGTGAGCAGCTGGTGATGTGATCACCCAGCGTGGCCCATAGTAGGTCCTAAGGTTGTTGTATAAAGGGTCCCTGCTCCAAGGCAGTTGCAATTTTAGATGAGAAGATAAAATGAACCCCCTTTGCAACACCTCTTAGAAAGCAATATAAACAGAGTGCCATCAGATGGGAACTGGCAAAACAGTGCGGTTTTCAAAAGATGGGATCTGGAATACAGATCTAAACCAGCGGGTCTGCATACTTTTTCCATGAAGGGGCCAGACAGACGGCAAATACTTTAGGCTCAGAGGCAAGGATACAACGCTGCTCTTCCAGGAAGAAAGCAGCTTCAGGCAAACTGTAAATGAATGAGCGTGGCTATTACAATAGAACAGGTGCAGGTTGTGTCCCACCCCCAGGCCATAGTTTGTGGACCCTTGAACTAAACACACTAAAACTGAGTCTAAATCTCAGCTCTGTCATGTCTTCTAGCTGTGTTACCTTCGGGGCAAGTTTCTAACCTTTCTGAGCCTTGGTTGACTCCTTGGTAAAATGAGGATAAGAAAACCTGCTTCAGAGTAGCTGGTAGCCGTTATTAATCCTTGCCGGTGTTAGGACAGAGCCCAGCAGTCGCCCTGAGAAGGGAAGACTGGCCAGTGGGGATGGTAGAGCCTGGACGAAAGGCCCAAGTAATTGGAGGCGACTTCTTGGAAGAAGGGACCCTACATTTTATCATCTGTGAGATGATGGTGAGATAGTCACTGCCTCATTGGGAAGTAGCCAAGATTGTTTCAGATAGTATGACCTTGACTCATAGCAGAGTTCTTTAAAAATGGGCACCTGATAGTTATAGCTACAGTGTATATGGGAAGGGCAGAGCTAGCCTCTACAGCCATGTTCTGGGCCATCCTTTTAAACCATTTCCTTGGATCTGTGAAATCCTAGCCTCCTCACCCCCTTGTTTCTGGACATTTCTGAGGATGGCTGCTCTGTGCAGCAAAAAAGGGTAGATGCCACCTCTGTTTCTTTCTGCCCCCCGCCACATTCACATCCACACAGCATTCAGACATGCACACACACACACACACACACACTCGCACACACACGAGCACACAGACAAGGAGGGTCGCTAGGGCTGCGGGGGCTGCAGTCTGTGTGCTACAAGCCGCAATCCCTGGTCTCATTTCTGTCCAGCACACAGACCAGCCTCACAGGGGCTTTACAGAGCCGAGGGCTGGATCAAGTTCTAAAGAAAACCAGGACCATTTGGGTTGAGCCCAGTACCGCACCTGGATTTCAACAATAGCCTGGCATGTCTGAAACACGCAGGCTTTAAGGTGAGTTATTAAAAATGGAAAGTCCTATTGATTGGCTTTTCTCCTCGTTCCTGAAGCTATTTTTGAATCCCTAAGTCTTTAACCTCATTATAACCATCAGGAACAGAGAATGAGAATGAAAATTCTTTGGGTTTCTCACCTATAACTGAACTTACAGCTCTCAGCAGAGTTATGGGGTTATGTGTTTGGGGGGAGGCCTGGATGTCAGGGGCTGATAACAGGAAGAAAAGCATTGATCATGATAATGGAGCCGGCTCCATGTACAGGCTGCCTCCAATGGGTCAGCCCATGCTGGGCTTGTAACACTGGCTCTTTCCTTTGTTCCCCCCACAGCAGGTCAGCAGGTCTGGGGCGGATGGCTGCAGAGCTGGAAGGAAACAGGGACAGGGGCATTCCTGATTCCAAAGGTGAGCGTCTCCCACCACAGACAGCTCATACTCTGCTACCAAACTTGCCTTAACTGCATTGTTAGGACGCAGTTAACCCCTCGGATCTCTGGACCCTTTTCTAAGTTGAGCCTGGCTTCCCTTATCTGCAGTGTAGATGTGTAACACTTGCCCAACTTGCAAATACATTATCAGGGAGAAAATCCTTTGGAAAGAGTTTTAAGGGGGAGAAACATCGGCCAAAAGATGAAGTGATGGTAATCCCTTGCAATCAAGGGGCTGAATTTCATGTTCTTCAAAGGCATTTCTCTCATCTCGGCCTCCTAAATCCTCTTAGGAATCCATGAGCTGCACGAGACAGGCGTGATTATTACAATTTGCTCATACCACTGATTGCTTTGACAGTTCGAGTCCCACTTTGGGCTTCAGTGTCTCTATAAGCAAACAAAGGGACTGGACAAAAACCAGGAATGACTTTGCATGCTGGAGACTTGTGGGTCAGCCTGGGCCCAGAGAGGTCTATCATTTAGCCAGTATGTGAGTTCTCATTTTTAAAAAATCTAATTCACCTGGAATGGGCTTGCCACAGCTTCTGCCACTCCCTGTTGTCTTGATGTCACTATTTTTCGTACTTATATTATCTTCCTGGGTTCTGAAGGCTTTTGATTTTGCAGCTCTTGGACTAAATGGCCTCTACAGTGCCTTCCAGCCCCAAAATTCCATGGTTTTTAATCTCTATTTTGAAGGTGACGAAAACTAACGCCCAGATATACTGTGTTTGTCCACCATCATATAGCTCGTTAATGCCCAAGTTGAGCATGGTCTCTGGTCCCCAGATTGGAGCCCCTTGTAAAGACTGCATGTTCCCAGGGCCAGGAACAAAAAGAGAACCCTTAATATGCAGAACGGACACTTGAATCCCATCGGAAAACTCAGTCCCTCTTCCGTGACAATTCACGAGAATAAGATACAAATTCATATGACACAAAACCGAATTTTTAAAAAAATGAACACACTTGGCAGGCATGAAACCTTTACGTCTGAAACATCCTGAACTTCTTGGTAACCTAACTGAGGTGGTGGTGGGGGGATGCTATTAGAGATAAGTCCATTCTGATCAACTTTTTGGAGGTCTTCCCATCCTTTGTATCAGAAGGTACCAGTATAAACAAAGCAAAACAAAATTGTTGGCTTTTTCCTAACTTCACAATCCTGAGTTCATAAAACGAGATAACCAGCTCAGATATTATGAGTTTCTGCATATTAATTGAGTGACTGATTGATGGATTTACTCAACAAATTGTCTTGACACCAATTACGTGCCTGAGACTAATTTTTGCACTTAGGGATGTGGTAGGGAACAAAATAGACAAAAATCTCTCTTCCTGGAACTTATATTCTAGTAGAGATGATATTCTAATATGTTATTATATTTAAAATTCTAGATATTAAAAATAAACCTATGGGCGATCATCAGGGGGTGATGGGTGCTTTGGGGAGAAACACCATAGTGGGCTGGAGGGTGGTGGGGAGGGCTGAGAGCGAGGTGGGACCTCCCTCGGTTTGCCCTTGGCCTAGCAGGTACAGCTGGACAAGAGTACCCCCAGAGGACAGGTCACAGCCAGGGCCAACCAGTAGAGGCTACATATTAGCAGAAAGTTTCTGATTCCTTACCTCAAAAATGGGATCATTGATAGTATATACATCACAGGGTTTTGTGAGGATTAAACGGAATAATGTGTTAAAGCCCTTGATACAGTGCCTGTGACACCTGTCAAAGCTTATCATGTACCAGTGTGTTCCATGAGTAACAGGAATACATAGTTTCTTCCTTTCCATGGTGCCACTTATCATTGGGCCACCGTCATGGGGATGGGCTGGGGACACGTTCAGAGAGAGAGAGGGAATCCAGTGGAGATATCTGATATAGGAGGTGAAAGTCAAATCTCACGTCTCTCACTAACCTCAAATAACCCATGAACTCATGCTGTACATCAGTCCCCTCATCCATCAAATGAGAGAATAAGAAGGTCTACCTTGTGGCACTGTTGAGGGGTTTAATAGGAATCATGCATGTGAACAGTTTAGCATATGCTTGATAAATGTGTGCTGATGTCATAAGCATGGTTACATTTTCCCTGAGGTCTAGGCCAGGCCTGTGAACAGGAGATTGGAGGCCATCAAGCTGCTGGGGGACATTAATGGCTGGAGTGGAATGGCTTCATGCTGATAATACAGGAGCTGGAACACGTCATTCAGACCACATCCCTCCTCTGCTCGTGGCTCTAAGGCATTCAGTAGAAAAGCTAAGTCCTGTGCTGGCCTACAGGGTCCTGCAGGATCTGGTTTTGTTTGGGCTCCTCCTACTCATCCTCACTGGCCCTGAATCAGACACAGTCACGTTCTGTCCGTAGGGCCTGTGTACTTGCCTTTCCCTCTGCTAGAATGTCCTTCTCTGTGATATTTGTGTGGACCACTCCCTCATCTGCAGGCCTTTGCTCAAAAGCATTTCAGCAGGGAGGCTTTCTCTGGCCACTCTGTCTAAAATAACACGTCTCCTCTACCACCTTTCTTTTCTTTTTCTCCATACTGGTTTTCACCATGATATTATTACATTTACTTTGACTTTTCAGTATGTCTTTCTCACTAGAGTGTAAGCTTCATTGAAAAATCTTCAAGTGTTTGAAGATTAAATATTTGTTAAATGAATAAAATGAATAAGACATCCTAAATATGTCCCCACTTTTTAAGTTTCCTCATAACCACCCTGGCCTTTCCTTTGCATCCTGGGAACTGTAATATCCTTAGCTGTTTAAGGATATGGAGACCCTGAAGTTTATTGAGAAGCAAAAGACATGTTCAAAAAATTGCAGTCTAGCCGGAGTTTTGCCTCTGTGTGATTGCCCCTCTCTGAGCCTCAGTTTATCCAGCTATAAAATGGGTTCATAGTGGGATTCTTCAGAAGTGCCCCGATGTGCTGCTGAGATAGATATGAGGGCATGATTAAGTGGATGGAGTTCTACGCTCTGCCTTTTCGCTGCACCCAGCCACAGAAGCCCCCATTCATCAGCTTTATTATAGGACTCTGTGTAGGTTTCATCTGCTGGAAGGAAAAACTTACCTGATGCTTAACGAGAAAAATCTGAAAGCAGGTAATCCCGATGGCACCTCAGGTCCCTCCCTGCATGGGAATTCTAGGATTTCCACAGTGGCCTTGAACAAAAGACTCACCTGGGACATCTGAACCACCTCAAACCAGCGCAGGATCCCCGGCAACTTGTACGCAGTGATGAAGGAGGTTCTCTCGATCCACATCGACTGTCCAGTAAGCGGGGGAGGCAAGGGCAAGAAAGCAGCACACTTATGAAACCTGGCTGTCAGAGACGCTTGGCAAGAATCTGGCCAGGCCCCCAAACCTCTCATCCACCCCGAGTCTGAATAAATGCTGCAAGACCCGGAAACATACTCCCATTTTACCCTTAAGAATTCTTTCCCGATGTGAAGTTTAAGTTTTCCCTGGATTTAGGCCTGGTAAGTTTTTTTTTTTTTCCCTTTTATAGTTTATTGTCAAGTTGGTTTCCATGTATCACCGAGTGCTCATCCCAAGTGCCCTCCTCCATGCCCATCACCCCTTCCTCCCTCTCCCCAACTCCTCCTTAACCCTGTTTGTTCTCAGTATTCAAGAGTCTCTCATGGTTTGCCTCCCTCCCTCTCCCCAACTATTTTTCCCCCTTCCCCTCCCCCATGGTCCTCTGCTAAGTTTCTCCTATTCCACTTATGAGTGAAAACACATGGTATCTGTCCTTCTCTGCCTGACTTATTTCACTTAGCATGACACCTATGTTGCTACGAATAGGCCTGGTAAGTTTTAACCTGGGCCTCTGAATAGTCAGAATTTTTAAACAATAATGAATGCATCTATCTGCATTTTCTGGGGGGTGGGGGCGTTCGGTGTTCACTATGTTCCGAAAGGGCAAGTGACTCCTAAATTCGAAGAGTCCATATAAGACAAAGAGCTGGGAGAGACTTAGAGCCTTCTCGTCCTGCCAGCCATGGGAATTAGAAGACAGATCCTCGCTGGGAAGCACACAGCGGACACTGGGCACTGAAATCGCTGTGCCTTCTTATTAGTATGTCCTGGAAGCTTTGACTTCATCAACACTCCTGCTGAGCCCGAGGGTCCCTGCCTTCTGGAAATGCCTGAGTGCCCTATGATTGAGAGGGTACATCTCACACAAGGTCTGGATGATATCTTGAGAGTGTGGAGGTTCAAGAAATGAAAACAAACCTGATGGAAACGACTCGAGAATGGGTGTCATCATATCAGCAGATGTGAACTTTACTTCTCCTTGCTTTGGATCAAATGCCCTCCCATTCTGACATTGACAGACACCTGTTCTGGTTGGTATGGGTGGCCCTGGGGAATGATCAAGGCTGCTGAAGATACTCACGGCAAACTCATTCTCAGGGTCGACGGTGCCTTTGCGCACAGGCCGGGAGTAGTGGAACTTTTGCACGTAGTTGGATTTATAAAAGCTGCAAGACAGGAAGAGACAGAGGCTCCCGGTAGCATGTCAGGTCGCTGACCCAGAAACTGAGCTGACCTTGTGTGGTCCAGGGAGGCCCACAACAGTGCACTTCAGGTCTGGCAGTTAAAATTGTAGCATTTAAAATCTGGTGCTCCTGGGGTGCCTGGGTGGCTCAGTTGGTTGAGCATCCCACTTCGGCTCAGGTCATGATCTCGAGGCTTGTGAATTTGAGCTCTGTGTTGGGCTCTCGGCTGTCAGCATAGAGCCTGCTTCACATTGTCCACCCCGCCATCTCTGGCTGCACCTCCCCCACTTGTGCTCTCTACCTCTCAAAAATAAATAAACATTAAAAAAATAAAATCAGGCATTCCTTGCAAGGTGATTTAGAAGCTAAACTGGTCTTAGGTCCTATGAGAACACAATACCCCTTAGAGCACCCAAGGAGTTGGAATTCTACCATTAATGCATACCTGAGTCATCATTTATGTGACCCCAGTGAAGAATCTAGATATGCCTATGGTTCCAGGGGCATCCTCTAAAGATTTCTTTAGGTATCCCCACCACCCCTCAAATCACTCTTCCTGAATCTCTGGGGAGGTTCAAACACTGGGGCTGGAAGGGCACGGTGCTAGCTGTGTGGTTGTGATCCCTTGTCCTCAGTGCTTGGCTGAAGAGGGGAGGGAGGCTCAGACCCAAGTTCAGCTACACCTGCTCAGCCTCTTGCACTGGTGTGGCACTGCTGGGACAGACTCCTTCTCACAAAGAGCTCCTGCTTCCCACTGTCCTCCAGGAGGAGAGACCTTTCACTAAGGCACTCGAGGTGCTATATTGAGTACCCTGCGTCTGAGGGGGGTAAACTGGGCAGCTCCAAGGGGTGTCCTACAGGCCCCCTACCTCATGGCCCCATCACTGACTTCGCGATCTGCTACTGAACAGGTGGAGACCCACCTTCTTGCTGCTTCCTCTACTGCCCTTTTATCATCGTCAGGACACATGCACTGTCAATGCACCGCCTCAACAAATGCTGGAAAGATGTCCCTTTGGAAGAACATGTGCTCACAATGAGCACTGTCCCTGTCCCCACCCTGCCGATCACCTGCCCAGCCCACACTGTCTGGCTATGCATTCCTTGGAACCATTCTGTCACCTGAGTGACAGGCTCTCCACCTCCAGTTCAATGAAATGTCATTGCTGCTTCCTGAGGTTTCGCTGTGCCTTGTTCCTCTCATCTCTGGCTTCAGTTTTTTTCAGGGACAGCGCCCAGATGGCTAATTGGGCTGGAGGGGTGATTCTTTTCCCAAAAGAAAAAGAGATAAAAGGCTGCTAAACCAGAGAAAGAACTGGGAGGGCACCAGGGCCTGTCCTAATACCAGCTCGGCTTGGCGGCCCCATGGGATTGTCTGCCCTGTCCCTTCCAATGAACTGTGGGTCTTACTTTATTATCTGGTCAGGCACTGGCTTATTCTTGAACCTTGGGTGTTCATCCAAGACAGGCTGGACGGTGAAACACTGGATGTCTGGGATTCCTGTCGTTAAGGGCTCAAAACGTGTTGTCGGCTGCAGGGACAGTTCCGAGTTGAGACTTCCCAGGACAGCCCTCCTCAGGCCAAGACTTTATTGAATGACTGGCCTCAGGTTGCTGGCTGCCAACTAGGTCCTAATGACAGGTTAGTAGTCGTCGTGGTCCTTGTCAGAATTACTGGTCACCTGTAAGCTCCTCCCAGGCCTCAGTCCTTGCTAACAGTTGGGTGGTGGTCCCTAATCATCATTATCATTTCTATACTAACAGTAATACGATAATGAATTTATAGTCCTCAGTCAATTGCATAGCACACCCCCCCATGGACTTCTTTCATTTCGCCCATTCCACTGAGCAGTGTTATTAATGTAAGCCTCCCCCTTTATAGGTGAGGACATCAAAATCAAAGATGCCAGATGAATTGTTGAAGGTCACACAGCTTGTGAGAACAGAACAGAGGTTTGTATTTAGGTCCTTTAACCCCACATTCTGGGTTCTTTGAGCCCAGACTGCTCCTCAGTGTGTTCCTTTGACCAGCAGCATCTGCCTCACCTGAAGCCTTGTTAGAAATGATGAATCTGGGAGGGCACCTGGGTGGTTACGTCAGTTAAGTGTCTGACTTTGGCTCAGTTTGTGAGTTCAATCCCCACATCAGGCTCTGTGCTGTCAGTGCTGTCAGTGCAGAGCCTGCTTTGGATCCACTGTCCCCAGTCTCTGCCCCTACCCTTGCTTGAGCCCATGCTCTCTCTCTCAAAAATAAACATTAAAAAAATTATAAGAAATGATGAGACTTACCTCAGACCTATGAATCAGTGTCTATAGTTTTATAAGATATTCATGTGATATATGGGCATCTTTAAGTTTGAGAAGCACTGCTTTAGAGTATGCAAATAGATACCATTTTGCATTCCAGCTCTGAAAATTTGAAAGTAACTGCCTGTGGCAGGATTGTGAGGCTGTGTCCAGGCTGAGTGGGAAAGAGTTCTATGATCGATTAGTGATGCCTGCCATGGGCACAGGCTATGGAAATGTTGCCTCTTCTAGACCTTTATTCATTTTAAGCCGATAGCATGGCAATCCAGATAAACAAGACCAATCATCACTGATCCCATCCCCTGGCCCCTGCTTCCCTTCCTGTGTCTTTTATGTCTCCTTTACTCATCTCTCTTCTGCAGGTTTCCAAGATCACTCATCCCTTCATTCCAACCAATGATTACCACAACTCCAAAAACTCTCTCCTGAGCCTGAAATGTCTGCCAAACAAGGAGTCACAAACTCCTCTTACTGGCATTCAAAGTTTATCTCTGGCTTCCCAAAAGATTCTACTATGCCCTTTGCTTGAAATATTTTCTCACATCACCCCCTCTTCCCGTGAGCCCTTGAGGCAAATGTCAAATACCACAGGCTCCATAAGTATTCAATTTACCCTCAGTCAGGTGTTGTTTTCTCCCTATGACTCTCCACAGCATTTTGCCTGTACTTAGGACTCTTATCTCTCCAGCTTCCTGTCTTTTCTCTTCCCAGACCCTCCCCACCAGATTGTGAGCTTTCTGATAGCAGAGGCTATGATTCTTTAATACAGAAGAAATGGCCAAAATATAACTCCAAGTTAAATTCAATTGTTCCCCCTCTGATAAACTCACTCCATACTAATATTCTGGGAATTTAACTGTTTTATCTCTGCAGAATGTTTCTACATTAAATGAGGGTCTGAGAGAGAGAGAGAGAGAGAAAGAGACAGAGAGAGAGAGACAGAGAGAGAGAGACAGAGACAGAGAGAGAACACAATGCTTAACATAAATAACAAACTTTGCTGGAAGTATTTCTGTAATATTCAGAAAAACCATTTTCTTTTTCAAGCCATATAGCCAGCAGCTCCCTTCTCTGGGAAGGAAACTACTTTGGTTTCCACACCAATCCATTTCTGTAGCAGCCGATCCATGGCTGCTCTCCCACTACAACAATAGAGTTGAGTAGTTATGACAGAGAGACCACATGGCTGACAAAGACGTAAATATTTCCTATCTGCTCCTTTATAAAGAAATTTGCCAACCTTTGTTCTAGAGAGGCTTCTAAGTCCTATCTGCTGATCTTAGCAGTTGGTCTTGGACCAAAAGGAGAATCCAAACCTGTCTTGAGGAAACCAGTGACACCAGAGCCTCCAAATCATGTCCAGGAGGATGGATGGATGGACTGTCTCACTACATGTTGTACCTGTACATGGGACTGAGACCCCAAGGTCTGGGCAGAGGGAAGTGGGAGACAGGACGCTCAACTAAGAGGCCTAAGCTTTCCGATGTCCTCCTCTACTTGGTTACCTAAAAGAGAAGGCATGAGATGTGTCGCCCTTCCAAAAGTGCTTGTCAGCTGCTCCACTAGTGAAGGTGAGAGAACAGTGTTCAGAGCTCAGGTTTTGGCAATAGGCAGACCTGAGTTCAAACCCAAACCCATAAGTTTCCAGGACTGTGGGCAAGCTGCTTATATTTTTTGAGCCTTGTTTTTCTTATTTGCAAAGTGCAGAGAGTAATAATACCCAATTCATAGGATTACTATAAGGATAAAATGAAACAATGCACAAAAAAATGCCTGGTACGCAGTGAACAGTTAATAAAGAACATCCTGTTCATTAATCTTAGTGGAAGCAATGGCATTATAGAAAGACTATACAGACTTTGAGACAGATCTTGGCGTTCAAATCTCACTTCCATAACTAACTAGGTTTGTAGCCTTAGGAAAACTACTTTGCCTCTCTGTCCTACACATTCCTTCTCTATTAAATAAGACAAAAATCATACCTATCTTATAGAGTTATTTTGGGGCAAAAGAATGGTTAATGGTTATAAAGCATTCAATCTCATGCATGGCATGAAAAGGACTTCTAGCGAATGTCAACCTTTTTCCTTCTTCCACCTGGTGCCTGGCACTACTAAATCAGGCCTATGTTTGATGAGATAGCCTTGACCCCCAGCTAAAATGCCATAGAGCTATTCAACAGCAGGAGTCCACTTAAGAGGGGCCCTAGTACTAATCTCCTGTCTCGCCTGTAACCAGAATCACATTTGTAACCAGTC
This sequence comes from Suricata suricatta, assembly GCF_006229205.1. Taxonomy (NCBI): domain Eukaryota; kingdom Metazoa; phylum Chordata; class Mammalia; order Carnivora; family Herpestidae; genus Suricata; species Suricata suricatta. The sequence continues at coordinate 90,209,400 of NC_043705.1, forward strand.
AGCCCCAGGACTAGTTGCATTTCCTCTTGCAAATACCATGGTAGAGCGGGCATGAAGGGCAGGTGAGCATAATGAAAAGGTTACAGATGAATATGTATCACCCAAGGGAAAAATATTCGGATTAAGGTTCGGCAGACTTAGCAGACCAGCCATGCAACCTGTCAACCCCATTTTAAAGGCTGTAACTTAATTTGTGCTATGAGGTGCAATGTTGGGAGCCAGGGTGGGCTAATGCATCACCACTCATCCGTCTGCCTGATCCTCGGGTTTATGTGCTCTCTGCCACTAGGAGTCTTGCCTTCTGCCCAGTGTCAGCTCCTGGCCCTATCAACATCTTGCTGGCATCATCTCTTACCACCTGTACCCTCCTCTGTGGACTCCAGTGAGCTGCCTCCCTCCCTACGTCCTTCCCTCCTTCCTTCCTCTCTTTGTCTATCTCTCCTTTCTCTCTCTCTTGTTTCCTTTTCTATTAATCGACAAGTTTTTTTTTTTTTTTTTTGGCTTTGCCCCGGGTGTCAGGGGAGTTACTACAGCAAACAAGGCAGTGCAGGTCTCTGCCCTCCCAGAGCTTATGTGGACCTTTAAAAAGCACAAAAAAATAACAGATTGAGATCAATTCTCTAAAGAAAACAGGCAGGGTTTGAGATAAGAGGCTCATGAAGAGTTCAGAAAAGACTGCTTTAGGTGAGTGACCAAGAAAGGCTCTTCCAGGAAGTGACACCAAGTTAAGATCTGATGGGTAAGCAAGGAGCTGGGGGAAGGGCATGGCAAGAAGAGGGGACAGAAGATGCATAGGCCCAGAGGGAACCAGCTAGGTGTGCTTAGGCAACAGAAACAAGACCAGTGTGGCCAGAGGGGCATGAGAAAGGGAAGGAAGAATCCCAGGGAGGGAGGCAGGGGTCAGATGTGAATAGCCTACTGGCCTTGCTCAGGAGTTTTGATCTTATTGTAAGAGAAATATGGTGCTGTTCCAGTCTTTGGAACCCACTGCACTCCTTCCCACTCAAGGCCTGTGAGCCTGATGGTGCTTCCCACTGTCAGGGCATTCTTCCCGCCTCCTGCTAACTTCTGGTTTGTTGCTAACCTTGAGCATTACCCTCCTCAAGGAAGCTTTCTCCGCCCTTCCAATCACAGCATCCTGTATGGCTTCTTCTGGAATTAATCCCATTTCTGTAAATGTATATTTAATGGTGCAATTAGTTGTTCAGTGTCTCTCTTACTTGCTAGACTCCAAGCTCCCTGAAGGTAGGACCACTTTGTGAGTGTGATCTTCAGTGTCTTGCACAATGACTGGCACAGAGCCAGGGTTCAATAGTATTCACTATGAGAATGAATAAATGAGGGACTTAATCAATGAAAGCAGCATTTAGAATTTCCCAAGATGGACTCTTTGGATCTCATACTAGACATTGACATTGGCACCACTGCAATGACTCTGGCAGCAGCTCTAAGCTCTAAGGTGGGGCTCTGCAGGCCTTTGCCTGGCCCCTGGCTGGGGCATTCTCCAAGGATACACTGGCCTGGTGCATTCTTCACGTCATCCCCAGGGGCAGAGGTTGTGTTCATCTTCTCTGCATTAGGGAACTGGCTCATCAGCTGCATCTGGAAATCTTCTCTTCGCTCATACTCCTTCCCTCGGTAGATGAACACTTTGTTCTGCAGAGAAATGACACCCAACAGAGATCTTAGGGCCTGGGCTTGGAGAACATGGTGCAAGCAAAGCTGGGGGGCTTGTGACATTAGCACCGAGCTCTGGTGAACCCCTAGAGATCTCTCTCCATTCTGCTTCCCGACTACAGAAAAGAGAAGCTCAGTTCACTGACCTAGCTAGGCGTACCACTTCATTAAAAAGATTAATTCTAAAAGGAGAGAAGATTGTGGATGCTGAGAACTTTTGCAAACTGTCCTATGTGTAACTTTTAGAACTATTCCCCACTCAGCTTTCAGCATGTCATACCTGCTCTTCTGTTTGCATGGCCACAAAGGGCACCTCCTGCCTTTAATGAGCCATGTAGGCTGGGTCTACAGGCTGGAAGGTACCAGTATTCAGGTCCTTCATCTCATGGTTCCTGGCTCTAGATCCATGAAAACACGCTCTTTATCCTTCTTTGACTATGTTAGCCTTCTCTAGATCAGTAGTTTTCATATAGGAGGTGATTTTTGTCTCTTAAGGGATACTGGCCATGTCTGGAAATATGTTTCACTGTTACAATTTGGGGGAGGGGGAGCTACTGGCCCCCAGTGAGTAGATGCCCAGGATGCTACTAAATGTCCCTCAATGCACAGGACAGCCCCCATATGGAAGAATAACCTGGTCTAAAATGTCAGTAGGGCTGAGGTTGAGAAGCCTTGTTCTAGACCATATCTACCATCTGTGCCACCTCTAGTGGCCTGGAAATTCTTCAGTCCAAACCCACGTCTGTCACCTCTGCATGTCACTGCTTCCAGATCTGGGTGATTGTCAGATGAGCCTAGAAGACTTCTAGAAGTTCAGACCCCTAGGCCTTGCTCCAGACCTGCTGGAATGGAATCTATGGGAGGAGGACCCAGAAATGTGAATTTTTAACCAGTTCTCCCGGGGGTTCTGATGTATGACCAGGTTTGGGAAGCCACCTCTATTCCAGTGAGGAAACCCTCGCTCTCTACCTCTTCTGCAGCCTGTGGTGCTTACTCTTGTGATTCCACTCTGACTTCCATACTGATTGGTAACAGTGAGTGACTTACCTCCTTGACTAGACCGCAAATCAAGTAAGGTCAGAGATTGGATTTGCTGTTTCTTTAGTATCTCCCTGGCCTTAGAATTGAACACAGGATTACTAGAGGGAGTCCCATGGGAAGGAAGCCTATAGCTGACCTAATCCAATTCTCTACATGATCAGTGAATAATTCACAAGAACATTATTTCAGAAAGTATGCTCCAGAGGAGCACCTGGGTGGCTCAGTTGGTTAAGCGTCTGACTTCAGTTCAGGTCATGATCTCACGGTTCGTGGGTTCAAGCCCCACATCGGGCTCTGTGCTGACAGCTTGGATCATGGAGCCTACTTCAGATTCCATGTCTCTCTTACTCTCTGCCCCTCCCCCACTCATGCTCTATCTCTCAAAAATGAATAAATGTTAAAAAAGTTTTTGAAAAGGGGCTCCTGGATGGCTCAGTCAGTTAAGTGTCCGACTTTGGCTCAGGTCATGATCTCGCGGTTTATGGTTCGAACTCCGCATCAGGCTCTGTGCTGACAGCTTGGAGCCTGGAGCCTGCTTCAGATTCCGTCTCCATCTCTCTAGCCCTTACCTACTCGTGCTCTGTCTCTGTCTCTCAAATATAGAATAAAACATAAAACTTTTTTTTAAAAAGTAAGTTTGCTCCAGAGACCCCCTGAGGGTCCATAAGACCGTTTCAGGGCCTCATGAGACCAAGGCGCACTCTTCCTAATAGTGGTCAGTTGTTATTGGCCTTTTTCATTATCATTCTCTCAGATGTACAGCAGAATTTTCCAGAAGCTGCATGAAGTGTGCTATCACTACAGACTAAACGCAGAAGAAGGTGTAAATATCTAGCTATCCTCTCTTAATCTAAACATTAAAGAGATTTATAGAAATATGTTGCAATCTCACTGTTGGCACACATTTTTATGGGAAAATAGAACTATTTTTCCATAAAGATGCAAGTTATGTTAACATGTGACAGGGTACTTGTTATTTTTAAATAAATTGATAAATATTTTTAAATTTTCTTAGTTTTAATTCTGAATATGGTAAATGTAGAGAGCTAGAGTCTATCAATACAAAAGTTCATTGGAGACCTCAATAATTTTTCAGAGAGAAAAGAGATTCCTGAGACCAAAAGGTCAGAGAACCGGAGCTCTGCCTGCTGGGTAGCAGAGGTCTGCTGGCTCTCCTGGAGCACCACCCTCAAGGGATGGGGGGCTCACTACCTCATGGGGTTGCTGTGTATCTAGAGAACATGGGGTGGCTGAGGGGGTTGGTGGTGGAGGGGATTGGGCGTGTGCTGGGGTGAGGGCAGCCCTCGGATGGAGGAGAGCACATAGTCTCAGTACAAGTGAATTCCCGAAGCACAAGGCGGCAGCTGAGGGGCCTCGGGTCCCTGACCTGGGTCTCAGTCACCTACAAACTCACCCGCAGAAAGGAGGGAAATCCCTGGCCGTAGTATCCAACAGCAAAGTAGTCTGGCTTGGGCCTGAGGATTTTCATGATGTTTTCATAGAATTTTGCCTGCTGGATCTGGAAGGAGAAAACACACAGCTTGTAACAACATAGATATGTATCAAAGGCACATTCAACTCACAGAGGCCACTCTTGAGAGACGATCATCATACCGGAACCAAGATGCCCACTGCACATATTTGTGTATCTGTGGGTATGTCTATAATCATAATAGCAATGGCTGTATTCACCCTGTACAAGGTCCCACGTTAATCACTCTACCTGCACCAGCTCATTTACTCACATCATTCTCTTAACAACCTGCAAGTTTCATATTCTGTTTTGCAGATAAAGAAATGGTGTCTCATAGTGCAGCTGGTAAGTATGGAGGTGAATCCAGCCAGCCATCCAGAGTCCCCCCCCTTGACACGCTGCTCCCTCCTCTGTGAACACAAGGCATGTGTCTGTGGGGGTCTATGGATGCATAAGTATCTCCAGATGTAGATGTCTTCCTGTGTATGTACCCTTAACATACTTCATCAATTCTAAGACGTGTGCACTCTTCATATTTTAACGTCTAAAAACAGTTTACATCTTACTTTACACCTGATAGCATCTTAGAATTGCCATTAGCCAGATAGAAATCATGACAAGGCACACACAGAAAAATGCTGCAGCTCAGACTGATGGGATCTTAAACTGATACAACATGGGAGATAAGTGTGCATGGACACAAGCCTGTGCAGCGTGAACCTGGAGTCTGGGCATGCACGTACATCAGCGTGTGCATGGATGCGTATTGGGTATGTGTGTGCATGGGTGCACATGACCGTGTACTGTGTGTGTGCCTGTGTATGCATCAATGTGTGTTGTATGTGTGTGTGTGTGTGCATAAATGTGTGCTGGGTGAACGTGTGCATGAATGTGTACTCCATGCATGCCCCTGTGTTTGCAAGGATCTATGTGGATGTATGTGTAGGGTAGACATAAGTGTTTCTTGGTGTGACTACATATGTGTGTTTGCATCACATCTTACACACAGTACGAACAGCTAACTGCTTAGCTGCTTTTAACAAGAATACTACATTCAGTATCCATCAAAGAAACAATAAATCCTCTCTCCATATTCTGAATCTTTTTTTAGAGTTCTCTGGACACAGCTGGACTGGCGTGTCCTGGACACTGGGGTCCTGGCTCTGAGGCTGCCAGGAGCTATGTGGGAGGTGGACACGTGGGGGAAGCAGCCCCAATGTTCTGTGTCTTCTCTGCAGCAGCCACCTCCCCACCCAGCCCTGGCATCTGCAGCACAAGCAGGCGAGGCTGGCTCCCCCCACTCTCCACTTACCCCCACCAAATCACAAGCACCGAGGAGCTAATGGGGAATGGCCAGATGGGGAGCATTTTAATGTGATTTATCTGTTAATCAGAAAGCACAAATTTGCGTTTTTATTTAATTGGCTTAGTGATTTGTGGGGATTTTACTGCAAATGTAGCACAGTGTTTATTGGGTGTGCAACAGCAGCAGCAGCCCCAGTGCCAAGCAGGTACTTACCCCTCCATCCGGGAAACTGTTGCTAATGAGTTTTCCCAGAATACCTTCCTCTGGAAATATTCCCAACTGGAAGGAAGGTTTTCAGCACAGCGTTGCTCAGCTCAGGCCTTACGTCCACTCTTTTTCTGGTATCCTGCCCCCACCTGGCCTCCTGCTTCCTCTCCCCGGTCTCTCTGGGAGCTGAGGCCCTGGGCACCCAGCCTTACCAGGTTCTGGCTCAGGAGCTCATAGTCAAAGATCTCCATCTCGTACTGTTCCGCCAGCTCCTTGCACAGACTGATGGCCTCTTCCCACATCTATAGGAAGGTCATGGACATAAAGGTTAGGAGACACCTCCCAGCTTGCAGAACCCTTGCCGAGGAAGGGACCCAAGGCAACTTGACTCCTGGGACTGTACTGCAGCCTCACTCCAGCCCAGGTCCAGCCCCACACACAGCAAGCCAGGTACTTACCAGGGAGCATGACCTTTCCTTTGCCCCTCACTCTAGTTTTGTGACAAATAATGGAGCAGCCAGAGACAGGCTAACTGCTTTATTTGCATGCTGCCTGGGACTCCACAATCACTCTGGGAGGTGACTAATAACAGCTGCATTTCCCAGGTGAGAAATAGAGGGTCAGACGGGGAGACACATTGTGCCTAACCAAAAGCTGGGCTAGAATGCACACCCGGGTGTAACCTGAGAAGTGTCAGCTATAGACCTAATGTTGAACAGCAGGTCTCTAGAACTTACGCATCTTGTGTAACTGAAATTTTATACTTGTCACTTCTTAATGGGGTTATTTGGAGTGAATGAGTGGGGAGGGGGAGGGGGAGCTGAGTATAAAACGAGTGATTAGAACTTTATGTAAATAGGTCTTTTCCATTTGGAAAAAAAAATCTGAAAAAACAAATCCTTTCCCTCTGCTCTTAGGCTCAATCTGATAGATCATCCTTCCATCTTAGACTGAAGGGGGTCGGGAGCCTCTGCAGAGAGGCGGGAGATGCAGAGTGGGCTGGAGATCTGGCAATCTCAAGGGACACCCATCACATTTCATATTCAGTTTAAAATGGAAAATGCATCTAAATGGAGAAGATAGGGGAGGTGGGGAAGAAGAGAGGGGAGGTTGCCAAAATGTAGTGTGTGCTGTGTAGCAAAAATGCTCTCTCTGCATCCAAGCATAAAAATAAATAAAAGCAAGTGCCGAGTGGAGGAGCCACAGCTGTAAACCCGTGGACAACTTAGTGAGCAGCATAAAAATGCTTTATGTGCCAGGAGGAACCAAGTCTACAAGCCCGGCCAGGCTGGGCTTTCTTTCTCTTCAGCCTGAACAAGAAGATGGTGGTAAAGTCCCTGGGCTGGGTCAGGGGACTCTTTGGCTCACATGGAGGTCTTTGCCAACTTTGTACCATAATATGCCAGAAATGCTTTCATTGATGTATTAAGAGAGCACTAATGGGGCAGAGATTGAGTCAGAAACCTAGGATTTCCCCGAGTCTGCCTGCATGGCCATTGGGACCTCTGACAGTCACTGATCCCTCTGAATCTCTTACATTAATTATTGAGCACTAACTGGCTTCTAGGCATGGTATACAGTGATGGAATAGACATAAATAGGTACAAGATACAGTCTCTTCTTTCATGAAATGTTAGTGGGTAAAGCATACCCATAAATAGATGCAAGAAACTAGTTTTGAGGGATATAGAGGAGTCCACCAAGTTCTGACAGATGTACAAAGTAGAAAGGTAATGTGTGTGTCTGGAACAATAAATCTCCATGAGGGAAGGTATGGGGAAAGGAAGTTAAAAGGATGCTAAAGAGTTTGGGCTTCATTCTGGAAGCTTCCACAGCAGTGGCTGTCAAAGTAAGCTGTACCCATCTGCTCTTGCCTCTCTGTTCTCTAAGTACCTTGGCACTACTTTTCTCTCCCTCATTTTCCATTATGGCACAACACCAAAGGGTAATATGCAAAGAAGAGCATGATTGGTTTGGCTGTTTGCCAACTAGACGATAAGGTCCTTGAGACGAGGGATAGTGTCTTTTTCCTCTCTGTTCAGCGTAGGGTGAGCTAAACTAGACACACTGCAGAGGACACAGCTCAACATGTCCTTTTGCGGCTTTCACACTGTGATGGACTGAATCAGCTGTAAACAAATACTAAGCTCTGACTTGAATCCGGCAGGGCAGGCTCACTGCCCTCAAGAGGCTTATAATTGTAAATTATAAAAACAGTGGTCTCCAACTGCTCAACGCCTGGGAATTTATAAGCCCTTCTGCAGACATTACCTCATTTTGTCTTTCCAGGGAAGGTGGGGAGATCAGGCTAAGGCAGATACAATGAACTGCAGTGACAGAGCAGACCAAAATTAAGTCCATTAAATTATGTCCAGAGGAATAGTAAGAGGTCTTATAATTCAGAGAAGCAAAGCTGTAGGTGAGCTAGAGCGCTCAAGAAAGGTTTTGATGGAGGAAATGGCCAATCAACTGGAGTTTGAAGGCAGAGTAGGGTAAGGATGATAGTAAAAATTTAAGAAGATATGACTATGTACCAGGTCCTATGTGAGGTATTCTACATGCATTCTCTTATATAATTTTCACAATACAACTAGGAAGTAGGTACCATTAGTATCATTATTTTGGATGGGAATTGGAGTTTCTAAGAGGTCAAGGGAACTGTAGATGACAGAGGAGCAAGGTTTGAGACCTGGCTGGCTCCAGAGCCTAAGGGCTTAGCCCATGTGCCACATCTCCTACAGGAGTTGAATGGTTGCATTTGGGTTGGTGCTTCTTGAAGGTCCATAGGAGACTGGAAGATGAGCCTCAGCTGGCCTGGCTAATCTCCCAACCAAACATTTTGTCCTTCTTGTTTAAAGACCAATGACAGCACCACATTGTCATTCATTCATGTAATTCATTCACTTATTCAACATATATTTATTTGTCCCTGATATCAGGCTCTGTGCTAGCCACTGGACATTTCTCTGTGTTCATGGCATTCTAGAATGGGGAGCCAAACAATTAATGTAAAAATGAAGTGAACAAGGTGATGTCTGATAGTGACAAGTGCTTTGAAGAGGCAATAAAGGTGACTCAGGGCAGGGGTCTGTTTTGTCTAGTTGGTCAGGGAGATGTCCTTGAGGACATGACAGCTGAGCAAAGCTCTGAGCTCTGAGAAGGAGTCTTCTATGGAAAGCTACAGAGGAAAAATGCTCTAAGATGGGAGAAGCAAGTGCAAAGTCCCTGATGTAGAAAAGAGTTTGGCAAACAGCGTGTGGGCAAGAGGGAGCTGGCAGGATGACATGAGAGAAGCAGTCAGAAGACAGCTCGTGTGAGGCTTCACAGGTCATGGGAAGACTTGTGTAATCATTCTGGTGGAACAGGGGAATTGTATCCTGTATAAAGGATGAACTGTTGGAAGCAATAGAGGGAGCAAGCATATTGCATAGAACCCACTGTGTATCCAAGTGAACAATGAAGAGGCCCTGAATGGAAGTGGTGAGAAGGTGAAGCAAAGTGACCAGACTCAGAATTGAGAGGGAGAGCTGACCAGACCTGCAGATGGACGGGGTGCAGAGTATGGGAAGGAACCACCCTTCCCCATGGCCAAGGTCCCCACAGAGAAAGGGAGGACAGGGATAAATTACCTTTCCTTTGTCAAAGTAGCCTATGATGATCTCATAGAGCGTCTCCTTAAGCTGTCGGTGAGTCTGGGGGTGCTGCTGGCCTGTCTGCATGACCTGCGATGCGCACTGCTCATCTGACCACTAAAGACAAGAGACACACAAAGTCACCAGGGCTGAGTGGCAGCCAAAGGGAGGTGCCGTCCCTACTAATGAGGAGCAGAAGGAAGCCGTGTAAACACCTCTGTCAGCTTGCCCACCACCCTGGGTGTGAGTGGTCCGTCAGAAAGAGGCTGGTGTGCGGTTTCCATTGGCAAGTGCCTCCTGATCTTTGCCAATTGTGCCTTTTTGACTCTCTATTGGTTCATGTGTGTGGTTTGTAGGGATTTTGTTTGAACCCCTATAAGGCATGAGCCCAGCTTTTCAAAAAGCCAAAGGAAATCCTTCAGAACATTGTCCAGCTACAACCCTGTTTTCAAGAGAAGGAAAACAGCTCACTGGGCATGCTAATGATTTATAGGTGACATTTGAATGTCATATAAAACTGTAAAACATGTCTTGGGGGGGTTATTGTTGTTGCTAAATTTGAAAGTCACTTCAAACCTTTTGCGAGCAGGCAAAGTAGTGCAGAACAGTAACTGGCCGGGTCAAAAGTTTGAGGACATAGCAACGCAAAATATATTTGGCTAATGCTTTTTCTTTTCCTTTTTCTCTTTTCCTTTCTTTTTTCTTCCCTTCCCTTCCTTTCCCTTCCTCTTTCTCTCTTTCCCCCATCTTCCCCCTGCCCTTAACTCTCTAACTTGTTGCGAGGGCCACATTGAGATCCTAGCACAAAGCACCTTCACTGGAAGGACAGTACCTTGAGAAGCCAGGTGTGAAGAAGGAGTGTGTAGGCAGCTTCTGTGTAATTGTCACAATCCAGATGAAGATCACGAAGTTTGTAGAGGTACCTGTTTGGGGAAATATGCTAGGTTACCAGGTTCAGTGATAAGGAGGCAGGAGATAGGGCCAAGTGGGACTCAAACAGAACAACTAGGCACCTCTTGGGATCACAGAGGAGTCCTCCATTGCTGATAACTGGCTACCCCTCCATGGGTGACAACAGCAGCCTTTAGTGTTTATGGGACACTTAGTGTGTCCTAATGGGCCTTATCAGGGATTCAAACCCGAGCACCTACATGTGGCTTGAGTGAGGTAGGCAGAGTAAAGTTCAAGGGGAAATGGGGACAATGTCATGACTAGAGTACCCCAGATTTGTCAGGACAGGAGGAGGGTCCAGTGTTGCCATGTGTTCTGAGTTTTTCAGAGGAAGGAAACTTTTATTTTATTTATTTATTTTATTGTATTTATTTTTTAAGCTCATCTATTTTGAGAGAGAGAGAGAGAAGGGGGTTGAGAGAGAGGGGTAGAGAGAGAATCCTAAGCAGGCTCCATGCTGCCAGAGCAGAGCTCGATGTGGAGCTCCATCTCACGAGCCACGAGATCATGACCTGAGCCGAGATCATGAGTTGGACACTCAAACGACTGAGCCATAGGATGTCCCAGGAAATTTTTATTTTTATGTAAAATCTCTAGATTTCCAAATTTTGGCAACCAATTAAAAAATGTTTTTAAATACTATGCCTGCCAAACAGAGCAGGTTTTCAGACTATATCCTGTTACATTGTTTGGTTTAGGCAAATGCGGTTTTCCTAGATTACAACAGAACTCAAATCTCTAGAGCTTATGGAGATCTGGGGCTCACCATCTGTGTTGCTAAAACGGGAAGGAGAGAAAAGAGGTTGGAAGGATGGGTCCATGTGCTAGACACTTTACCTATAGCATCTCATTTAATCCTCAAAGCAGAAGGTAGAATGGAAATATTCTATAAAGGGAAATCTCAGCCCAGAGAGACAGAGTGATCTTATCCAGACTCGCCAAGAAGGCAAGGTGAAGACCCCAGGCCCTTGGACTTTAAAGTTTTGCACTACTATAATAAATCATGTCTAGTGATGTTATAAATACTACCTAAGCTTAGGACAGCCTATGGAATTATCTTTATCCAAATGATAGCTCCTATTCCTGGAATAATGCTAAACTAAGCACCTAAAAATATCTGCAATAATAGCAGAGTAGGTTCAGGCTAGGAGTCCCTGGCATCTGACAGAATGGGTCAAAAGACTTGAAAATATTTGTTAACCTTCTGGCCACTTTCTCTCTGTGGCTCTTGTCTCATAAGGATATGAACAAGCTGTATCTTGGACACATAAGATCTATGTCCAAGAATTTTGCCATTGTGCTATTTACGATAGAAAAAAGTTGGAAACCACCTAAATGTTCAACAATATAGGATTGACTATATAAATTATGGTATATTCTGGAAAGAAAATTTTATAGTTTCATTAAAAAGGATGTTGAAATTCATCTGTTGACATGGAATTCTTGTCAAGCAAAGAATAAATTATAAGCAATATGACCTCATTTTTGTAAAAAATATGCAGGCATAGAATTCCATCTATATATAAATATAAAAGGGTCTGAGGAAATGTATGGATTATGAGTTTATTTCACTTTTTTGGTTTTGTCTATATTTTATGAGGGATTTTTGCTGTTGTTTTGATAGTAAGTATGCATTATTTTTGTAAAGAGTAAAAATAACAATACAAAAACTTTGGAGGAAAAAATATGAGAGTCTGAGAAAAACTGACAAGGGGGTTCTTGGCTCCAGGCTAATGTCTCTCCCCACCTCAAAAAAAAAAAAAAACCCTTCATGATATAGTCAAATAAATGTAAAAATATCTTTTAAATGCCTACAAGAAAGTAGGTATCATGCATCTTGGTATTTTTTCCCTCTGCAGCTGGGCTGGCCAATGGTCTAACCACACACTGCATAAACCCTAGAACTGGGCCTCGTACGCCAGCCCTTCAACAAATGCAGATGCAATTCAGCAGCTCAATCCACAAGATGGGTTAAAGAAAGTATGGTCTGTGGATACAGCAAAACAGCACAGCAGGCTGTAGGACTCCAAGTGGCGCGAGGGGCTGCTTATAGGAGAATGAAAAGAGTTGAATCTGGAGACATTGATAGGAATTAGAACACACAGGGACCTAGCATCAAGAGGGTAAGTTTAAATTCCATCCTGAAGGCAGCAGGGAGCCATTGATGGATACTGAGCAAGAGAATGACAGAGCAGATGTGAGTTTTAGGAAAAAAAATCTTACCTTATGTACATCTCTTCCCGATTGTTATCTTTGTAGAAATTCTAGGCAGTGGAGGAAAAACAGTGGTGAGTATTTTTCTTGGCAGAGCGGCAGGAGTAGAGGGTGTAGATGGAGATGTGAGGAAGACTGCTCTTTACTCTCTGGGTGCTTTGAGATGCGAGCATGGACCTGATTTTCTTGAATACATCAAATACTCTTTCTAGAAGACTCTGCCTTGAAAGCCACCCCCCTGATCCTTAGACCAGAAAGGGACAGAAGAGGTATCTCAGCCATCACATGTCAGGGCTGAAGATGGGCTTTTTTGCTGCATTGAGAGGTGGGCTGTCAGGACTGTGGTAGCCCAGGTTGATTTTACAAGCTCAGACCCATTACTCAGATGGAGCTGCTTGTTCTCAGAATAAGAGCAGTAATCAGAGTTCTAGGAATAGTAATAGATTCCAGGGATATTAATGGACCATAACTCTTGATAGTACAGGCATATGAGGAGTTACGATGAGACTCCACAGGCAAAAACATTTAAGTTCGACTCAAGCTCGGGGATCATTTAGACCAGTAGTGGCCCTGGGCTTCACCACTAGAGATCCGAATCTCATGCACTTGTGAACGAGCCCTTAAAAGTTCTGAGCCAGGAGGTCACTATCTGACCCATGAGACATGCTTTGAGAAAACCCGGGTTTAACCCAATGTAACCTCGTGCACCTGAGGCTCAGGGAGGGGGAGGTGATGTTCCAGGTGTTCCGGGGCACATGTGGGTGGTAGAGCCTCCCTAGACCTTAGCTCCTCAGACACCCTCCCCCTGCCTTCCTTCCTGATGCCATGTGTACACAGCACCAAAAGCTAGCAGGTCTAATTGCTTGTGGAGCTGCCTGTCCCAAGCTCCCTCCCTGGTCAGAGTCTGACTGTTGAAGGTCATTTTCTTCAACTAACTTCTGCCTCTCCATAGAGAGAGATTGCTAAACTCCTGGAAAACCCCCTCTTCCTGCTCTTTATGTAAATTGGGCCTGGTGGAATTATTAGCAATGAATTCTTTTCTGCTGTAATCAGGATTTTTTAACTCCCCTTAGCATTTCAGAAAATCAATGGCAATATCTAGGCTATTAAAAAGGAAGTCAACTTAGGTTAACAGAGGCCTCACAAAAGAACTATGGGACAGGGTTTGTATTTCTGGAGCACTGAGCAAGGTGGGGGTGGGGTTGATTTGATGGGTGCTACATGGTCTGTTGGCCAGCTTCATTCATTTAAACCAGTTTAGGGTGGGCAGGCGTGGTGGTGTGAGGCGCTGGGGCTGGTACGATCGCTCATGACTGTATTGCAGGACGTGTTCAGGAGGTGGCCCTTGGTGGGTCATGCAGTTAGGGTTAGGAGCCTGCACTTGAGATTAGCTGGCCCACACGAATTTGCTGTAAATTCTGGTTATTAGATTATTCTGTAAGAGAAGGAAAGTAACATGCAGGAAGCATTTAACCATGGCCCCAGAATAAATAACCTAAGAAACAGGTACTATTCATTTCTCTATGGAATAGATAAGTCAACTAAACCTTCAGAAAACCCTTAACTAGTCTATTCTATTCATTATCAGAGATAGGAGAACCCATGGGCTATGGAACTCCAAAGCTCACAGTCTTAACCACTTCTTACTGCCACTTTCCTTCCATGTGATGTGTTAAGTACTAAAGAAAACACTCATTCCCATTTCATATATGAGGGAACTGAGACACGGAATGGTGAAGTTACTGGTCTCAGGACGCAGAGCTAGCAGATGGCAGAAGAGGGGTTCAACTCCACTTCTGTCTGCTTTCTGAAGCCCTTAGCACTACTTCCCAATCAAGAGCGTAGTGAAACCCCGACCCAGGCCTGCCCCCCAGGACCTGAGGGGACCTTGGGGCTCACTGGCCGGCCCCTCATACCAGCAGATTCACGGTGCAGCTCATGCGGTTGTCTTTGCTCTCGTCTGTCATCACACCCCGGTAATCCAGCAGCTTCTCCAGCAGGCCTTTGACCAGGGTCACAAAGTTTTCCACTGACTTGAAAATGGTCGGGTGCTCTGCGGCACACTCCATCAGGCTGTGGGCAGAGATGGCAGGGCAGTGAGCTCATGGCCAGAGGAGAAAGATGTGTTGGGGGCGGGGGGGGGGGGGAATGAACCAGTGAGTCCAGGTTTCTCTGGTTCATGTGTTGGCTCATTTTGCTCATTTATTCAATCATGTCTTCATTTATACATTTATTTGTCTATACAGTTTAGCAAGTATTTAAAATTTTTTTTGCCCACCATCAGAATGGGGGAAATAATGTCCCATGTGGGGCGACGGTGTGGGGAAATAGTCACTTGTACACACCCACATTGGGAGTAAATTGGTACAACCTTTCATGTAGCAATTTTCACAATATCTATCAAAATTGTAAATGTACACACCCTCTGGCCCAACAATTCTACTTCGGGGAACCTATTCTACAGAAATATTCCCAGAAACATGCAAGGATTTATGATACTTACAAACTGTGTCTATAGTAAAATAGTTGAAACTATCTTAAATGTCCATCAGTAGACAAATAAATGGTTAATAAATTAAAGCATATTTACAAAATGTACTTCTATGAGGACATTATGAAGTATGATAAATCAATATGCTTTGACACAAAAAGCTCTGTAAAATATACAGATCAGTGAGAAAAAGAAAGTCTCAGAACAATATTTGTTTTTATTTAACCAACTCACATAGAACCTACCATGTCCCAGGCATTATTCCAAACATCTCACAAATGTTAACTCATTTAATCTCTCCCCATAGTCTGATGGGATGTTTGCAGATAGGGAAACTAAGGCTCAGAGAGGCCAACTAACTTGTCCAAGGTTACACAGTTGTTAAATATCAATATTCTGGCTCTGGCATTTGTCAGTGGAAGTGCATGTCGGCATCATGTGTTTCTGTGTGCTTATAAATGTGCCAAATATGGTCAGGAAGGATAAACACCAAACTCTTGATGGCGGCTTAAAACTTAATGGTGGTTTCTTCTGACAAGCAGTCTAGGTGCGGGAATAGAGAAGAGAGTATTCATTTTTTAAATTTAAATGGGCATATGTTATTTGAAAATTTTACCTTTTTTATAATATTAATATTCTAAATTTTAAAAGCAAAAAATTTTTTAAATGTGATGTTCCTTAAGCATCTATTACTTGCTAGGCACTATGATAGGCATTGTGTGGGGTGGGGATGGAGAGAAAGATAAAATAAAAAAGAAATAAAAAAGAAAATATCTACTTTCAGGAGGCTCACAGGCTAGGTAAGGAGAGACAGATGGATTAAAATTTTGATTAATGACTACTTTTTATTAATAACTTATTTTAGACACTGTAATAATCACTTTTTCATTTAAAAAAAATTTTTAATCACTTTTTCTTATGAAATCATCATGATAATTCTGACTGGTAAAAATTATCCCCCTCCTTTTATAGAGGAGGGAATCAAGGCTCAGAGAAATTAAACAACATCCTCAAATCACTCTCATTGTAAGTGGTGACCTTGGGAATCAAGCCAAACACTTCTCTGTTTTCCCACAGAGAAACACTTGGTGTGTTCTCAGACATCTTGTGTAGACAAGCATTAGCCAGGCTACTATTTGCTTCTGGCTAGTATCCCGGTGGCGGCTTAGGTCCCAAGAGCTCCTAGTAGGGAAAGGTGAGGAAGGCAAGGACTTCGGAGGGTCATTTCTTCCCAGAAGACAAACCAGGCTGCAAGGAGGCACACCTCAACTGTGGTGTGATCAGACAAATCCATCTTCTCCGTGGGAGACGCACCTGTTCCCTGGCTCTCGATGAGAGACGCAAATTGTCCTGTGATTTAGGCCTGTCTGGCTCAGTCACCGCTGTGCCTGACGCCTTCTGGGACAGTCGCTGTAGCCCCATTTCCCAAGCTGATAATGCGACAACGCTTTGTCCAGTGTTTGGGTGTGATTCCTCACAGCCTCCCAGGCAGCTCAGACCCAGAAAGTATCTTGTGGCCTGAGTGCAGCCCAGACCAGTGCTTCTCAGTCCCTGCTTCCTGTGAGAATCCCCAGGAGAACATTTTCTAAAGCTCAGTGGCCACCTAAAATCAATGGCTTTGTATCTTTGGGAGTGGGAGCCAAGCGGAAAGGTTTTATCTTTAAAGTTCTCTGGATAATTCCAATACGCAGCCAACATTAAGAACAACTAGTCTAGTCCAGTGCTTTGCAAAATTCAATATGCATTGGAATCACTTGGGGATTAGCAGATTCTGATTAACAGATTCTGTTAATAGATTCTGGTTCAATAGGTCTGGGCTAGGGTCTGAGATTCTGCATTTCTAAAAAGCTCTTGGATGATGCTAGTGTTTTTGGTCCTTTGCAAAGCATGGGTTTTGAAGAGTACTTTCTTAGTTTCTCTATTCTTTAGGTGCAAGGTAATAAATCTGCTCATATGGCCTAGGACTGGTGAGATGGATTGGCAGATTGTTTGGAACTCACCCATCCATTCACCGTCTTTCACCATCTACCACTATCCATCCACTCAACAGATATCTTTCTAGGAACCAGGGGTGCAGAAATCATTAAGACAGGAAATCACAGTATAGCAGAGGAAGCAGATACAAATATAAAGACTAACCATAATATATAATACTCCCATTTATTGAGTATTTCCTGTGTTCCAGATGCTGTGCAAACCCATTTTCTTGGTTATGTTATTTAATACTTACACAATTTCCTGGAGTTCAGCATTATTAACATTGTCAATTTAAATTTTTTTAAATGTTTTATTTATTTTTGAGAGAGAGACAGTGTGAGCAGGGGAGGGTCAGAGAAAGGGGGAGACACAGAATCTGAAGACAGACTCCAGGCTCTGAGCTGTCAGCACAGAGCCTGACGGGCAGCTCGAACCCACTAACTGTGAGATGATGACCTGACTGAAGCCAGGCACTCAACCGACTGAGTCACCCAGGCTCCCCTAACATTGTCAGTTTAGGGAGGAGGCATGAAGTCCCCAGGGCTGGTTCTAATCTTGGTCTTGCCGAGGTCTCTCAGCTGTTTCTCTCCTTTGAATCCACAATGGAGGATAGTTACAATGAAAAAGGGTCCTGGGAATCTCCAGGTGATGCAGATAATTCCTCATGCAGAGGAAGGAGGGTTGGTGGAGCACTTACCAGCCACTCCACGTCTATACTCCTGTCTGGGGGAGGGGAAAGGGAGCTGGAGGAACTCACACTGCCCTAGAATTGATTTGCATTCAGCATGAGAGGCCTTCAGAAGGAGGAGCCCAGGCCCAGGCTCCGCGTCAATGCTGATGGAACTGGGCTTTCACTCATTACTTTAAAACTGATGTATGGAGTACCTCTTATGTGGGGCTTGAACTCACAACCCTGAGATTAAGAGTCACATGCTCGACCAATTGAGCCAGCCAGGCACCCCTGGGAGTACCTCTTATTACAGGTCCTCTTTCAGGCACTGAACTGGCTTGGGTGGGATGTTGGCCTCAGAACACACCTTCTCTCTCCCTTTCACCTTTCCAGCTCCCTTCCCACTTCTAGAAAATTCTCAGGCAGATGGAATACAGAAGAATAGAGCATCTAATTACTCCATTCAATGTGGGACCTTCACATTAAGAGATATGGATAGGGGCTCCTGGATGGCTCAGTCAGTTAAGCATCTGACTCTAGATTTTGTCTCAGGTCTGGATCTCACGGTTGTCCCTCCTATGCTTGTGTGAGCTTTCTCACACTCTCAAAAAATAAAAATAAATTAAAAAAAAAGATGTGGACAAATGGGAGTGGGCTCTGGGGACAGTTCTAAAGGTAGGGAGGAATAAAATGTTGTATAAGGCTGTATAGCTTGTGCACTGCACAAGAGCCCATGAAGGCTGAAACTGAGCCCCCCTTCACACCCTAAGCCTTGCGCCTTAATGCAGGGCTACTGCTGGCACAGGAAAGGAAGCCCTGCTCTATTCATAAAGGCACCATCATATTGCTAAGCTGCGTACCATAGGACGTGTCTCCCCAGAGCAGGTCCTCCATACCAGTAAAGGCCCGGAATGAAGGGCTGAAGGAAGGGCTGGGGGAACTAAGGATGACTAGGCAGGAGGAGAAATGACAGGTATTTTCATGACTTCAAATAACTATATCAGTGTCCACCTAGACAGCAACAATAATAATAGCTGATATTTATAGACCCCTTACTAGTTTTCAGAAACTGCTATGTACTTTACATGGCTTTTCTTGCTTAATCTCAACAGAAACTGTAAGAGCTGGATAGTATTTTATCTCCAGTTTGCAGATAAGGAAACTGAGGCTCAGAAAGCTCAAAGGAAGAAGCAGGGATCTGGCCCCTGGACATCTAATAGGACTTTGACTCCTCTGCTTGGGCTTGATTAGTTTTGTAGAAATCATTCACACCTCTATCTTAGAAGCAAAAATAATGAGCTGCTTTTGATTTCCTTGACCTCTAAGGATTCCTTTTATAAATAATCACTCAGGAAGGATTTGAAAATCCTGCTGGTCATCTGAAGACTGCCACCGAGCCCCATCCGCTTATAAAAATGGAAATTGCCAGCACTGTAAATGGTTTCCCTTCTGGTCAATATTTATATTTTCCTCTTTGAAACCTTAAAATAAACATTGACTCAGGCAAAATGTCACTTTTTCCCCTGGACAGTCAGTCTTGATACGCACCCGAGGAGCAGACAATGGGTGTTTCCTCTGACTGAGCTACGTTTGTGTTCCCTGTGTTTAGTGAGGGCTGTGCACAGTGACAGAAGGGGGACAGACCCTGCTGAGGTGGTGCTGCCCGGGAACCTGCCCTGCCTACTGAGCAGGGCAGGGAGGGGCACTGGGAAGGTTAGAGCAAGGCATTTAGTTTGCTTTTGTTGTTGGAGTTAAAATATTCAAAAAGGATTAGGAAAAGAATACCAAATCAGTGTTCTATCAGAGAATCATACAAATCTGAGAATATGCAATTAGGAAGAAATTTGGGATGTCTGAGCCACATTGCTAAACCTTGGGAGAAGTCCTTATAGAAAAAAGGAACACTGACATGTAGACGGAAACTGGGAGTCAGGTGGCTGAACAAAGTACATTTATTAAGCTTTTAACTGCTCTGCGCCAGATGCTTTATAGTTATTCAGTCTTCAAAATAGCTACAGGCTTATTATCCCCATTTTGCAGATAGAGAAACTGAGGCCAAAGATGTGTGATTGGCCCAAAGTTATACAGATGCTAAGTGGTGGAATCAAGGTTAAAATACAATGTCTTTCTTCAAATATATACAATTGGCCTACATGCACATGAAAAAAATGCTCAACATTATTAGCCATCAAAGAAATGCAAATCAAGATGGCAATGATAACACTTTCACAGTCACTAGAATGGCTCTAGTCAGTAAGGCAGATAGGAACAAGAGTTGGGCAGAATGTGGAGAAACTGGAACCCTCATGCCCAGTGGTCAAGTACTTGGAAAACAGTCTGATGGTTCCTCAAAAGGCCGAGTAGAGTTACCAAGTGACCCAGCAACCCATTCCTAGGTACATACCCAAGAAAATTGGAAGCATTATGTCCACATAAAAACTAGCATGTGAATGCTCATAGCATAATCATTCCTAATAGTGAAAAAGTAGGAACAGCCTACATGTCCATCAATAGGTAAATGAATAGGGGCACCTGGATGGCTTGGTCGGTTAAGTGCCTGACTTCAGCTCAGGTCATGATCTCATGGTTTGTGAGTTTGAGTCCCGCGTCAGGCTCTGTGCTGACAGCTCAGAGCCTGGAGCTTGCTTCAGATTCTGGGTCTCCCTCTCTCTCTGCCCCTTCCCCACTCACACTCAGTCTCTCTCTCAAAGAATAAATAAACCTTAAAAAATGCTTTTAAAAAATAGGTAAATGAAAATGGGGTGTATATAAACAGAGAAATATTAGTAAGCAATAAAAAGAAATAAGGTGCTGATGCCTGCCAGAGCATGGACCAACCTTGGAAACATGCTCTATGAAAGAAGCCAGTCTCAAGTACCATATGTTGATTCTATTTACATGAAATATTCAGAATAGACAAAGCCACAGAGGCAGAAAGTAGGGGGGAATAGTGGCTAAAGAGTGTGGCATTTCTCTGGGGAGGTAATAAAAATGTTCTAAAACGGATTGTGGTTATGGTTGCATAGCTCTGCAAATATACTAAGAGCTATTGAATTATATACTTTAAGTGAACTGTATGGTATATAAGTTATATCTCAATAAAATGTTAAAACAAACGCAAAAAAGTGTCCTGACTCCAAGTTCAGTGCCGACCACTGTGCAATGCCTCACTCAGACCTGTGTCCTGCAGTCAGGCAGAGCTGGGTTGGGTCCCAGCTTGTCCAACCAACTAGATTGTTCTAGTTTCCTCAGACAAGACCCTTCCATGAGCCCCAGGGGCCGGCTCTAGGAAACGGGGATCAGAGAGTAACTGCAAGTAACGGAGGCAGTGCACAGGCAGCATCTAGCATGGTATCTGGGCACTGCACGTGTCCTATGTATCTTGGTCATGATCAACATCTGTCTAAGATTAAAAGAAAAAGAATGGAAAAAATAGCAAGAATTATTCCACAGCAAAGCGATAACAAAAGTGAACATTCTGGTGGATTGTTTTCTCTTCATAACACAGCGAAGTTTCTTTTTATCCATCCCATTCCATCAATATCAAAGAAACAGCCACTCGAGAGAGAGAGAGAGAAAGATTTCTTTCAAAAATGGAGTTTCTCCAATATCAGTAGCCACCAGATTGATCTCCAGGGGAGAAAGGATTCTCTGAAGGCCCCGGAGTTCTGAGCTCTCCAGCCTCCAGCTGGCCTCCCCGGCTCCGCCGCGCACGGGGCGCTGAACTTACATTGACTCGAGCAGCTGCATGTATTGCTCGTCTCCTCGGCCTCCTTCCACCTCATGGTCCAGCTTGAGGATGATTTCATTTTCAAACTAAAGCAGTAGGAGATAAGAAATCAATAATAACAACATCAGAAGGCTGAATGTTGAGATTAGTCAATTCGTTATTTTAGCCGAAGCTTTAGGGAGCACCTCTCATTTCCCAGGGTAAGTGCCCAGGACCGGGAGTGCAAAACAGAATGGGATGCTATCCTTGCTTTCAGGAGTTCCTAGAGTACAGGGAGAAGAGGAGTAGATGGTAAGTGCTGGAGAGAGGAGGTGGGAGGGGAGAGAGAGAGAGAGAGAGAGAGAGAGAGAGAGAGGGTGTGAAGGAAAAGGGCATTTCAAGCAGAGGACACAGTGTGTGCAAAGACATGGAGGAATGTGACCAAGCACAGCAACTTCAGGGAATGGCATGTTGTCATCGGCAGCTAGTATTTCCGTCGGCCTAGCATTCCTTTCTCCATACTTTGGTGATCACAATGGCCCTAATCTTAGTCTTGGGGACACAGGTGACCATACCTTCCTAGCTCCAGATGTGGGCATGTGACCCAGGCCTAGCTCTTTCATAAGTATCTTTCATCATCTAGACACAAGATTAATAAAGGCTCAGGTTGTGTGAGTGAGACTCAGATCCAAGGCTTTGCTGGAACTCTTAGCAAAGAGCCTGCTTACCATGAAAATGGAATCCGGATATAAGCCTGAGGCAGCCACAATGCACGAGTCTGCCTGGAAATGACACCAATACAGAGGAAATGGTAAAAAGAAGACAGAGAAAGACCGAGCCCCTGAGCCAATCCATACTTGAAGTTGTAATATATATATATGAGCTGATGCCTCAGAAAGCAAAGACTGGTGACAACTGTAATGGTTGGAGATCAGACTAGGTAAGTGACCTGAACATGACTGTGTATCTACAGTCCCACCAAATCTTGTTATGTGAAGCCAAAGAAGGTTCCATCTCCCTATTTCCACTGCACAGTCAAGAAGCATCTCGCCCAGCTCAGTTCATAGCCTATGCAATATTTTGAAAGGCCATACTGTGTCCCTTTTCATGGCTGAAATGTAAAATGGTTTGTCCTGTTTCAATAACATTCCCTGATGAGTCAATCCAAATCATGCAGTCCGCTTCTCCCCAATTTTACCATTAAATAAAAAATTGGCATCTGGAGAAGGGAAGGAGGCCCTTGGCAAAGGTCACCAAGGTCTAGGGGGTCCTTGGCTCCTCACACAGCATCTCTACCCTTGGTATTTAAAAGATCTCCATGAGGTCTGGAGGTCATGTTTAAGGAGGATCTAAAGGTGATGATGCATGAAAAGCAGCCAGCCATGGATTGGTACCACTTCACTAAGTGTTGGGTATTATTAGACATGAAGAAGTATGTGTAATGCTTCAGATGAATGGCAGAGACCTTTTGGCAGGCTCCTTCCCATGCACAAAGGATCAAGCCCAGTGTAGTTGGTTGGAATCTTCAGGTGATGAAAGCCAGGAACTGAATTCACTTTTCCCTCAGCCCACATCTGTGGTGCCATTGTTCCCTCACTTTTGTGTGCTGAGGACCAAAGGAAAGGACCAAAAGCTTGTGCTGATACAGCACAGATGAGAAAATTACCTGTGAGTTTCCCCAGTTGGGAAGATTTATGGAAGGAGATACCAAAAACCTGGAGGATGGGTAGGATTGTGATAAATATGAAAAAGAAGAGCATTCTGGGTAAAAGGAATGGAGTGAGCAAAGGCTGTGGAGGTGAGAAAGTAGAGAAAAATGAGGAGAGGAGTTAAGAAGGAGCAGAGTTCAAGAAGAAATAAAGGAAAAAATTAGAATGAAGACCTAGATGGGGGCCAATCTGAGGAGGGTCTGGGCTGCCAGTCTGCATGTGAATCATGCACTTTTCATGATGCATTATATTAAGCATCTTGTATACATCAAATATTATCCAGACTTAACGGTTGGGGCTCTCATGATTAGAGATGTCTACTGTGCCAAGCTTGGGGCAGGAAGTAATACGGCTAAAGGACCAGAAGCATGGGCTCTGATGTTAGACTGTCTGACTTTACATGTCTGCTCCATTCTCTCCACCATCTTGGAAAAGTTATCTTGTCTTTCTAATCCCTTTTCAGAGTTTATATCAGGCATCAGGGGACAACAAACATTTTCTGTAAAGGGCCAGACTGTAAATATTTTAGTCTTTGTTGGTTAGTCAGTCTTTATCACAACTACTCAGCTCTGCTGCTATAACACAAAAGCAACCATAGATAATATATAGACACATCAGCATGGCTGTATTCCAACAAAACTTCATTTACAAAAACAGGTAACAAGACAGATTTGGCCTGTGTGCCCTGACAATATAATAGTGGCATCTATCACCTGGGATAGTAGGAGGACTGGAGGAGATTTTATATATAAAGCACCAGGGGAGAGCATAAACTCACATATGCATTGGGTTTGCTCATCTGCTTATGATTACTGCTAATGTTATTGCTATTACTGATGAATGTTACTGGAAAGCAGCTTTATGGGGAAAAAAACCAGCATTTTTTTCTTGTCTGAGTTGTTCAGTGTTAAGTGTTGGCATGATTCCTCCTCATGCCACGAACTTTCATTTAGAGCAGAGAAATGCATGGGGTAAATAAGCACTTGTCACAGGGTCACAAAAGAGCCCGCGGGGAAGGAAATTGCAGGGTGCCAGGGGTTGTGCAGAGCTGGATGAAGCTGTACCATGCCTGAGCCCCTCAGGGCAGGTCGGGGGGCGAAGGTTTTAGTCAAGCACATCCCATAACAGACGCCAGCCCATTTTGCTCCCAAGCAGGCACTGTGTGCAGGAATGGCTATGACCACAGCCCCTCGCATCCAGGACACTTAGTTTGAGTCTTGTTTTGACCCTTCTCCCCACTATATGATCTTGGGGAAAGTTAATAAGCTTTCTGAGGCTCAATTTTCTCATCTGTTAAGTGGATATTTAAATCAGCACCTACTGGGGCACCTGGGTGGCTCAGTTGGTTGAGCATTCAGCTCTCAATTTTGGCTCAGGTCATGATCCTAGGGTCATGGGGTTGAGCCCTGCACCAGTCTCCATGCTGAACATGGAGACTGCTTAAGATTCTCTCTTTCTTGGGGTGCCTGGGTGGCTCAGTTGGTTAAGTGTCTGACTTTGGTTTTGGCTAGGGTCATAGTCTCATGGTTTGTGAGTTTAAGCCCTGCATTGGGCTTCATGCTGACAGCATGGAGACTGCTTGCGATTCTCTTTCTACCCCTATCTCTGTCCCTTCCTACTTGTGCTCTCTCTCTCTCTCTCTCTCTCTCTCAAAATAAATAAAGAAAAAAATAAAAAAAATTCTCTCTCTCTCCTTCTGACCCTCTCCTGCTGGTATATACATGCTCTCTCTTTCTCAAAAAATTAAAAATAAATAAATAAAACAGCAGCTACTTAGAGTGGTATTGGGAGAAGTTAATGGGAAAACACATGCAAAAGGCTTAGCATGGCACTTGGCACATAGTAAGTGCTCAATAATTATCATGACATTGTCAACATAGTCAATGTCAGTAGTATCACCATCTCACTTAGTCTTTATGATAGCCAAGGGAGATAGATATCATTATTCCTATTTTTTAAATGAGGAAACTGAGGCCAAGTGGAACCTTTGTCTTGGGTTTCAAAGCATGGATAGAATTGACTTAGAGTAGGCCCAAGGGTCCAGCATATGCTCCCAAACATACACTATGCCACACCATTGTGCAGAGCTTAAAACAAAGGTCTAGATCCTCCAAATCAATTCCATTTTCTCCACAGCTGCATAGCTGTGTCACATTGTTGACTCCTCACTCCATCCCTGCAAGGCGGGTATTTGTTAAGCATCCAAGGTTACTTTCACAGAATTCAATGCTACAGAGGCCCAATAGGAATCTTAAGAGGCCCTATTCAGGAAAAAGGAAGTGAACTCTAAGAGCCCAGCCCTCCTGAGTGGGCCTCCCCCTTCCAGCAGAATGACTGATGGGTGCCTCAGGTTTGCACCGTGCCTTCCCTGAATTGCTTTTGCGACCTCTCCTGACTACTTTAGAACATCTTGGTTATTTTCATTATATGTTTGCTTAGAATCCTGCTGAAGAGTAAAATTTAGGAAACAAGAGCTCTTCTTCAAGTGTCTGATTTTGACTTCATATGAGAGGGGCAGAGATAGTGTGGAAGGCCAGGATGGCAGAGTGATAGTAGGGTTAGATCTGGCACCAATAAGTCAGCCCGTGGCCTCCTTTGTTAATGAAATGCTGGTTGTTGTGGGTGGGGGGTGGGGGGTGGATGGAAGCAGGCTTGGGGGAAAGCTGGAGACGATAATGTCATGTGAGAAGGGATGCTTTAGAGAGTCAGTGCAGTTTCCTAATTTTCTTTGAGTTATCTTGTCTCCACCTGCTCCAGATCATTGCCTGTGGAGCTGGGGTTTGGGAACCTACAACGGTATTATGATATTCATTTTACAGATGAAGATACTGGGGTTGAAAGAGGTTAAATAACTTACCCAAATTTATTCAGCCCACAAGCAGCAAGTCTATCTAACTCCAAAGCACACTGGCCAGAACATAGTAGGTACCTAGTATATATTTATTGAATTGATTGTTTTTTCTACATTATGTTCTAAGCCATTTGACGTTCCACCTTACTCAGGCTGAGACTCTGTTTAAGTGGGATCTGCTCAACTGATAACTCTGTCCATTAATTCATTTACCAAGCAATTACTGAGCTTGTGCTGAGTCCTTGGCGCTGTTCTGGGTGCTGCTATCAAATGCTGTTACCTATTCCATCTCTGAGAGGAGTTTTCTCTAGGACCTTCAGCCCAGGATGGCTCAGACCCTCAGGCTGATTGTTTCACAGTCCTGTTCTACAATCCGTATAATAGGCAATCACTCTCTTCAGTCTCTAGGCCCAGGACTCTGACTCCTTGTCACCAACTTCACCCAGACACCCCAAGTCTCTCCCTCCACAAAGAGCTGGCCAGGAAAACAGCTGGTCTACCCAGCCTCTGGGGATTACTCAAGCAATGGTCAGCTACCCTCATTACCCTACATGATGAAAATATTCACTGGAATGTTCCTCCTTGTTCTATGGCTTTGCTCTGAAATGTGGAAGAATGCAGGTCTAAATGTTTCCATTCATCCTGGGAACATTCACACGGTTCCAACCCACATTCATGACAGGTACTTGACAAGTGCTATGGGTTCAGGAGTGAGAGACTAACCTTGGCCCTGAAAGATCTCATGGTCTTGTGAGAAGAACAGACCTATGAGCAGATCATCATGCAGTGTGCATTAGTGATATGCCTGAGCCTCATTTAGGCAGGGCAAAATGCATTTCACCCTGACTGGGTGTGGCCATGCCAGCCACAATGTGGCAAGCCAAGGCTTCTTTTGCCAAACTGTCCTGTCCGTAGCCCCACCAAGGAATCACAGTGTGCCAGGAATGGACATCCAGTCTGAGGCACAGGATAGGAGCCCTTGAGATGGTCTTGGGTGAAGTGCTCTACTCGTGAGGGGAAAAGGTTATCAGTCAAACACATCAGCTATCTAATTTGGGCTATAAAAGATGGGGAAATCGAGCAATGAGGTTGCAAAGAAACTCAGAGCAGAAAAAGAGATTGCCCCAGAGCCTCCTTTTCCCCACCCCCATGTCCTCGTAAGCCCATCAGTGTTGAACCCCTTCCTGTCCCAGTTCCAGCCCATGCATATCTTGCTTGAGCCCATCTGTCTTTTGCATCCAGATGAACCCCTGCCTCCGGAAGCAGGAAGGGCCATCTCAAAATGTGAGGCCTCAGCGGAAGGATGAGTAGAATCTTTTCAGCTGAAGAAATAAAAGGAAGAACCTGAGCAAAAGCAAGGCAGCAAGAAAATCACAAGATCTTGTGTCCCAGGCCAGAGGCCTGGTATAAATTGAGAGCAGGGGTCCTGCTAAAGTTTCCTTTGGGTTCTGCTACTTCCTTTATGAAACTAAAATTTTACAAAGGAAAGCCTATCTGTCATCTTCTAGGCACCTAGTTGTTAGCTGATAATTTTGGCATCATTCCAGAATGCTAGTTTGCATGCAACGCCTCCTGGATTTCAGACCCAGTGCTGGGATTTGCTCTGGATTTGGCCATCAGGGCTGCTTGGGGCTCCTGGGGAACTGGCCTCCTCCTTTCGCGGGGATACTTTCACGGCTGCTTACTCTGAACCAAGAAGTCAGGCCTGGTTCTGCTCACCCCACAGCTGAGCTCCTACCAAACACACCAGCTGCCCATGGGAAGCTGCCCCATTAGTCAGCTTGATTGTGCTGTCTCTTTTGATAAGGGAGAAATTAGGAGAACCAGTTGGGGAACATTATTACAATGAACACATGCTTGGAGTGAGGAGACCAAGGATGACCTCCATTCATGGAAAACAGGTGGGTGGATGTCATGGGGATGCCACAATAAGGAAATCCTTTCTGGCAAAAAAAAAAAAATCACACTCAGACAAGCCTCTGAAGGCCACCAAATACAACGGTCAGGTTGTAATCCAAAACTGACAGGCTTGCTTGTTTTTTAAACATTGCATACCATCAGGTCCTTGGAGTGTTTCCTTTGTGCGTCTGCTCCTAGGACATCTTCTGAGACAGCTGTGCACACACCTCTGGAGGGCGTACTGATTTGAGGGTAAGTATGATGCCCTTCACATCACATTGTGTGCCCTCTACATGTTTCCAAGCTTCGCACAGTTGGCATCCCCCTTAAAAGTCAGCAGATTGTAAACTGCTTTCAAATACCCAATCCAGTGTTTCACCTTCTACTCCCCCTTATCCCAACCAGTTGGATATTGTGTCTTTCTTTATCTGAACTCCCCAACCTGATTTCTTTTCAGGCTCTTTGCCGAGGGGACAGCTGGTCACTAGCCTTTCTGGGACTAGAGAGCTCCTGCTAATTAAGCCTTGGGCAGGAGGGGACTCTCTCACACTGCTATCATCAGAGCTAACTACAGATCTTTCTCAGCTTATAACGAGGTTATGTCCTGATAAACCCATTGTAAGTTGAAAATATAGTTAATTCAAAAATGCATTTAACATCCCTAACCTACTGCACATCATAGCATAGCCTGGCCTACCTTAAACACGTTCAGGACACTTTTACATTAGCCTATAGTTGGGCAAAATCATCTAATGCAAAACCTATTTTATAATAAAATGTTGGTTAGCTCATGTAACTTACTGAATACTTTGCTGAAAATGAGAAACAGAATGGTCATATGGGCATAGAATGGTTCTAAGTATATCTGTTGTTTACCCTCATGGTCACGGGGCTGACTGGGAGCTGTGGCTTGCTGCTGCCACCCAGCATCACGACCGAGAACCTACCACATACTACTGCCCAGGAAAAGGCCAAAATCCAAAATTCGAAGTAAGGTTTCTACTAAACGTGTATCACTTTCACACCATCGTTAAGTCAAAATATTGTAAATCAAACTATCCTAAGTTGGGGACCGCCTGTAGTCTCTTTTTCTCCTTAGAAAAATGTTTTCCTACGTGTTTGGAAGAATGGCACATCCAATTGATGTTTCTCACACAAATAAGTTTGAGAAATTGAGCAGGTCTGTTTACTGTGAAATGCCTCAGTGCTTTAACTATGTTAATGTGCACTGGAAATCTCTAAGAGGAGTTACCATATGCAGTGGATTCCAAAGGTATTTAACCTCCAAACCCTCTTCCCTAGAGCATGTGGTTGGCTTAGTGCTCCATGGAACATATTTTGAGAGAGCAGTGATGAAGAGGATGCTATTCATTCTTTCACTCAGGCAACATTTACTGTGACAATACCAGGGACTGGACGATGCAGTGGGCACGGCATGGTCTGGGGACTAGAGTGACTTGTGTTGCAGTCTCTGCCCACCTCTTTGTTGATGTGTGACTTCAGGCAAGTGTCTTCACCTCTCTAAGCTTTGAGATTTTCATCTGTAAAATGGGTATCATAATGCTACCTAACTCTCTATAGGGTTGCAATAAGCAAGATCACAGGAACTAATGCATCGAAGGTACTGACAGTGTGCCTGATATATAGTAAGCATCCAGTCAATGGCCATCATTTTTGTCATCATCATCACCTTTATTACCTAAGGAAGAGGAAGATGCAGAAAATGCTCAGAAATGAGTATGACACAAGGCAGTATATAATCATCATACCTCAGACAGATAAAACGATGTGGGAATAGAGAGAAAAGGTCTCTTAAAGGACACAGGACTGCCCTGCACTTTGCAGGATCAGTAGGAGTTTAGGTGGTGGCAGGCAGGACTGTGAACATGGCAGAGCATAGAAGAAGGAGAAATGCATGGAGGAGGACACTGACCAAGGCAACACCAATTCGGATGAGCTGCAGGAATAGCCAGGGAACAGGTGGGTGGGGTGAAGAGGTGGGCATAATGGCTGAAAGGACTGAAGAGCAAGGAGGGCCATGAATACAAGGGGAGGGGTCTGCACTTTACTGGGTGAGAATTAGAGAACCAGTAAGCAATAGAGGGGTGAGAGCTGTATGGATTGTAAGGGAACAGGTTGGAATCTGCTGCCTTTTAAGCAGCAGTTTTAAGGGAAATTGTTGGGTGGCAGGAGATGGTCTAGAGTGAGAGGCCGAAATGCTGGGGGAGGAGGGGGAGAGCCTGTTAGGGGTAAAACCAGGTGGGAAGGTATGGCAGAGAGGACAGTGGGGCAAGATCTGAGGGAACCTCAGTGGAGACAGCCTGACAAGACTTGAACACCTACTTTCCTGAACTGGGTGAAACTACTGAACACTGCCAGGGGCCTGTTGTGGAGATGGGGCTTATTCCATTGTCAGAAGCTTCTGTGGTGACTGGGCCCAGACAGCGGTCCTCATCCTTCACGTTTGATGGGACTTTTAATGACAACACTTGGCCAATGACACTTGTGTTGCACACAAGTTCCCCACTCCCTCCATGCTGGGGAAAGTCTCCTACTGCCACGGCAGATCCACATGTCTCTCCTGAGCAGCAGGCCTCTGATACCATTCACTGTCAATTTTCACTCGTGACTGAGTGTGACTCCTGGGAAGGTCAGCTCTTTCTAGACAATACAGATCTTCCACGCTGTCCCAGAAGAGAAAGACCTGGACAGAGGCGGGTGTGGGATGGGGGCAGGTGGGAAGGGCTGGCTCTTTGGACACACTTTGAGGGAGTCTTAGGAAGGGGAAGTGGGGTCCTTGTACTACTGAGAAAGGGACCAAGCTCGTACATAGCAAGAAAGTGCATTTTAATCTTGGCCTTGGGCAGCAAAGCATGATAGAATAGTGACCTAATCCAATCTGTCAGCTCATTCTGGGCACATGAATAATGTCCCTCGCCTACTGTCAAGCCCCTGAATGAAGCCCAGGCAGATGGAACGAGGATATCATTATGGGGAAATGGGCTGGGGATTAAAGAGGATGGCATGGGTTTCCAAGCCTCATTTTTTACCTTCTTGAAATCCCCACTCCTTTGATATTCACACAGCATCATGTCGAAGAAGATTGGTATGGTGGCTTTCCGGAGCTCAGCCTCAGGGATAAGTGTCATCTCTAATATAGGTCCCACCATGCCTGGGATGAAGCAGATTTTGTTCTGGCCTGTAAGAGAAGAGGGACATGGACACATAAAACAGTTTTCATGGTGCACAGATCCTCCTCAGAGCAAGATTGTGAAAAGGAAAGAAAAAGAGGCAGAATAGTAAAAACAATAGTTAAGACCTACATGGTTGTTTATGGGAGCCAGGCACCATTTTGAACACCTTACATATATTAACTCCTGTAAGAGGTGCATGCATCATCCAGAATGAGCTGTTATTAAGGATAATAACATGGGTTTGTGGAAAGCATGTCACTGCTTACAAGGGTTTTCACCTGCGTGATCTTCTTGGTAAATGGAGCCCTGATGGAATATGTTGGTGATGGCGAATCACAGGGGTATTTGAAATTAAACCTGTCTGCATCACACACCATGTTTCTGAGATTGGAAGACATGCTTTCAGCAACTATTTCATGAAACAAGAAGAGCAAAGTACGGTCAGTGAAATAGTGAAGCACCCCCACACCCCTCCTCTTGAAGAAACAGTATGGCCAATGGAATAGTGAGTATAATGGTGAGGCACTCCCAGGAACCTCCTGTTGCTCTTGGCATTCTGGCTATGCTGGTCTGCTTCTGGTGTCCCAAACTCACTTTGTGTCCTTCGCTGCCAGGCCTATGCACACACTGCTCCTTTTTTGAGAACAGTTTTTTCTGTCTGGGCCACAATACCCCTTGCAACCTGGCTTCCCCTGGATGGGTCCCACTTGATAGATGTGTTGAGAAAAGCCCATGGTGCATAACTTCCCACCCCAGGTAGATCAGACCCCCTGTACTGGCTTCTTGTACTGTGCCTTCTCCCCCAATTTTGCAATGATGGCTTTATTTGTGAAATAATATGACAATTGTCTTCCTCCTCCATTTCATGAGAGTAGAGACAATGTCTGTTATCACTGTTGTACCTATGGCACTGAGTATAGAGCATATTAGATGCTCAAAAAATGTCTGTTGAATGAGGAAGTCAATTTGTCTAGCTCCTGCCCTAACTAGCTATATGCCTTGGATATACATCTTATAAAAATGCAAAAGCAATACCCACCTGTTGAGAAGACCATGTGAAAATATACTTGTGTGTACTTAGCACAGAGCCTGGAAAAATGAGCATCTAGGGACACGGGTAGTGTGGCCCAGCAGTTAAGGGCACTGATCCTGGAGCTAGATGGCCTTAATTTGTAACCTGACTCCACCATCAACTAGCTGTAAGATATTAGAGAAGTTGATCTCACCACTTGAGGCCTCAGTGTCCTTACCTGTAACCTTGGAAAATAGTATTTATTTGATAGGGTTGTTGTGAAGAATAAATGGATTTTTACCTAGCACCCGGGACAGTGCTTAGCACGTGGCACACTTTACGTAGTGTTAGCTATTACTATTCTGGTATGTGGCC
Organism: Suricata suricatta; assembly: GCF_006229205.1. Taxonomy (NCBI): domain Eukaryota; kingdom Metazoa; phylum Chordata; class Mammalia; order Carnivora; family Herpestidae; genus Suricata; species Suricata suricatta. The sequence goes on from NC_043705.1 coordinate 90,241,789, forward strand.
AAAATGCACCATTAAGGGCAGCCTTGTTGAGTCAGAACTAAGCAGAATACACACGAGAGAGCACGGTGGGGGGTACTTAGGACTTCCTGGAAAGAGAGGGCAAGCACATCCAGGCAACCCTATCATTGAATCTGATGCTTGGGTGTTCCATCCCCAGCTGCCGCTTCAGGGTCTCAGAGCCCACAAAGTCTACGCTGGTTTTCTCTATTGTCTGATCAAACAGTGGGGGTCTTAACCTGGAGCAGAGAGCTCCTGGGGGTGCAGAAACTCGGGTGGTGTGGCATACAGCCTGGGGCTGCTGCTTTCGATTAAAGATGGAAAAGGAGCCAAGAGGGAAGACGGCAAGAAAATGAATTTTCATTCAGCCTCAATGAGGCTTAATGTTCAAGTATTTCCCCAGAATTCAGATAAAAAAGGTATCACCCTAGGACTATCTTCAGTTAGTGAGAATGAAATGGTGAAGTCAGGCTGAGAGTTGAGTGAAATATAAAGACACTTTCCCAGGATATCCGCTTCATTTTATGATGCATTTGGATTACACTTGAGCTTCAAGTCTTCGTTTTGGCCCAAATAGAAAAGAAAAAAAATTGTACGTTCTAGCAGGTTTATAGTAATTGCTAATCTAGGTTTTTTATTTCGTCCTTCAAGATCCTTTAAACCCACAGTGGGGTTTTAAAATTCAAAGTCAAGTGCAATAATAAGTAGAAAGTAAATGGGAAACTGTCAGATAAGCCACCACGGGATGGAGAAATTGCTTATGCAACAAAGGCCTTTAGAATACTGGAGGGCATTGGGTATGATAAGGATATATTTAAGATGGTTTAAAATAAAGAGCGGACCTGCTGTAGACCAGGGATTTCTTCGATACTCTTGACCTCCATTCTTTGCAGTCAGCTGAAGAGATGTTTGGAAGAATAGGGGAAATGGAGAGAGATGCTGATCTCTAAATACAGTGTGAGCTAATCTCTAAATACAGTGTGAGCTGAATGCCCCTTACAATGCTCTGTGAAGAAATTTTATTCATTTACATCAAAATTGGAATTTCAGCACATTGGATTTTGTGTTCCAATAATCTGAATGTGTGTGTGTGTGTGTGTGTGTGTGTGTGTGTGTGTGTGTCTTTATATACATAGAAATGTGCCCGCATGCACACACACACAACATATTTGTAGCTAATTGAATGCAAACTCATTTGGAAAAAAAATCCTCATTCAAGAGACACACCTGCTGCTGTATTTGGAAAAAAACAAGGCAAGAAATCAGTAAGAGAGTCTTTTTTCATATAATGCAAGCTGAATCTCACTGAGCACAGATACCAATTAGAAAAGGCTTTTAAGGTGCCAATAAGCCAGCAGGATAAATCCAAATGCCAAATTACATAGGCTTTGGGAAAGGCTCTGCTGGTAATGAGAGCGCAGAGAAGAGCTTCGATGTGTGGGCGGAAAGGAGTCCTGTGTGTTCTCTGGCCTGGGTTTCTAATCTGTGCAATGGCCTCATCTATCACACCTCTCCGGAGGAGACTGGTATCAGGGCACTAAGAAGATGACGTGACAGAAAAGGAAGAAGGAGGAAGAGACCTGGGAGGGAAGCAGGGAGGAAGAAGACCATCGTTGTGAACCTGCTTAGACCAGAGTACAGTCAGTCACTGACCTTGTGAGGTTCATAGGAACAGAAGGGGCTCTCTTTTGGAGAGTAGATGGCTCTCTAAAGGTGGGCACAGACTCTGGAATGACCAGGGATGTGGACAAGTCATGACCTCCTGGATTTCAGAGACTTGCATACCCCTGGGGACTCTGAAGTAAGGCTGGGCTGATCCAGAAAGATCACTCATTCAGTTCCAAAGAGGAAGAAAGAACACAGATCACTGCTGCTCTGACTTGGCCTTGGAAAAGCTCCCATCTGGCACTGCTCTGAGACAGGCAGTCTGTTTGCTCCTCATCGTCCAGCACAAACCCAGCTCCAGCTTCCCTCCAGGCCTTGCAGAATCGCTGAGCCCGACAACCTGGATCATGTCCCACCGCTGCTACTCCATGGCCCTGTGGCTTTGTGCCTGTCATTTAAGTTCCCCAAGCCTCTGTGATCTCATCTGTAAAATGGAGATAAAAATAATCCCTGCCTGGTAGGATTGTTGAGAAGCTTGAGCGAGTTCATATAAACAGAGGGCTCTGCAGAGTGTCTGGCTCATTAGAAAGGCTCAGTAAGTACTGATGTTGATTGTGGTGATGATGATGGTGAGTACTGTAAGCTCAGCCTCTGCTAGATTCTGGAAAAAGCAACATATAAAGACATGTTGCAATGCATGGGGCTTCCTGAGCTTTGCACAGAACATTTTAGTCCTATCCTTGTTCACCTCAGAGTAAAGAGCTGGCATGGGAAGGAGGTCAGAGTGGATTTACCTTTTCTCCCAGGACTGACACTCATGACCCTGCAGACCCTTCTTTATCCCACCTAAATATTTTATAATTGTCCTTGAAGATGTTTGAAAAGTCCCAATCTGACCATGTTGATTCACAGCTTACAATCTTCCCATGGTTTCTGTTATTCTTGGGACCTAGCTCTGCAGGTCTGTTTAGTTTGATGCCTCTGCTCCGTACCATTCATCTTTCTACTTGCCTGCCTGTCCTCCCTCCATGGCCTGGTTCCACTCCTTGGGCACACTCTTTTCCTCCTCCTTGGGGCTGCCTATGGGCCCTTCCCTGGCCACCATGCTCTCCCTTCCAGCTCCCTGACCCCATTGCTTTCTTTCTTTTTTTTAATGTTTATTTACTTTTGAGACAGAGAGAGACAGAGTGCGAACAAGGGAGGGGCAGAAAGAGAGGGAGACACAGAATTGGAAACAGGCTCGAGGCTCTAAGCTGTCAGCACAGAGGCTGACACGGGGCCAGGATCCATGAACCGCAAGATCATGACCTGAGCCGAAGGCAGACTCTTAACTGACTGAGCCACCCATGCACCCCTCCCGGACCCCATTTCTATGCTGAACCCTACTGCTACCTGTCCCCACACATAACCCCCACTCATTCTCCAACATTATTCTATCGAATATGGACACTACAGCCACATGTATCCTTTGAGCACTTGAGGCTACTCCAAGTTGAAATGTGTTGTTGAGTATAAAAAGCCCACTAGATTTCAAAGAATGAGTTCTGGAAGCCAAAAATAAAAGTCAACACATCTCAATAATGTTTTGTATTGATTACATGTTGCAAAGATAACACTTTGGAATATGGGGATAAACCAACTATATTGTAACATTACTCTCACTATTTCATTTTGCTTTTTAAAACTGTGGACATTAGAGAATTTGCATTTAGACAGATGGCTCACATTCCAGTTTCAGAGGATAGGACTGCTCTGGAGTAAAGGCTCTGCACTATTGCTCATCGAGGCCATCCTTGGCTCACTCATGAGACAGGAGGAGTCTTTTACAGAGTCTCCAGGTACCCCAAGCTTCTGCTGTGCAGTGACTTCCCCTTTGACTATAAGGAGACAGTTCTGCAATCAGTAGGTCACTATTCAGTGCAATGAACCCGAGTCTATGAAGTCAAGGGCTCTATCATGAACCTGTTTCCAGTTATAACTCCAGCCATAGGCATAGTGCCTGGCATTTAGAGGATGCTCATATTAGTTTCCTGTTGCTGCTGTTATAAATCACCATAAACTTAGTGGCGTAACACAAAGGAAGTTATTACCTTATACTTCTAGATGTCTGAAGTCTAAAATGGGTTTCCTTGGGGCGCCTGGGTGGCTCAGTCGGTTAAGCCTCCGACTTCGGCTCAGGTCATGATCTCACGGTTTGTGGGTTCGAGCCCCGTGTCAGGCTTTGTCCTGACTGCTAGCTCAGAGTCTGGAGCCTGTCTTCAGATCCTGTGACTCCTCTCTCTGACCCTCCCCTGCTCACGCTGTCTCTCTCTCTCTCTCAAAAATAAATAAAAAAAAAAACAAAAAAACAAAAAAAAAAAAAACATTAAAATGGGTTTCCTTGAGCTAAGATCAAAGTATGAGCAGGGCTGAGTCCTTTCTGGAGGAGTCTTAAGAAGAAACTATGTACTTTCTTTTGCAGCTTCTAGAGGCCACCTACATTCCTTGGCTCTTGGCCTCTTCCTCCATCTTCAAAGTCATCAGTGCATCTCTTAAAATCCCTCTCTGACTCCCCTGACTCCTTTTATTCACTTCTAAGAACCTTTTAGTTGCAGTGGGTCAGTCTGGACAGTCCAGCATATTCTCACCATCTTCAAAATTCTTAACCATGTTTGAAAAGTCCACTTTGTAAGGTAATAAATACACAGGTTCTAGGGATTAGGGCATGGGCATCTTTGGGGAAATGTTATTCAGCCTACCATAGTGCTCAATATTTGCTATTAAATAAGTGAATCAATATTCAAATGGAGAGATGGATGTATGGATACCTCTCTATTCCCATTTTCTATTACCTGCCAGCAGCTTCTCCCCAGCCTTAAGAGGCCATGCTTGTGTAAGCTGGTGGCTCTCCTGGAATACCTGTACTTTCCCCTCTTCATTTCAGGCTGGACATGGGCCAGACTGGGGTTTCATTCAAGAGCCATTTACCCAAGTGGATCCAACCTTACAGTCCTCACCTTCCTCCCATTTGCCTGAATTCTTGAGTCTCCACCACACACTTCATGTTAAAGAACATATCTTAGTTCATTCTTTAAATTCTTAGTTTGTGTCTACTCTTAGGACTAGATGTTGCCTCTTTCTGGCAAAACAGGGATTGTGCCTTATCCTTCCTCAACTCTCCACCCTTCCCTGGAGCTTAGTGCTGGCTGGGCACTCTGTACATGCTTAAAAGGCAAAGGCCCAGTTGCTCTCATAGCTCTGCCAGGGCCGACCTCCCCACAGACGAGGACATGATGCCAGTCACTGGAATTTGTCTTTTTTTTCCTACGAAGACTGTTAACACAGCAGCCTGATGTTAACACAAGTGAATGTGGGATGGCTAAGTGCAAAGTCATTTTGGCAAAATGTGCATTGCTTCGCTTCAAGCAGAAATCGAATGTTATGATGTTACACTATCAGGAAAAGTATATTACATTTGGCATAGTCCCATTCCAAAAACACAAATGGCATTAACCCCTTAGTGGCCTGGCTCTGGTAACAAGATGTGGTCCTTCTCTCCATCAAAACCTCCCTACAAGTTCCCTCTCTCACAAAAGCACGCACAAACACGTAGACATGCACACACGCACATACTTGTCTAGGCTTTTCTCTGAAGGATGTTAAATAATCTTCAATCCTGAGACTATCTTTGCAATTAGGTATCTTATAATCACAGGATTGCTCACATCCTTCCTGATGAGAAGAAGAAGAAGATGATGATACTGATGATCATGGTGATGATGCTCTGATTGCTTTGGGCATTAAAACATAATTTAAAAGGTTAGCATGCATTATGATTTACTCATTATCAGTAGTCTTTGAAAAACAGTTAGCTATTTCACACTCTTAAAAAATAATTTGCATATTCTGAGAAAACACTAGTGAGAATATTGGACTTGAAATCAAGAGCCAGATTCTTTCTCTTCAGCAGAATCACTGATATGTTGACCTTGGGAATGTCCTTGTGCCTCTCTGGGCTTCAGTGAGGTCTCCTTTTATAGAATAGGGAGGGGGCTGAATTAGATGATGTATCAGTTACAGATGTAGCAGAAATCTGATTACCATGGCTAAACAGAGTGAGTTCTGCATTAGTTTTCTTCCTTAACAAGAATATGACCACCAAAAGATGGTTGGTCCGGAGCTGTTCCTCCATCCTTAGCATATGATTTTGTCTTCAGAGCTTCAGACTAGCTACTGCATGTCCAAGCATCTTGTTGTTTTCCAGAAAGGAAGAGGGAGAAGAACTATGGGCAAAAATTTGCTGTCTTCATGAATTTGTCCCCTTCCCTTTTTTGTTTTAAATTGGACAAAAAGGATTTCCCAAAGCCCCAACAAGTTTGTTTCTGCTGATTCTCTTTGGACAGGGATGGGTCATATGTCCATCACCTGTTGTAGGACATTGTTAACTGAGCAAATTGTGATCATGAAAAAAAATAAATGAACCACAATTCAGTTAACCAGGAAGAAGGAAAGAATGGTCTACCACAGACAGCTTCTAAGTTTCACTTGGTCTTGGGTGTTCCATGAATTGTACTTTAAAACCTATCATTATCTACTACATTGGTCTCTAGTGTATACAGTGCTTAGTCCTGGTTTGGATTAACCTCATTAGCACACTAGGAGAATGCATGCTAATTCCAGCATCTAGTAGAGCACAAGGCAGGGTGGAGATGGGGAGCCATCGGTTCACTCTGTCTCCTCTTTCTGTTCTCTTATGCTTGAAGAAAGACAGCTAAGGAGGAAGGCAGCTTGTGACTAAACAGGAAAATCCCTTCAGGCTGATGTACTTTCCTCTTTCTGGAAGTCCAGGCCAAGAGGTAAGAAGGGTGGCCATCTTTGTAAAAGCATCCTTCAGTGGACATCTGTGACTTTGATACCCCCCTCCATAACTCCATAAACATCTTACTTTGGGAAAATCTACCCCCTTCAATGGACATAGGCTTGGTGGGACCAATCAATGGAGAGGTCATCCAAGTAAGGACAATAGAATGATGTCCTCTGGAGACTGGATCTTTAAACAGGGTGATGCCTGAATGGAATATGCTAAAGGCAGAGTCATGCCACTTGTCCTGCCTCCTAGAGTGGCTGTGGCCCTGTCCTTCATAGCCTGGTTCTCCTTGCCCTTCTTTTTTATTTTTTAATGTTTTTTATTTATTTTTGAGAGACAGAGACAGTGTGAGCAGGGGAGGGTCAGAGAGAGAGGGAAATACAGAATCCAAAGCAGGCTCCAGGCTCTGAGCTAGCTGTCAGCACAGAGCCTGACGTGGGGCTAGAACCCATGAACTGCGAGATCATGACCTGAGTCGAAGCCGATGCTTAACTGACTGAGTCACCCAGGCACCCCTCTCCTTGCCCTTCTGATAAGTACCTTCTCTGATTAAGGCAGGAACAGTCAGTTTCTCTTTCTAACCCTAACAAGTGTATCTTTTTTTTAATGTTTACTTATTTTTGAGAGAGAGAGAGAGAGAGAGAGAGAGAGAGAGAGAGAATATGAGCAGGGAAGGGGTAGAGAGAGAAGACACAGAATCTGAAGCAGGCTCCAGGCTCTGACATATCAGCACAGAGCCCGACAGGGGGCTTGAACTCACAAACTGTGAGATCATGACCTGAGCCAAAGTCAGATGCTTAACTGACTGAGCCACCCAGGTGTCCCACAAGTATATCTTTTAATTTCAGTAATTCATCATTTGTATTTGTAAACAGCAAGGAGTCTGTGACACTTCAGGACAGACATTCCAGCCAGGGTCCTTGTCCTGAATCTGCTTCTTAACCCACTGACTTTGTATATACTTCTTCACTTCTCTGTGCCTCAATTTCCTCACTGGTAAAGTGGTGGGTTGGACTAGACCTTTAACTTCACGCCCTTCTCTGAAGTGCTTCAGGATTTCTCCCCAGAAAATCCTCGGTGGTCCACATGGGGAGCTCAATTTGGCCCGTTATAATGGGCTCTAAGCCCCCCCACCCCATTTTAGTTAGAACAGCTTGGCTTTCAATCAACATATCTATTGAGCAGGAGAATCGTTTTTTTATTGGCCATAAGCTAAAAATAAACATTAGAAAAATTCTGGACAATATGATCTCTAAAGGGCCCTTCCGGCTCTGATGTTCTGTGATTCTAAGCAGGTGGAATATTTGGTAACATCTTTCCATTCATCAGCATAATTGGGAGTGCAGGAACGTCTGCCAAAACATAATCTATATCTAAATAAAATCTTCTGTGTGCAAAACAACAGCAATGAAGGACGTTCAGGAAAGAGCAGGCTATGTGGAAGAGCTGGAGACAAACAAAGCACAGATCCTGGCTTTGCAATTCTGGCAATGCCTGGGGTGTAGGTGTGGGAAAGAAGCCCACCACGGCTTTACCTCATCTCTTACATCGTGAAGCAAAGATGCAAGGTCATACGCAAACCAAACCTAAGCCGCCCATGTTTCACTGGGCATATGCAATGTTTTAAAAACTTCCAATTAGTTATCATCAATATTTAGAAATTGGAAAATGCATTTAAAAAATTCGTTTCCTGTCTTCTTTTGAAAAACTGGAAGATGGGACATCATCGGCCTTGTGTTCTAACAGGATGGCAATCACCCAGGTCAGGACAGTGGCTGCCCCCTTCATATGGGGGTATGTTTGCTTCACTTCATTCCAGGCCAGACTACTCCCTCCCGTACTTCTGACCCTGAGGCCATGTGCTGACTACCAGGTAGCCCTGCACTTGCACTATGCTCTTTATGTTTTCATTTTTTCCTTTTGAAGAGTAATGGGCAATGACACATAAAATGTTTCTTATATCCCTGTCCTTATCCAAAGTGGAGAAAGAAAAGAGAGACTGGGAAAGGTATGCTTTCCTAGAAAAACAGGGCAGAGATAGTATTTCTTTACAGTAGTGGTTTTCCAATAGGGGTCATTATGCACATCCCTTTCCCCTCCCCAGAGACATGTGGCAATTCTAGAGACATTTTTGGTTGTCCAATTAGGGTGGATGCTGTTGGAATCTAGTGGATAGAGGTCAGGGATGGTATTAAATATCCTGCAGTGCACAGGGCATCCCTACAACAAAGAAATACCCAACTCTGAATGTTGACAGGACCCTGTGTTATATGTGTCTGTGGATTTGACATGTCCCAACCCCATTACTCTTTTACATTACCTGGCTGGGCCCTGCCCTGCAGGCCTGGTACTAATGCTTAAAGACCCAGAACAGGGAAGTTAGGTTCTGTCTTAATGGGGCAAGGGTGAAAATGATGATAAAAATTCTGACCATGAGTGTGGCCTCCATGGCTTTACGCCCCCATTTTTTTTACTCTTATGAAACTTCTAAGTGCCCTGGGAGAAGGTGCAATTTCCCCAGATTCTACCCAGTGTCACTCAGTCCCCTTGCTTTGGATCTCACAGCTCGTACATGACAGGGCAAGGCCCAAGGCAGGTATGTGGCAGTCTGTTCCGAGCCTGGTTGTCCAGCCCACCCTTTGATTGTGCAAAGCAATCCATATCCCTCCTGGTACCGGTGTGTGCTCTTAACTAAAGTCTGATGCTATCAGTGAGCATGGAATCCAGACTGATGCCCTGTCCGCTGTGCTTCCCCTTCAGTGAACGGACCTTGCTGGAAAGGGCAAGAAACTGCTGTCCAGGAAACCCGAAGGGAACTGAAAGACACTAAGAAATCTAGGGAAGCAAGAAGCAATGTCAGGAGAGGTCATTTAGGTTGAATCCCAAAACTAGCCACAGTCCCTGTAAGGGCCTCCTCTAAAGAGGGTTGACGTCCAAGCCCAGGGCAGAGTAGTTTAGCAGCAGAGAGTCAAGAAGGGCACACAAAAATTGGAGATGAAAATACCTGATTACTTGTAACTATTCATTAATCTATCCATCTATCCATTCATCCTTTCAGCACTTATTTATGGAGCAGGATTCAGGCCTGAGGCAAGGCATGTGGCCCCTATCCTCGTGGGATCAAAACCAAGCTCTGGGCCTTGCAGCTGTTTGATCTCAAGCAAGTTATTTCCCTCTCTGAGTTTTCTGATCAATTAAAGGAGGGGAAATTTTCCCATCCTGCAGGAAGTGATTGAAGATTAAATAAGATCTCTTCAGTGCAGGGCTGACTCAGACTCTCAAAAAATTTCTCCCTGATTCCATTTCCACTTCCTTCCTCCCACGGGCCCCACACAGTTCATACATGATTCCTGTAGCTCACTGGGACAGGGATGGCTTCTGGGGTCACCTTCGAGATCAAATTTTGTCACAAAAGACCCTTGTCTTCCACAGAACCAATTCTCTGTGGGGTTGGAGGGTCTTTTGTAGATCACAACATCACTCAAGAAACTGGAGGCAGAATGGCACACCCGTCAGCAGGAAGCGGGTGTGTGATGTGTGAGGACATAAGTTCCTACAGCAGTCCTGCCCTTCCTCCTTTTTGTAAATTCCAGTTTGACGTCTTAAGCCCTCAGGGGCATCAGGCAAGATCCACAGCTGTGTGGGGGAGGGACCCAGGGATGGGCACTCTCTTATCAGGCACTTACTAAGGACCCAGGACACACACAGTGATAAACTGTTATTTCAAGCTCCCACCGCTGAAACCCCTGTGGCCCTCTAACAGATGGTCTTCTAGAAGGAGCTTGGTGTGTGCAGACATGTCTGTCTGGATGCATGTGCCTACTCACCAAGCTTGTACCACATATCACGGATGGAGAAGCCAATTAGCCGTCTCATGTCCCCGTACCTAGGAGAAACAACAAATGTCTGCTTCAGGCTCCATCTCAGAGATTCTCAGGAAACCCCCACTGCAAGAAGATCCAAACATTCAACCTACTTATTCAGGATTTTGTTGTATTTGGCATGCGAGAACTGCTCCAGCTGCAGAGAATCCTGAGTGATAAAAGCCACCGCCAGATGAAAATAGTTGTTCCACAGCTGTAAGTGAAGGAGTGAAGAACAGTCATGGAGAGGGTCTGAAATGGGAAAGCATATTAAATGCTGGGGAATGTGAATAATTTATGAAGACGGCAGAAGACAGTGGCAGAACCAGTTTAGTTCTGTGCACTGCAATTGTCTAACTGGAACTGACTCTGAAATTAACATCCTGGCCAAAGCAAGGACAATGGATGGATTTCTCTAGGCACTGACCATGTTCCCAGTCTGGTGACAGGGCAAGGAGGAGTGTTTTAGGGCTGCTTTTGAAAAATTGCTTCATTTTGCATTTTGAAAGACAAACAACTTGCCTTAGCTGAGTGCCCTGGTAGAATGAGAGGTTGTTGAGGGATATGTATTTCTGGAAGTCCTCCCTAATCCACCTGCTAGCTCAGAGGACCGGCCTGAAACCCATTCTGTTTTGCTTCCTCCTTCCCCTTAGTTCAACGGTTTTACGATACGGCCATGGACCACTAGCAGCAGCATCACCTGGGAACTTGCTAGAAATATAAATTAACTGGGACACCCGAATGGCTCGGCTCAGTTAAGCATCAGGTTCTTGATTTCAGCTCAGGACATGATCTCAAAGTTCATGTGTTCAGGCCCAATATTGGACTCTGCTGACAGTGAGGGGTCTGTTTGGGATTCTCTGTCTCCCTCTCTCTCTCTCTACCCACTATGTGCTCTCTCTCTCTCTCTCTCTATATATATATATATACACACACACACACACACACACACGTGTATATATATATATACACATACATAATACATATATGTATATATATAAAGTAAGTAAATAAACATTAAAAAAAAGAAATGCAAATTCTGTCCCTACCCTAGACCTACTGAATCAGACCCCAGGAATCTGTGTATTCACAAGCACCCTGGGTAATTCTGATGCTCATTTGAGTTCAAGATCTTCTGAGGTCCTGGTTTATAGGTAGGTTTGTTGTAATTTTAATACTTACACATTCAGTCAGTGCTAAATGCAACGGCTAATACAAGACACCACCCCACTGGCTTGTGGCAAAATAGAGCCAGCAAAGGATTCTGTACATGGAAAGTGCTCCAAACTGTTAGCTGCAGTGATAATGATATTGATACAATCTACAGAACCTAAGAAATGGAGTCTTAGTAAACCCATCTTCAAAACGGGTACCCCCTGGACCCACTGCAGAGACTGTAGTAAAGAGGACACGAGATGATGTGTTTAAAGGGCATGGATCTCTGCAAGGGCTCAAAAGCACCGGTTAAACATATTTATTCCTTTTGTACAAAAGTAAACAGTACAGCCTTGTTCCTTGAGTGCTCAGGGCTATTATTATCAGATGCCGAGCCCCTAAAATGAGCAGAAAGCTCATCCACTTTCAGCCCCCTCTCAACACTGACTAGCAAGGGTAAGGCTAACACTAGCTAGAGAAATCACCCACCATTGAGACCTTCATTGTTAATTCAAAGATGTTCATTGGAGGCTTCAGGTGGCCAAGACTAAGTAAAAGGCAACTTTGCCCTTGATAACATCATCACTGCTGCCCAGTGTTTCTTTCAAATGGGCTTATCAGAAAGAAGAAAGTAAGTATTTCATTTTTACCATGGGCCAGGCATATTCCCGTACATCCCTCCTTTCATTTCTCAAAACTTGGTAGCTATCATTAGTTCCATTTTACAGATGAGGAGAATGAGGCTTAGAGGGAGTAGGTATTTTTCCAAAGGTCACTTAGTTTGTTATATATACAGTAGATCTGGGATTTGAACTCGGGCCTTCTGATAAAGGTTCAGGACTCTTTCTACGCACCATGGCCGATCTTTGCCTGATGATGCATTTATACATTTTTTATTGAACACCTTCTACATGCCAGGCATTGTCATCATGTGGGCATAGGGAGTGTGCATACACAAACAGCAGTCCCTACCCCCATGGAGCTCACATTCTGTTGGCAGAATAAGTTTTTCTTTTTTGAAATTTATCTCCCAGGGTGCAAAAGACCAAGCTGCTCCCAGAGTACAATGAAGCAACTGCCTGGCTTATGGAGTCCATCAAGTCAACTGTCCACAGAGACCAGAGGATCTTTTTAAAACAAGGTGGGTTCTACACTCCCTTTCTCAACATCCTTCAAAGACTTCCCATAATCATTAGAATCACATCTCAAACCTTTCTGTTTCCGTAGTAACCTGCTTATCCAAACATACTGTACAGGTCCGACCTCCCAGCCACTGTGGCCTTCCTCCTCATGCTCCCATGACTTGCAGGTTCTGAAAATGTGTTGCTCTGGTCTGCCTAAGCAGAGCTAATACCTCTCCCAATTTAAGACCATAAGGAACAACAAGCCAGGGAAACAGAAAACCTGGTCGAAGGACATGGAAAGTGTTATTTTGAAGGTGAGGAATTCCTGATTTTAAGAAGTTTCCTTAAGAGTGATTAGGGTACAACAAGAAATAGATATGAGACAAAGTAAGTTAATTGCTATTGTTTTCAAAAAAAATTTCAGAAGTGTTTCCCTAACACTTCTGAGGACACACAGACATGTCAAATTTAGAGCCTCTCTCTAGCCTCTATCCTAACTTAGTCCTTCAAGAATGTTTTCTCTGCCACCCCATTCATGATTTTTAAAAATTTAGATGTAATCCATATATCATAGCATTCCATTTTTAGAGTATAGAATTTAATAGTTTTTAGTATATTCACAAGAGGTAATACAACCATCCCCACTATTAGTATTCATTCCCCATTCTTCTCTCCCCCATAGCCCCTGGCAATCACTAATCTACTTTATGTCCCTGTGGATTTGCTCAATCTGACATTTCATAGAAATGGAATAATAAAATATGTAACCTTTCATGTCTTGACTTCTTTCACTAAGCATAATGTTTTTCAAGGTTTATCTGTGTTGTCAGTGTATCAGTACTTCATTTATTTTTATTGCTGAATACTATTTATCATATGGACATACCATATTTTACTTACCCATTCATCCATTGACTGACATTTGTGTTGTTTCCACATTTTGGCTATTATGAATAATGTATCTATGAATTTCTACATACAAGTGTTTGCATGGACGTATGTTTTCAATTCTCTGGGGTACATACTTAGGAGTGGACCTGATTTCCTTTGTCTTCCCTCCTTGAAGATCTTTGTGAGCCATGAGATCATAGATCCTATGCCACTTTTTTCTTAGTAGATCAGAAATGATGTCCCTAAGTAACTCACCCACAGCCCTGGCTCAGTTTTGCCCATAGAGCTATGAAATCAGTTTTGGAACTGAGGGAAGTCTGTCATGGTGAATGGCTCTATGCAATATCCTGAGAGGTGAACAGTGGCCGAAAGCAGACACTTCTGAGTACTCATCAGGCCTCTGCTCTGAACCTTCCTTGTCTTTTGCTCCTAAAGAACCAGAACAAAAGGCAACAATGTGGCTCGTCAGGCCTCATTGAATTCCCAGTGTTTTCTCCCTCAACAAACTGCCTATTCCAAGGGGCCTGGTCTGCTCCGACTCCATAGATACAACATGAACATCTTGGCCTCCTTGGCTTGGCTCAACTATTGCACCTAAGTTCTATTCTTTCATCAAAGCTCAGTTCCAGACCCACTTCTTTCATGAAGCCTTCCCAGATGGCATATCAGGTCTGCTCAACCCTTCAGAATCTGAGTAGCTCTTAGTATGTGAAACCACAGATTTGGGTCCACTTTTCTAAGCCTACCCTTGTGCTCCACTCAGATTCCATGACATCATCCAGTGGTGAAGAGAATACAAGCATCAATGTCTCACAGACTAGGATGTGCATACCAGTTTATCTCTTACTAGCTGCGTTATCTTTGGCTACTTATTTGACTTCCAAACCTCATTTTCTTTACCTGTAAAATGGAGAAAATAATGGTAACTACTAGAATGGATTGTTGCTAAGGGCTAGGTAAAATAATATGCACATGAAGTCATCCACCATAGGCTCAGCACATGCCAGCTCCTCAGTAAATGGAGTGGTGGCATTATCCATGGTGCTGGTCATAGATTATTTGTGTATGCCCTGTCTTTCCAAATGTAAGCTCCACAAGCACCAAGGGTCCTGTCTGCTACTTCTGTGTCTCCCTAATGCCATATTCAGCACAATGGCTTGAATGTAACTGGGTTCTAGAAAATATTTATTTACTGGTCACCATAGTGTTAGAGAAATTCTCCCATTGTTTCAAAAGGTTCTAGATTTTTCTTCCCTCCCTGCTCCAAGTTGCGTTTCTATTAAGTGCCCAGCTCGGTTGGCTCAGACAAGCCACAGAGCTTTAGTCAAACATATGGATCCTTTTTCCCTGGGGGAAGAGGTGAGGTGGCTTCTGATTGGAAATTTAATATTTTGAAATAATAGAACAGTACAAAGTTAGAAATAGAATAAATTTAAGGGTCATCTGGTCCAATTCCCTTATTTCACAGATTTAAGTAAACAGTGAGATCCACATAAGTGACCATTCAAAGTCTTACTGCTAGTGGGTATAACTAGAATTCAGTTACTTTCAATTAACTCTCAAAAAATTATAAGTGTAATACACACATTGTAGAAAAAAATAAATGGTAGAAAAGATTAAATTATAAAAAAATATTTTCTATACTAACTTGGACCCTAGTCTAATTCCCTGGAAGAAAATTTTCTTAACAGTTTCCTGGATATCCCTCTAAGTTTTTTTTCATGTATAAACAAACATATATAGACATTAAAAAATAGTTGTTGTACTTTGCTTTTTTCTGTCACCACTATGCCTTGTGTATGTTTCCATATTAGCCTGTACAGATCTACTCCACTCTCTTTTATTTCTGCATGGTATTCTTCTATAAGGATATACTTTAATTTTAACCAATTACCTGTTTAGAGGTAATTACATCGACTCTAACTTTTTTTTCTTTAGCATCAGTGTAGTAATCAACATGTTTGTTTATACATCTTTATGCATGAGAGACTATAACATAGTATATATTCCAAGATCTGGAATTGTTAAGACACAGGGTCTGCACAGATTTTGTTGTTTGTTGTCTTTGTTGTTTGTTTTAATAGACACTGTAAGGCTGCCTTCCAGGGTTCCATTCCAGTTGTCAGCTCCATTTTCATGGGCAAGTTGCCCTACTCCTCTAAGTCTCAGTTTCCTCATCTGGAAAGGTGAAACTAATAGTATGTAAAGAGAGGTAGTTATAAGGACCAAATGAGGAAATCACTGCCTAGAAAATTCCTACTTCATCTTGCAATCCAAGTTCAAAAATTACTTCCTAAGTGGGCATTGGTCATTTAATGATGAGCATAGCTGCCTTTCAAAAATCGCTTCCTGGGGAAGCCTTCCTAACATGCCTTGACTAAAGCAGATATACACCCTGTTTATAGGATTTTTTGACATGTTTTAAGATGAACTAATTTATTTCCTGTCTCCTTTAATGGATGTAAGCTTCCTTCAGGCAAGAATCCCCTCTTTTTATTCACTGTTGAATATCCAGCATCCAGTGTTGTGTCTAACCAAACATGTACTCAGGAAATATTTGGTGAATGAGTTCATTAATGAACCCAGCACTCCCTATGCATTCTTGTTAATTTGGGAATTTGGGAGTGATTTTGGGAGTGAAAGCATCTAATCATGGGTTCCGGTTAGGAACATATTGTCAGAGGCAGTCTATAGAGTCCACAAGCTTAAGCAGGTATGGCCAAAGAAGCTGTTCCCAAGCATGTGGACATCTTTTGATGTGGAAAAGTTGTTCCACCATGATCTTCCCTGGGTGGGGGTGGGTGGATACCGTGGGACTCTTCAAGCCTCTGATGGGTGCTCTCCATGTGTGTGTACTTTTTTTTTTTTTTTTTTGCCATTACGAGTTATATTGCCTTTATAAAGACCAAGCCTGCTTTCAGTCCTTCACTAATGACTGGGAATATCATTTTCATTTCACAAGGTCTACAGTACAGGTTCAGAAATGATCCCAAGGTGGTTTGGTGCCCAGAAGCCGATCCAGAAGTGCCTCAAGGCCAACCAAGGCTGGAATTATCAAATGCAGAGCCAATTACAGCTTCCCAAGTAGAGAGAATGTTCTTAGTAGTAATCAGACAGCTGCCTAAGACAGAAACAATCTTCCTAGAGCCAAAGAGCACATCTGAAGTGTAACCACCGATTCCTGGCCAATCAGAGTACCTGATATGGAGAATCTAATTCCACAGCCAATCATTGCAGAGCACTCTATCCCAGATTCCAGCAAGAGCTAACTAGGGCAGACAGTGTTTCTGAAGCTAAATAGAGCTGTCTCCTAGATTTGAAAGGCACTCTGTTTTTAAGAGATGGTGCAGAAGAGTGGAAAGGGCCTGGGATTTGCACACAGGACTGGAATTGAATTCCAGCAGCTCTTGCTTAATGGCTAGGTAACCTTTAACAGAAAAGTCAACCACTTCTTTGAAACTCAGTTTATTCACCAGTAAAATGGGTATATCCCAACTAACAGGGTTATGAGGAGGATCAAAATGCCCTAGGTAGATGCCTAATAAAAGTAAGTCATCTTGGGGACATCTGGAAGGCTCACTCAGTCAGTTAAGCATCTAACTCTTGACTTGGGCTCAGGTCATGGTCTCATGATTTGTGAGACTGAGCTCCACATTGGGCTCTGTGCTGGTGGCGTGAAGCCTGCTTGGGATTCTTTCTCTTCCACTCTCTCTGACCTTCTTGCACATTCTCTCTCTCTCTCTCAAAAATAAATAAATAAACAAAAAAAAAGTTAGTCATCTTCAAAAGCTTGGATGCTAGAAGATGGCTTTACAGCCTATCATGACTCTAAGATCCTTCTGAGTTCCTAGTAATGTGCTGCAGTAGTCCTGGACCCATGAGAATTGCTCTTCAACAGAAACCCTTGCTGAGGTGAGTTTGAAATCCTCCCTTGGTCTTCCCTGACCATTCAAATGCATGTGAATGCCAAGGCCCAGCCTCCTGAATAGGGCTTGGGAATGCAAATTATTCTGGTCTCAGGCAGAAAACATAATTTCTATAATTCCCAGGTCTTGTCACCTACAGAGTGGCACCCACAGAGCTTCTTGCTTTTTTGCCCTTTGTATCATAAACCACAGTTCCCGAAAAGATATTAGAGATAATCTCATTGCACCTGCCCCTCCTCTGGACAGTGGCTGCCAAGGCCAGCAGCGCTTCATGATGGATACTGTTCCTGCTGATATTAAATGCATAATTAATGGAACCATAAGAAGGAAACAAGGCATGTTCCAGGCAGGGTACAGAGAACAAATCCATTCTCGCGCAGGGCGAAGAAAAGGTAGGAGAACAAAGATAAGGTTGAAAAATGACCCTGTTCTTGAATACTTTTCAACAAATATCTGTGGAAGTCTCATTAGGAAAAGAGACTTATTTCATTTTCTAATGTTGGCCATTTTTCTGTTTTATGAATCCTGTGGGTATGACAGCCCTAGGCAATGTGTGCTGACTGGATAAATGCCTTCCTACCATCCTGTTTACCAAGGACTGACATCTGAGTTCCTAGACTTGACATATTTTAGGACCATCATCATCATTATCATCAAAATTATGACAATTATTATAATGAGCTAGCATTTTATTAAATTGCTACCATGTTCCTGGTACTGTTCTAAGTGCTTTACATGAATTAGTTCACTTAATCCTCTCAAAAATCCAATGAGGCAGCTATTATTAGTATTTTAATTTGATGTGTAAGAGACTGAGGCACAGAGGAGTGAAGTAATTTGCCTAAAGTCACACAGCTCATTAGCTCAAACCTTCTAGATATGAAATCCCCACTTCCCTGGGCATCTCTCAGATGCAGATTCTCTTTCAGGAAAGCAGGATAAAACCTAAAATAATGGCATGAGGGACTGAAGCTGCTCTTCTTTTGGAAAGTATCCCCTAAGACCGTGGAGGAGAGCCAGAATCAGGGGAAACCAGGTCGGACGCTGTCATTGCTACCACCACGGAAAGAGATGGACAGACTAGCCAGCAGTTTTATGGTCTAAACACTGCCTCACTGCCGGCCTCCAGGTGTGTTGCTCCAAGCTGGCCCTCCAAAAAAGCAATGACCTTATTAGTTTCCTGGAACACACTCGTACCTGAAGCCTGCAGGCATCTGGTTTATGTTTGGAAGGGAATCAAACACTTCTCCTGATTCAAAACAGACAAAATGACATGTTTTGTTTCCATGTCAGAGATTTATACCTCTCAGCCAGAACCTCTCCGTGAACCCGATGCGGGGGTGACTCCCTATCTAGCACGCGGCTGTGGTGATGTGCAGCTGTGATGTCAGCCACTGCCGTGCTTCGGTCCCGACTCCGCACTGACGTGCTGGGACGCTTCAGGCTATCAGCTCATCACCTCCGAGTCGCAGTTCCCACATCCTCCCAGCAGAAAGAGAATTAGTAGTAGCAGCTAACTTGTAGCGTAGTGGTAAGGGCTGAGGGAGGAAAGCCCAGAGCGTGCTTCCCATGAGATCTGCATGTGTAAGCCATCAGAAAATGGCAGCTACTCTTTCTGTCATCATTATCATAATAGCTCAGTTGCCTAATTTGAATGCAAGCTAGTGGCAGAGAATCTTATTCAAAGATAATGCTTATTAAATACTTACAGGCTGATGCTTTCCAGCAGAGTGGATCTCATAGCCCTCAGCCCATGTATCATATCCCCAAGGAGACCTACTATGTATAAGGCACAGAGTCTCTGTGACTATAAGGTCTTTAAACTCACTAAACTTACACTTTATTGGAGGACAGAGAGAAAAAAATGTGCATGCAGACAAATAAGAAAGATAATTTCAAATAACATTTGGTGTCATGAAGAGACTATAACAGGCTAAGTGGTAGTCCATAAAGACCGTGGGAGACACTCAGAGGGGCTCAGTCAGGGGAGAAAGCATTTGAATGGAGAGTGGTGAAACCTTACAGTAAAATTTCCCAGCAAGCCCCTTAACACATTCCAGTTCTGCAAAAACCCTATGAAACAGAAAGAGTAGGTATTATGAGCTTTTTACAGAAGAGCCAGCTGAGGCATGGACATAGCCCAGGTCTTGTCTGAGGCTGCACAGCTAGTCAGAGGCCAAAGCCCAGCTAAGAACTGAACAGCCCAGATGAGCAGGGTATTTGGCTCCTGGTATTTGGCTCCTTCCAAAGCTTGCACTACAAAAGATTCTGGGGGTCAGGGATTTTCCCAGAAGAGGGACCCCCTTTCAGGGACCTTCTCTCTCACATCTCCAGCCAGAAATCTGGAGTTTCCCCCTAGGCTCTGAGAAATTGGCTTTCTCGCCGAAGCCTTGAACAGATGTGTCACTCTGCTTGCCCCAGGTACTTGTTTTGAGGCCCTCAAATCTCACAGACCCCAGGTATTGTCTGAGCCCCAAAAGTGACTTCTGAAGGAATCATGGAATCATAGTGAGCTTTATTTTTTAGTGTGAGTGGCTGCTTTTCTAGGCTCCAGTGAATAGCAAAGTAAAAGAATGTGATACGTTTCTAAAAGGTGGTACCCACTCTGAGAATGGATGAATGCAAATCTCCTCTTTAGCATAAGATACATTATACAGCCACATTTGCATATGCTGCTCAGTTAATGACTATTGATTTAATCAAGGGCCTGGTTCTGAACCCTGGGCTTCAATCCAGGGCCTGGTTCCCTCCTTGCCCACACCCATCTGTGGAAACCCCTAGAGGCACTGGCATACCTTACATGTGCTTTGCGATGTTTGATGTAGCAATCACTCCAAGATGCTAGAGCCTCCTTGCCAGGGCATCCCAAGCACACCCTGGGTGCCTCACACTCACCTGGAACTCAAAGCTCGTGTGTTCCAGGAACTTCTGATTCATGGTTTCTGCAAACTTGTTGATTGCTCTCAGGAAGACCCTGGAAGAGGGGAAAAGGTCACTAGGCCATCGCAGCATGCTAGTTCAGGCATCCCTCCTCTTCCAGACCAAAGTTCCCTCAGGGAGGGGCTCAAAGACCCAAAGAAGAGGCCAGCTGAGCCACCTGCTCATACTATAGATGTGGGGCCACGTTCCCTCCACAAGAACTTAGGAGCCAGTCTTTGGACTTCCTTAGAAAACATGCAGGATCTTTTGTTTAAACTAGTACAAGCTTATGACAGAAGATTTATGCTATCCAGAAAGACAGAAATTGCCTCCCCCACCACAACCAGCAAACAAACAAACCACCAAATT
Source organism: Suricata suricatta (assembly GCF_006229205.1). Classification (NCBI taxonomy): domain Eukaryota; kingdom Metazoa; phylum Chordata; class Mammalia; order Carnivora; family Herpestidae; genus Suricata; species Suricata suricatta. Next base: position 90,262,484 of record NC_043705.1, read on the forward strand.
TTATCATCTAGAGAAAACCATCCTTGAGATTCTGATGAACGCTATGTTCAAAGGTCTCTCTAGATGTATACACATGAATGGTATTTTAAAGATATCATTTTGATAAATAGGGCTAAATGGCAAATGCTGTTTCACAGCCTGTCTTTTTTACTCAGCAATAAAGAGTGTGCTCCTTTCGTGCCAATGAATGGAGATATACATCATGCCTTTTAATCGCTGAAGAGCATGCCATTGTATGGATGTATCACGGTTTATGTAATCAGTCTTTTAGTGATGATCCTTCATGCCCAGCTCTTACAGTGTTTCGGTGGTCTCTCTTTTATGTATGCCTTGCACCTCCTATATACATCTCTTTTCCAGTCTTCTTCTTAAAGTGGTAATACTTAGCAAATGTTATGCACATTTAACATTTTGGTACCTGTTGTCAAATTGTGTTTCTCCTTAAAAGTCTTCCCATCCATCTCTTCCTTCCCTTCCTCCTACCAACTCCCACTGACTGGGCTTTCAGCCTCCCATCTCTTGCCTCTTCAGTGTCAAGAATCCTTTGCCCAGTGGACAGCTCCAGCCTCTAGGATAAGCCCAAACTCTTTCTCTTGACAGTCAATGCCCTTTATGATTGGACCCTACCCTTTCTGGGACTAATTTCTTACTTTTTTTCTGTGCTGTTTCTTGTTTGCTGATACATAGCTGTATTCCTCTTTTGTATAGAATACTCTCTTCTTTTAAATGTCTTTAGGGCAAGGTCTGCTGCATCTTTGTGTCTCCCAAAGGACAATCATTGCAATTTCTTTTCTCGGAACTCATCATGGTCTAGGATGACTTATTTGCATGACTCAGTAATGCCTGTCTCCTCCACTGCACTGTACTTTCCTTGAAATCAGAGACTCCCTCCATAATCTCATCTGCTCTCCAACCTACATGCCTTTGGCTCCCAAACTTATAGCTTCCTCCCTGGTCTCTTCCCTGAGCTCCAGCTTCTTACTCCACACCCTCACATGGATGACTAATAGGCATCTCAAACATAATGTCAACCCCTGTTATCTGTAGCCTTCCCATCTTTCTGTAGTCTTCCTGTCTAAGTTAAGAGTAACTCCATTTTTCCAATTGCTCAGTGGGGGAAAAAACCTGGTAGCATCTTTGCTTTTTCTCTTTCTCTCATATCCTATACCTGGCCTGTCAGCAAAACCTCTTAGCATTACTTTCAAAATACATTCATAATTTGACTTCTTTTCGTCACCCCATTGCCATTGACCTCAGCCATGCCACCATCATTTCTCTCCTAGATTTCTGCAGTAGCCTCCAAAATGCCACATGCCCAATGGTGATCTAGTCTCCATTGTGTATGTGTCTTTGTAAAATCCTCAAGGAGAGTGGTCAGATCTTACCTGTACTGATGTCTATAATTTTTGATTAACAGTGAATAATCAATAACTACTTATCCATTGAATGTCTGGTCCAGGAAAAATACCTATTTGGCCTCCTGGAGACACAATAGGAAGCCAGTACGGAAAGTATTAATTAGAAGGTTATTGCATTGGGTAATGATTGGGGCTCAGTTTTGCTGAGGAACCTCTGAGAGGCTATAAAAAGCATACCTGCACATCAGAGGTATCTCCTCCCAGGGATGAGGAACCTGGACTATTTGCTTACTAATGCCAGCCCTTCACTGGGTGAAAATTGCTCCTGAGGATGTTAAGTTCCTAGCATGTCTAGCTTGCCTGGCAGGTGCACTGAGCTCTCTCTCTTGCAGCCAGAGAAAGTCCAGAGAATGAAAGAAGTAGGAAGCTCTGAGGATCTGTAGTGAATGTCCACTAAAGCTGCAGATATATTCTGGATGGGCCAAGAGTGTGGGCAGGGCACCTAGAGCACATGCTACACTGGGCCTGGCTTGTAAGGAACGTGAGCTGGGTGTTCAAGAAGCACTTAAATGTTGATTGAACAAAGAAGACAATGCATCCTGGTATCAGGATTCCAAGATTTGTACACCCACACATGCACACATACATGTGCACATGCACACACACACACACACACACACAGCTGGATGTGGTTTCTGACTTTGACACTTGCCAACTGTGTGGATTTGGGACCTCTGTTAATATCACTTTAACACCTCAGCTTCCTTGCTTGTGAAATACCAGCAATACACTTCTTTCACGAAGTTGCTCCAGGCTTTAATGGCAAAAGTATGGTAAGTGCGGAGCATGGTGCCTGACACTGTGGTAATGACAGTAAGAGAGCAGCCGTGGCTGCTTCTGACCCCTTTGCATGGCTTCGTTCTTCTTCCGAGGTCAGGGGCTGACCGCAAAATGTGCAGACAGGACAAGCTGTAACCAGTAACCAGTTCCAAGGTAGGCAGGATTGTGTTAAGACAAAACAATTAAAGTTTCACAAAATCTTCCCCATATCAGGATGACAAAAGTAGAGTTTCTTTGGTTTTGCTCTTCTGTCATTTGCTAAAGCGCCTTTGAAAAAAATCTATATTTTCTCCTTAAGATTAGTATCTGATTCCCCAGATGGAAATGCTTTGAGTGTCTGTCATATTATGTTATAAACATCTTGGAATCTGTAATGTGATCCCCAAATGAAGGGTTTTACGAATTCTCAGAAGCAACAAAGCTATTAGTAGTAGTCAGTAACAGTTGTTATTTTGATTGCCAGCCTAAATCTGTCTCTGGTTCTCAAAGGCCAGTTGAATAACCAGGAATAACCAGGAACAGAGTGTTGGTAAACACTCTGTGTTAATGGTGGGTACTGACAGAGGATAGGGGTTGGGAGCAGTAAGTCAAGATTCTTCCCTCTCTCTGGATTCTTCCACAGCCACCCACTCAGAAGCATAATATCACTTAACTTCAGTTTCTCATATATGGGTTTGGAAAATTTATGTCTTTTGGTTTCTCTTTAAAAGTTAACTGTACTTAAATCCTAAGCACTAATATGGTGAAGTAGACTGGAATGAGAACATACTTAACTATCTCTGTTACTCTCAACAATGAACTTGTATTGTGGGAAACAAAGTTCATGATCAAATCTCAGCCTAACACTTCTTGCATCTCATTTGTGATGCTTAGCAGGATCTATAAAATCAATAATAACTAGAGCCACAGCTACCAATGATGGGCAGGGCTCTCTGCTAAGTACTTAGCATGGATTCTTTCTGTTTTTCTGGTTTTCTTTTTTAGTTTTCTCATTAATTCTCTCAGTTAGATGTTATTTCCATTTTAGAGATACGAGGGTAGGTAACTTTCCCAATAATCCAGCCAGTACGTGTGAAACCAGGATTTAAACAAAAGTATTCTGTCTTCACAATGGAGGTATTTAACCACTACGCTTTTCTGTTCATAAGAAAACCTCTGTAATTCTGTTCAATCCGAGCTGTGAGCTCACTCTATTAATAACAGCCACTACAGAGGTACAGTTATTCATGTACCCTGTGCTAAGTACTCTAACAGACACTCTTTCATGTAATTCTACAAACTGAGGTAGGAGCTAATGTTACACCCATTTAACAGAAGAAAAAACTGAATATTGGAAAAATAAAATGATCTCCCTACATTCTCACAGCAAATAAGCAGCAGAGTCCAGACCCTATCCCAGGGTTGTCTTTCTCTAAAGCCTTTGCAATTAACCAGATATACTGGCTCCCTGGAAGGCCAGGCTGCACCATCTTTTGGTGCTGGGCCTGCTCCAACTCGTGCCTGCCATTTTACTCAAAGTTCCTACACACTTTGTCCCCATCATCCTGCTGCTCTGCCCACAGCTTCCTGGGCACAAGGCCAACACTTGACTCAGACAGTCTTCCCTGGGTGGTCAGCAACCCATGGGTGGCCTTATGGGTACCCTGTGGGGGCACCCCGGCCTTGAGTGTAGTTAAATCAAAACCTTATAGGCTGTCCTATAGCATGAAACTAGGGAGAATGCAGTGACCTATGACCTGAATAGAAGCCATGAAGAGATGACTCTGAGAGGAAGCAAAAGCCACAAGAGAGAGAAGTCAGCTGCTGTAAACAGGAAGAAACTGGCAGAAAGATCCTTAAAGGCACAGTAGGGTCATAATGATGATAGCTAAAATTTAACAATTACTAAGTACCAGTCCTATGCTAAGTATTCAACATGCATTTTCTCAACCAATTTGCACAATATCACTAAGAAGTGGGTGCTATTGGTATTACTGTTATTACATAGATCCTGCAGGTGCTGGAGCAGGTCGATCCCGGTCAGAGTCTCACTCTATCCCACTTCCACGCTGTGGCCTGGAGCGAGTTGCTTGACCTCTGGGAATCTCAACTGCCCCTTGTGTGAAATGAGCCACGTAAAGATTAAATAAGATGTAGTGTATAAAGCTGGTGGCCCAATGCCTCAGCACATAGAAGTCCTCCATGAATGTCAGTCGCTATTGCTGCCATTATTGTTAACAGCCTGGCCACCTGGTAACTCTGTGCCAGGAGGACCCAAGGCTGAGAACATTCTGATGTGACAACCAGCCCACACCCAGAGGTGGTACTGTGGAAATAAAATGGTATGCCCTTTCTGGTGAAAACACCCAAGGGAGAGAGAGGGCCTCTCTGAATTCCATTTCTCCTTCCCTCTGCAGTCCATAGGATGCAGTTGATTCTACTGGTTAAAACTTGACAATGGAAATGAAAGGGCTGGAGAAGGGGGCTTCTTACTCCTTCCTTTGAGGCACTGAGAAATTCATTCTCCCAGAGCCTTTAAGCTGCTTCCCTCACAATACACAAAAGCTCCGTGCACCCAAGGGGTTAGAGTGAATTGACAGCTTCCAGCTCAGCGTCAAGGAATGGCTCACCCCCAGAGCCCCCGACACCGCTCATGTAATCTGGGATTCTAGCAAGGGACGCAGTAGGTTCTTGGAATCAAGAATCCTGCAGCCTGCTGAACATCAGGATTAGTTGTGCTATGCTGGCTAAAGAACCCACGGAGAGGCCTCCTTCTGAGCAATATGCACTGCAGGAGGTGAGGTCCATGAAAAGGAGTAGACACTACAAGTTAATGTAGGTAGGTAGTAGGAAGGGGAAGCAGGTTTCCATGATTTGTCAGCATCCCAATGAAGCCACTATATGACTGCTGGGCATTGCCTTACCCGACTTCTGTGACCCCATTGTGTTCCTCTTGTGTGCTTGAGACAATGTTAGATCTTGAAATATGACACTGATAAAAGTAGACAAGATCCAGCCCAGATTTGCCTTTTCTGTGAAATATTTTGTATATTTCCAAACCATAGGAACATGACTAGAAAAAAAAACAGCTAACACATATGAAATGCTCACCATGTGCCAAACACTATTCTAACTACTTTGTATATATTATTTCATTTCATTTTGGTCCTCACAATTGTGATAGGTATTGTTATTAGCCCCATTTTACAGGAAGAAAAACTGAGTCATAGTAATTACATAACTTTGCCCAAGGCCATCTAACTATTAAATGGTAGAGGCAGGATATGGACCCTGGCAGTCATAAATCCTAACTTCTCTGGGTATTCTTTGTGCTCTGAACTCACTGTAGTGACTGCATTAAGTCGTCATATTTCCATGGGCACATTTACTGTCTCACCAACTAGACCGTAAGCCCCTTGCCTTCTGGGACCATGCACAGGCCCACTCCCGAGAGCCCTGCATAACCAGGACACTCAATAAATATGTGTTGGTTGGCTTCACTTTGAGATGCTTTGAGGATGTGTACAAATCTCCAAGCTCCCTCAAAATGTTGGATTTCCAGATTGAGGTGCAGATGGAAGAGGAGAAAAGAGGTTCCTAGGTATAATTTTGTTAGTTTACAATATTACGAAGGACTTTATCATTTAAAGATTTACCACATCATGTAAATCAGATCTTTCTGGAAGCTGCATCTTACCAAAACGAAAATAAATGTTCTAACAGAAGGCATTTCTTGCAGTAGACATGTCGCTGTGTCTGCATACACAAACAGGACACAGCTGAGGAGACATTCAACTCTGGAAAACTCCATTCCCTCCAACAAGCAGATGAATATATTACATATGACTAATACATACACACATAAATCATAAGTGGTAATAGAGAAATTATAAAAACAGGTAAGTTATAATAATATATAAATAATAAGGAAGGAAGGAAGGAAGGAAACTGTAAAGTATATATTAACCAGCATAGGAAGTAGAAATGATGCTCTGAAAAATCCTGCTCAGGGCTAAGCCATGCTACATGTTCTGTTTGTCCAATTTACATTGAAATATTCCACTAACTAGTTTCAGGACCTTGGACAAGTTACCTCTTTGGGTCTCTTTCAGTTATCTGAGCCACTAAATATGCATTGGGTACATCTGTACAATGCACTTCATAAAATGAGCCTCACTATTTTACAGGATAAAGCAGTAGAGATAGAGAACATGGACTGTAATTGAATGGCTTCTTATTAGTAATGCAACATTGTGTGAGTTACTCATCTATTCTGTGCTTCAGATTCCTGACGTGCAATATGTGGATTGTAATAGTTCACATCATAAATTTGTTGGTGAGACTGAATAAGGTAATACAGATTGTAAGATTAAATAAGGTACCACAGCACGGGGGAGCCAGGTGCTCAGTACGTGTTAGTTATAACAACATCACAGCAAATCAGAGAAGGTGGGAATATATCAGTGCTCCATTGTGGCCTGAAGATGAAGGACAGCTACTGACTCATTGATGTGACTTCAAGGAGAAAAAGTCATTTTTCTGGTGGACATTAGGCACATCCTTCTCTAGTCTGAGGCTAAGTTTGTTGTCTACACCTGGAGATGGCAATGTTTCTGTTCAGTGAGTTTTCTGAGGCACCACTACTCTAAGGAGTACCCATTCCTTCCTCACAAAAAATACCGTGAAATGGAGATTATAATTAATTCCCATTTTACAGATCAGGAAATTGAGAATCCAAGAGATTAAATGACTTCTCAAGAAATAGAAGTGGCAGAACTAAGAAGTCTAAAACCCGGCTATATTTCTGAGTCTAATTCTTTTTTTTTTTTTTAATGTAGAGACTTAAGTATTTACCTGATCCTTAAGAGATACAAATATTTCTACTTAGAAGAAAATTCCACTTCCTTTGATCCTTTAGAAAATCATATTGTAGTTTTCTAAGTATAAAGAAACCAAGGACTATGGTATCATCTCTGGGGGCCTGTCCCCCAAAAAGACTAAAGTCCATAGCTTGATGGGATTTGAGGAGGGGACATTCCTCCAGACTGGCCCACATGCTTCCTCTAAGATGACTGTAAATGATGCAGAAGGAATTGCTGGCCTGCTCAGAGCTCCAGCCTCTCTAGGCTTCCATCATCCTGACCCTGTATAAAGTAGTAGATGTCCATGCATTTATTTGCCCGTCCATCATCCATTTCTCCTGCTGGTAATAACACCTAGATTTTTACTTCAGATAACTATTCCCCCTACCTCCCCTTTTGCTCCCAGGCTTTGGGGTTTGGGTAGAACTAACTATAGCCTCCCAGTTGCAAGGTGAGTCATCTAAGCTTGACAAAACAGCAAAGTTCATTTTCCTGTCCACAAAAGTTTATTAATGGGCATGTAGCCTAAGCCAGAACTTTGAAGACTGGAGATTGACTGGAGATTGACTCTTGTTCTACCTATTGAAGAAGAGGCCTTTTTTTTTTTTTCTACTGGGGTTGCTAATTCAAGACATATATCTGAAACTTCTAGAGCCCATTTCCCCCACCACAAAGAGAATGTCTACTTAAGAATGAAGCCAACAGAGAAAAGAGCAAAGATAGAGATACAGGTTTCCTACAACACTGTTTGAGCACCTAGATACACCCATGCCTGAAGCCTTTACTCTGAGATTTTTCAGTTGTCTGAACTAATAAACTTGACTCTCTTTTTACTTAGGCAAATTTAAACTAGATTTTTTAAAAAATTCTAATCAATAAATTCCGACTGGATACACAGAGTTCATTACACGTTTTTACGAATACCAGGGACTGTGGTAGAATCTGGAAACACAGAGATAAGTTAGATATAGTGCTTACCTTCAAGAAGCCCATTCTTTGATGGCAGAAACAGTCACATGAAGAGATAATTGTAGTACAGTAGAATAAGGGCCATAATATAGGCATGTATGGAAACAACAAAGAAAAGAACCATTCTCCTACCATGAGAGAGTTCTAGAAGCATCCACAAAGGAGAGATTATAGTGTCAAGAATTTGAAGGATGCTTTCATGCTGAGCTTGGTCTAGAAGGGAGGAAAGCAATAGTTTTATGATAAGTCATAGAAGAATAAAATGGTAGAGAACAGTGAATAGTTGAATGTATCTAAAGTAAAGGGTGAGTTGAAGATGACTCACGTGGGTGCTTCATGTATTTTGGCAAAACCTGAAGGCATTATTGACCAGCTGGCAGACAGTAAGGGATTCACAGACAGTTCCAGAGCTACTACCATAATATGAGATGACTGAACATTGACCTAAGGTACTATCAGCTACATGACTTGTTGAGTTCAGTGTACAATGAAAATGTGAATCTCCTTGTTCAGAAATTACTATGAATTTCAAGATGGTAAAGGGAGGACCAAGCATGGGGCCCTTTCTAGTGCAGGGTCATAAGCAATGGTACAGGTTGCAGGCTCAGGAAGCTGGCCCTGACATAGGGGTAGAAATGGACCTGCCTCTAATCTGTGATGTGGCCTGAGCCGAATTCCCACCGACACTTTAATCATTGCAAAGCCAGTCTCCCATCTGGGTGATGTGAACAGGGAGAATCAGGGCAAGGTTAGCCCAGAATGAGAATTCTGACATTTTATCACTGGAGTGATTTTCCTCCTCCCAACATAGGCTCCGATGCACAGATGTACTTTCTTCTGCCTTGAGAAACCTCTTATCCCCTTCACCAGCCCCTAATGCTGGCCCCAAGAGCACTGCAGGTAAGTGAGTCTGTTTAGTCACATGGCTAGACACTTAGGCATCCAATTAGTAGAAAAACAGTTTTTCAGAGGACAGAAAGGTAAAGGATGAAGGTCATCTGGCACTGGAGTCAGCTCTTAGGCATATACAAGATAGAAATTCTCAGACTGTATCCAATGACAAAATTACTAATAAGTAAATGTTGAGAGTCTTCCCTCTTTGCCTCCCACTAAGAAAATTCTGCGTCTGCCTCTTCAACTTCTCTTTTTCTTCTACCCTCTAGGGATATTTCCATTTGCCAGTCAATTCTTGGTTTTGTGATATGGAACAAGGGCAATAGGGAGAGACAGACAACATTTCTTGCCAATGTAGAGTGAAGGCCTTTCATGGGGAGGATTTAAAATAAATATACAAAGCCAAAGGGAAGAAAGAGAGGGGAGAAATGGGGAAGGGGCCATGAAGATCCAGTATTAAATGGGTTTATGGATAGGGATTGAGGATAAGATTCTAAGAGAAACTTGAATAAAGCATAGGATGTGAGAGATACTGAGAACAGAGAAATGAAGAAAGGGAATATCAGAAAATATTGGTGAGTGTTAGGATTTGAATTTCATTTTGATGAGATCATACTATTTGAGAGAAAGCACTAAAGACTGAAATTGCTTATAATTATTTTTTTCTAATGTTGTGCTAGGTTATGTGGGATCTGAGTTATACTTGGGCTACATTGGTATCCTATGAGATGTTAATAGAAATTAACACACACACACACACACACAAAGACATACATATATGCACACCAAATGGTCCCACTAGCAAATAAATTTGTGAAATTGTGTATCCTAAATCCTCCATTCAGAGAATCCAATCAGCATATTGAAAGCTGTAAGAAGTTCTCCAAGACAGAAATCTGTTCAAAGCTGCTTAATCCAATGCTTCCTAAACTTATTTTACTCTGTGTCACCAAATATATTTTATTATTTTGGATAAATATTTTTAAATATTTAAACATTACTTACATTATTAAATAAATATTATTTTAATAAATATATTTATTATTTTGAATAATAATAATATAATTTTAATAAGGCTGACCTTAAGGTCTACTGTCTCAAGAGTTTAGGGAAGACGTCATGAAGTATGTTGCTTTAACTGGTATTTGAAGAATGGAAAAGGTCGGGGGTAGCCAGCTCAGTATATAGAAAAGGCATGAGGACTAAAACATTTTTTAAAAAAAAAGAAGGTTCAAGATTGGTGTGAAATTCCCTGGGGTTTAAAAGTAGAAAGATTCTGCTACACTTTTTATTTTCACCAGGGAAGAGGTATCCCCACCTTGTCTCTGTGCATGCTCTTTAAAGTGGTCACTGGGGTGAGGCAGCTGTTAGGAACGGGTGGCAGCTCACCTGTTCTGAACCATACTCATGGCCGTCCAGTCTACAGGATACACATTTTTCCCAATGAGGTCCTTGAACATGATGAAGGTCTCCATCAAGAAGTCCTGAAATTGTAAAGTGAAACACATCTGTCATCTTGTTTTGTAGGAACTGACTAGACGTGCCCAGATCTTGTTAGCTGTTTACATTTTTTCTTTATTATTTTTTTAGAGGGCCAGAAAAGGAAAGGGAAAATAAGTCCAATGAAACCACGAGGGGTGGATTTTTAAATGGAAGCTCCATGTTGGTTACCAGGAGACTATTTCACAAGTGCAAGTGGAGTGGCAATATGGAAGGTAAAAAAACACTCTCAAAGCACTAGCAACTCTGTCTTTGAGAGGAAAGAAGTAAATGCATGCATCGCTGTTGCAATTTTATAATCATCTTCCCAAATATGTATTTAAGAAGGAGATACATACTCTACAGTACTACAAACACAGCTCATTCATATGTCACAGATACCTCCAAGGGCAGATTACAACCCAGGACACTCTTCCTCTCATTTGAAGAGGTTCAGAGTGGACCTCAACACACCCCATCAGATACTGACTGCATCAGGCCAAGATTCTGCTCCATCTTTGGAGAACACAAATTCAAGACAAATACAGATAGCAAAGACCAGGACCACCGTCATTGGACACTCCTGAGCTGAAGGAAGAAAAGTCATATTGTCTGCATGCCTTCAGTAAAATTTAAAATCCATAGGAAACCCATTCCGAGGTCTTTCCTTAAGCCAATGGTTTTCAAATTATTTAACACCAGAGTTCTTGGTCCAAAGCAAATATTACCCAGAACCTAACATATAAAATAGATAAAAGTAGAATAGCTGTGGTCGGCGTGTGTGTGTGTGTGTGTTTATGGTGCAAGATAGTGAGAAAGGGAGGAATATAATTTGAAAATCACTGCTTTAAGCTAAATTGCAAAATACTGGAAATGAGATCTGTTCCTTTTCAGCAATCTTTGCTTCTAGGAAAATTACCTCAATATTTTAAGTCCCAGTTTTCACATCAGCAGAATGGGGATAACCTCTAACTCAAAGAGTTAGTACAAAGATTAAGTGCACACTGTTTAGAGGATGCTCAGCACAGAGCCTGGCCCATTGTAAGAGCTCATTAAGTGCTGGATGGTGACAATGGCGAGAATTGTTATTCATCCTTGACATCCCCTGGGAAGTGTGGGTGTCATCCCAGGCTCATTCCCTTCCTATGGCAACAGACAAGGCCTCTGGCTCATAGATGAAAAACCTAGCTTCCTGAGTGAGAGGTTATAGCATGTTGTCAGGCTTAGGACAGAAGTTCAAGTCCTACTCTGCCACACACTTCCTATGTGGCCTTGAGCAGGCAGATTGCAGACTTGTAAAATGTGAGTGCTAATCCCTCTGTTATACTATTGTAAAGATTATACAAGAAAGTACGTATGACCAACAAATAGGAATTCCCTTTCCTACTTTCTTCCCACCATTCTTTCCACTTAGGATCAAAAATTAGGAATCTGGTCTATTTCCATGTCACATGACATAGAGAAATTGGGGGAGAAATCTTGGGTTATTTGGCTTTCCTTTTGTTTTCTTTTGTGTATATCCAGACATAGATTCCATTTCTTGCCAATACTGCACCCAATGAGGAGACTCTCTCTCTGCTGAATGGCTGAAAGAGCAGACATTGGCTTTCTAATAATTCCCTTTTTGTGGGCCACTCTCTGAGATTGGTCCAATTGTAGAACCCTGGGTTACTCTAAGAAAAGTTGAAATTGAGCCCCCAGCAGCAGAGTTCTTGAATCTGGCAGGGGTAAGGAGACAATGACAAAGGCGATTATGTTGAGGGGCAAAGAGACTGCCCCTGGGACAGGCTGCGCTGGGCTCTATGTTGGTTAAGTCATCTGCTACAGAGCTATGAGCCTTTAGGCCACAGCCCTGTGCAGACAGTTCTATAACAAATGAGTCCTGAGAGGCTAGAAGAGCAAGGCGGTTCAGAGGCCAACTTCCTCCATGCTTTTGTGATCATGATCTAGAAGTAGCTACCTTTTACTGGGCACTTAGTATGTGAGAACTTCTGTGCTCTCATTAACCCGTTCCCCACACTATGACATAAATAACATCATCCCCACTTTACAGATGGGGAACTGAGGCTTAAGAGAGGTTAACCTGTCCATAGTTACGTACTCCCCAGTGACAAATCGTGGATGCAAATCCAAGGCTGTGTGACTAAAACTCATGATCATAAGTCTCCAAATGTCCATGATTCATCAATAAACATTTGTTGAAGCATATTTAAATTTTTTAATGTTTTTTCACTTTTGAAAGAGAGAGAGACAGAGACACAGTCAGAGAGAGAGGACAAACAGGGGAGGGGCAGAGAGAGAAAGAGACACACACACAGAATCTGAAGCAGCTCCAGGCTCTGAGCTTTCAGCACAGAGCCTGACGCAGGGCTTGAACCCATGAACTACGAGATTGTAACCTGAGCTGAAGTTGGAAGCTTAACTGACTGAGCCACCCCGGTCCCCCTATTGAGGCATATTTAGACTAGACATTCAGGTCTCATCTCTGACACACCTGAAAGATATCTTTCAGAAGTTGTATGTGCAAGGCTAAATGAAAATTAGAACTAGGCAATCACACGAATGTTTGTAACTTAGATACACATGTACACAAGGTCCACTGGGACATCTTCTTGCCCTAAACTCTTAAGAGCCAACAGTGTGGCATGTCTCTCCTATACTACCCCCTACCCAGCATCCTTGGACTCACCACAAGTTCAGAGCTGGTCTGGAAGGTCTCAATATAGAAGGAATAGTGCTGGTCTCCCATCTGGTTTAAGATGGCTGTCATACATGCCACAAAGTGACTCTGTAAGAAATAAAGAAAACTGCCATGAAATAGTGGAGAGAGAACCATGAGATTCATCTTTTTTATTTCCTTGGCTTCAGACTGGAAAACACCCAACCATCCCAGCCAAGTGTAAAAAGGTCCCCAAAGGGATCAGCAAGTGAAACTTCCCTATGAGGAAATGTTGCCTTATGGCTCATTTACGGGCTCATTCTTACAAGAAGCATTTACTAAACACCTGTTGTGTGACTGGGACTATAGTGGGAGCTCCAGATATAGAAGATGGGCCTGACCTATCACTCCTCCAGCTGTTTGTGCCTTGGGAAAAGACCACTGCATTGGTGTCAGAAGATCTAGTCTCTCTCTATCAAGATCCTGGAGACAGTTTGATTTCTCTGATGAATAGTTTTATATATCTAAGCCCCAAGTGTTTCATCTGTAAAGTCAGAAAATAATCCATCCACTTCAACCCCAACATATGTATCAAAAGGATAAAATGGCTCCTATAATGCTTTGAATTCACTGATTTTCTCTGTAGAGGTGTCAGCTGTTAGACCATCATGACTCAGCCAGTGAGAAGCCAGTAGCTACCAGTAACCCACACTTGTTAAGGGCCTTGGAGGATAAAAGAAATGAGAAGAGGTGGTCCTTGCTCTTTAGGAGTTCATGATCTATTTGGGAAAGGAAGGTTAACATCCATGAGGGAAAAAGTACAAGACCTTTAATCTGTCAAGCAGACCAAGTGTCAGAGGGATTCAGACAAGTGAGAAATCAATGCAAGGACATGGAAAAGAGGCGGGTCTGGAAGGATCCATGGGATCAGAGAAGCAAGAACCACCTTCTTTCTTCCACCTGAATACGTCACCATACCCCTTTCTGCTTTACCCCTCCAGATTTTATGACTCTGTATCAGGGTGTATTTTCTGTTTGAGCTAGCATCTGCAAGCAGCATTTAGGAATATCTACTCTGAAACCCTTGTAAAGGAAGTACCAGCCACAAATCTACCAGGAGAGAGGAGCCACTCAAGATTGTCTCCTGCAAGATCCCAATGGGACTGCCATCTTAGTCAGAGGAAGTCCCACAAGGTTTGGTCAAGGGCAGGCTTATGGAAGAGGGCCTGCGCAGCATGGTGCAGGCCTTTCCAGGGACCCTGCTGCTAAAAGGGGTCAGACAAATGGCACCAGAGTGGTGGGCCTGGAGGCATGTGTGAGCCAAGAAAATGGGCTCAGTATCACAAACTGCTATCTTTGTTTAGAAAAATACACATACACACACGTGAAAAAATACATATCCTTATAGATTACAGCTCTATAGTTTACAGTGGTGGAGGAATAGCCTTGATGTCCCAAGAAACTCCTTCTGTGTTCCTCTACAGGAAGTTTTTTGGATAACTAACTGAACATCCTCAAGACCACATTCCCTAAGTTAACTCCCCGAGATCAGGAATCTCCTTTGCTTCTAGATTTTTTCCAATTAGGATGTTAGGAATAACACGCTTTCCCAGTCAGCATGACCTGCTGTATACTCTGTGGTGCTCAGAACAAAATGAAAATGAACAGTCCTTGTTAAAAATTATTCAAAATTCCAGGACATCCCCAGCGCCCATTCTGAGCTCCAGGTGAGATCACACACCCACGAAGCCAGCCCTGCCCGCCAGTGGCCACCACCACACTCACGCACCATAGATGCCTAGAAAACACGCAAAACTGGCAGAAAGTGCAAAGCCGGGACTCTTGGGAGTGACAGCGAGGACACTGTGTTTTTGGGGACCAGGAGCCTCTACACTGGAGTGAACGGTCTTGGTCCTCCAGGGAGGCAAATCCTCCTCTGCTCAGGCCCCCAGGGGGTGGTGGTGAGTTTGTGAAATTATCAGTCCTTCTCAAACAAGACAGAACACCACCATCGTTAACTTAACCAGGACCCAGTTGAACCAAGAAAGAAGATTTGCCATTGTGTATCCCACTGGCCAGGCTGGATGCCAGAAAGGAGAATCCAGAGAGTTTGAGAGGTGTGTGTGTGTGTGTGTGCGCGTGTGCATGTGTGTATGCGCACACACACGCCTGTGTTTCCTCTACTCCCTCCATCTCGTCTCTCCTTTCCTCAAAGATTTCAGCCTATGGCCACTAGAGGTCTTTTCTTTTCACATGGTAGCTGCCGAGCAGTTTGTTCGGCTTTTTATTTATTCCTACGTGAGCAGATCCACTACACTTCTTGCATATAAACAGTGAAAATTACAACATAAAGGACTCATTATTCCTTCTTTTGGAGTAATTCTGCTGCTGGCCAAAGCCTGGCTCATTTTGCAAGGAAAAGAGAGGACATCTCTGCAGGTAATTCCACTGCTTCAAGGTAAGAAGAGATTTGGGCAGGTTTTATTTTTTTATGATCCATGATCCTCTAAGAGAAAATGCTATCGCCTCTTGGACAATAGTTTACTTTTAAAGCTTTGACTTAAATGAGTCCTGGGATTGTGAGCTTGTGTGTGTGTGTGTGTGTGTGTGTGTGTGTGTGTGTGTGGTGGAAAATCTACCATTGTCAGAACTGCAGGCTGCCCCAAATGCATAGATACGGAATGCTTGTTATTTCCAATGGCTTGATTTGAATTTGAAGTGGGGGAGAAAAGCAAAAAACAAACCTCAGAGCTCAAGTTGCTTGGAATTACCTTGACAAGGCTGCATTTTCTTAAGCCTTGTTTAGAGAAACTTCCATGCTTCATTTTAAAAGAAAATAAAAGGAGGAAGGGGTTCTAGTCCCCATCTAGAGGGAGTGACCATTTTATGAAAGGATCCACTATTTTTCTTTAAGGACTTGCTCTGTGTGTTATAGCCCACCAATCAATCAAAATTACTTTTACCAGCCTGTTCATTTCTTCCTTCTAACTATCACATAGAAAAACCCAGCTCTCGGTGCCTTACTATACGATTTGTAGTGCAATGTGACTGAAGTTTGGGCAAGTTACCTGCATTTGGCTTTTAATGAAAAGTGACAGTGTTTTATATCCCACTAGAAGTACCCTTTTTTCCTACTATGATGTCTAGCCCACTTTAGTACCAAATTTGTCAGAAATCACACCAATGTGACCTATTGATTAGTAAAATGGCATGAAACGCCAGCAGCAGGTTCGCATTCAGAAAAGGTTCCCCTCTGTCATTTAAATTTAAATAACAAAGCAAAAAAACAAAAATAAAAAAATAAACCAAACCCTCTTTGTCACATAATGATAGAAAGATGGAATAATATTATGCATCTCTGACATTTATCCCTTTTTCAGTAATATCCTTAACATGGCAATCCACCTCTTTGCTTCTTGTCCCCTTCCCTTTTTATGAGTTTGAGACCTTACTTCTCCATCCACCATGTTTTAAATGTTTAGAAAGAGATAGAGGAAAGGGTTGGGGGTGTGATTCACTAGCAACTCAGATACTCCTAACATTGACATTGCTCAAACTTTACAGTGTAGGAGCCAAATCTCCCAGTCCTGTGGGCAACATGCGAAAGCCTAAGTATCGCATGGGGGACAGCAGGGTGGAGGGATCCCCTGCAGTCCAAGCTAGTGAGAATCCCCCTCTTCCCATCCCTGGCAGAAATGGTGTAGGTGACATATATTTACTACCCAGGCATGAGGCAGCCACTCATCCATAGCCAAGCAGCATGCCAGGTGCCTAGATGGGAAATTGCTTCTTAAAACAGAATACTGGGGCGGGTGAGGGGACTGGCATCTTAAATCCCAGAGAGAAATTGTATCCGAGACGTTGGCACAAACCAGGCAGAGTCACCTCGGCTCCATTCGGGGCGGTTTAAAATGTAGCTAATGAATCACAGCCTGGAGAGACACGGTTTGAAACTAGGTCAAACGTGTAAAAATAAGTGCAATCATCGCGGGCACTTGGCCGATGAGGGGCTACTTAACGCCTTGAGTGGCAGGGTTTATTTGCCACATAGAACCCTCTTCAGCGATCCATGACAATCAATCCTCTTAATTAATTCAGCCCATCAGTATGGAGAGAGGTCTTGTACACCTGGGAGAGAGCTGAAGCTCTAAAGGAAAACAGACAGGGTCTCTTCACTGTGTGATGGCAAGAGAGAAAAAGAGAACCCCAGCATCATGTGATCAATATTAATTAGCTAGGATACTAGATAACTGGGATCAGGAGAGTAGCCCTCCCCAAAACATTCAGCTCCTTTGCATAAAAAAATCATCATCATCATCATCATCATCATCATCATATTGATAAGGTCAATAGTTGGGTACACATCAGTTAACTCAAACATATCTATTTAACCACCTCTAACACAAACACACCTACGCACACACACACACACACACACAGAGTCAAGCCCCCTGCAGTGTTGAGTGGACCTGGAAGAGGCTATCAGCTTGCCCTGTCTTGAAAAACAAACAAAATAGGGCAAGAGGGGTATGGTTGCTGCGGATGCGTCCCCCACTCACCTGAGGTTGTGGGAGGCATGAGCTCACAGAGGGAGAGAAGCAGCTAACTTTGGGAGCTTGCTACCTAAATGCCAACATTACTACGCGATACCAGCTGGTGACACGTTGCTATAGTAACTTCAAATAATGTGCAGGGCCAAAATAAAATAAAATATAGAAAGCGCCAAGGAGAGGAGATGAAGGAAAGTTTTCATACCGAGGGAGGCTCATAGGGAGATGAAAAGTTCTATTTATCAGGACATTTATTTCCTTTGGAGACTAAGAGTGGCCAAATGCCATTCTCAGGTTGCTTCTCCATTCACCCCCCTATCTGCCATGTGGTTATATAACAGGTTTTATTCTTGGGTGGAACTGGCACTGTCGGTGTGGTGGGTCCAGGACCGGAAGTGGGAGGCTGTGGTGTTAGGAAAAACAGGGACTCCAAAACCCCTTCATCTCAGAGCTCTGCCAAGCACTCAGAGTCATAGTTTTCAGCCATCTTTGGGGAATCTAGTATACTGTTCGGTCTTAGCAACCATCAAGCTCTGGGCACTGTGCGAGGTGTGAGGCTGCAGCAGTGAGCTGGATGGATAAGACTGTGCTCCAAAGAGTTTCCACCTGGTTCTGCCAGGATGTAGAGCATCAGAGTGGGGGCCCAGGAGCCAGCCTACCAGATTTCAAATCTCAGCTCTATCTCTTATTAGTTGTGTGGTCTTGGGTAGGGTCTTGTGCCTCAGTGTCCTCATCTGTAAAAGGGGATATAAATATTCCTTACTTCATACAGTTCTGGAGTTCTGGTGAGGATTAAGTCAAAAGCACTTAGAACATAGAAAGCCCTCGATAATTATCATCTATTATTATTATTATTATTATTATTATTCTCGTTGTTGCCTGAGGTCCATGGAAAATATGCAGATTAGCCAACTGAAATTCCTGCCCTGGGAGAAGGAAATGATGAGATCACCTACCCATGACTGCAGACACATCAAGTGCTCCCAATCACAGCTCAGTGCCCTTTGACTCCGAACGTGCCTTTGGTTAACAACATGCCCAAAGTCCAGCTGTCAAGTAAATTGAACGTGTGCCTCTTGGACCAGAGTATGTTGGGAGGTTTCTTTTATTTGGGGACGACTGCAGGCAGATAGGACAAGTAACAATAGCACCCAAATTGTTCAAAAGCATGAGATACAACTGTTTTCATCAAAATCTTATTCCCCCAGCTATTTGGCTTTGGGATAATCCCTGTCTCTGTGTACAGTGACATTCTTTGGTTAACCAGGGATCCTGCTGCGTGACAGAGTAAACCAAGTTACCCTCTTTCAGGGGAAGCTTCTTGATGGCACAGATCCCAGGGTTTCATGTGGCCTGCTCCATGTCTAAGGTACAACATCACAGGAAAACAGAAAGGTGCACTTGGATGCCATATACTCTGGATATGCCTGACACATCTTATCTGTACAACATGACAGCTCTTGGAGAGTTAGCTGTGTGCACCCCTGCCTGCTGCCGTGGGCATTAATGGTGGCTCGGACACTTAGCACCGCCAGGGCCAGAGCTGCAGGTGTTCCCTCAGAAAGCTAGCATCACTGACGAGGAGCAGGGAGGGAGGAGTAAACAAGACTGCTTTAAATCAAGGCTGGAAAAGAAGATTGAACTGGTAACGTACTTCTCCTCTGAGACTAACACATTCTGACCCTGGTTGACCTGTGCTGTGTCTGTGTGGTGTGGGTCACTTTAAATCTTCCAAAGGAGAGAGTGGGATCCAGGGAGGAGGTGGAGGGCATGCAAATTCCATTCACTCATTCCTTGTGCTCAGGACTCTAAATTCCTCACGTCACTGACTCATTTCAACAACTTCATGAGGTCAACTTAATGCCCATTTGACAGATTAGGAAAGTGAGATGTATGGAGGTCAAGCAGCTTGCCTAGATAGACATTGAGTATATGATGGGATAGGAATTAAAATCGGAATCTTTCTGACTCTGAAGCCTGTATTCTTTTCATAAATCCACTGTGTCTCCCGTGTCAGCACTGTCAGCTCGCCTGGGGAGAGATTTTTGTCCACTTATTCATTGCTGTATCACCAGTCTAGAATTGAACTTGCACTTAGTGTAGGTTCAATAAATATTCATTAGATGAGGGATTGAATTTATTATAGTATTCCTCATCTCTAAAAGAATGTTTTGGGAGTATTCCATCTTGCACACACAAACTCTGAAAAGTAAGGGTCATGTGTAGACCACGTTGGCCTTGGGAAAAGCCAGAAATGAAAGAATTTTTGTTCTGCTTCTGAGTGTATTCCGTCTTAAGTTATATTTGATCAAGCTGCAGTGAGATGGTTCTTTGACACATTCCTTAATTTAACAAATATTTCTTGAGCACCTACTATGTTTCAGGCTTGGTTTTATCTGCAGGGGCCCATCCAGGAGTGAGAGTAATAGGATTTGTTCTTAATGAGCTTATTCCCATTGGGGAGAGGGCCAGGGATGGAGAAATACACTAGAATAAGAGAATACACAAGTAAGATTATTTTAGGCCATGATACCTTCTACTAATGAAATATTACCAAGCAATGAAATAGGGATGTAGTGGGAAGGAAACTATTTTCAACAGAGGAGACAAAGGTAGCCTCTTAGAGAGCTGGCATTTGAGTGGATATCTGAATGATGAGAGTTAGTCATGCAAAAATCTGGCAGAACATCATTTGGGGGCAATTGAACAGTAGATGCAAAGGCCCTGAGGTGGGATGTGCTTGGAGTGCTGGAGGATCCAAAAGAAAGCCAGCATAGCTGGAAGGTTATGAAATGAGGGAAAACACTGTATTAGATGAGATCAGAAAGATTTGCAGGGGCCACATTCCATGGCCCCTGGGGGGTCTGGAGCAAGCATCTGGATTTTCCTGCAAAGTGCAAAAGGAGGCCATTGATTTGGGTTTTAAAAAGCTCACTTTTGCTGCTGTGTGTTTCAAGAACTCCTCTTTAAAGAGATGGTTTCCATGTCTTACCACACCAACCCATCTTCCAGACACTGTACCCGACTTATTCCCAGGGTCATGAGTCTGTGAAAAGTGCAAATTATGTTTTCAATGTCTTCCTTGTTCCTGGTAGTGTTACCTCTTTTCAGCAAAATGCTTCTCACTAAATGACTATTTTATAGCACACTCTGGTCCTTCTCGGCCAGGCAAGAGAGTGGACTCTAGTTTTACATAGACCCCATCTATCTTAGGCTTAGTGGACTCATCTCCCTTTTATTCAGAGCTGAATGAGGTTGGGAATGCTCCAGTGACTCCCAGTCTCTGGTTAAAGCCATTCCCGTCTGTGGGACCTGAAAAACGTGCTTGTCAGGAAGGAACCCCTCCAGTTTTTAACTGAACAGAAGATGAATTTTTAAATGTTTCTAATAACATTTGTGGAGGTGTGTGTGGGGAAGGTCACAAATGTGAATGCACGAAGAATAGTTTCGGAAACAGGGATTTAGTCTCAGCACAGATACCAGTGACGGCCTCCAATCTTTGCACTGACTGCCTCAGAAAAGGCTGTGCAGAAAAGGCTGTTTAGAGTCTTGGACAACATGGTATCATCCTCAGCTCACTTCTCCCTGGGATAAATCAAAGCAAAAAACATCACCAGGATGTGGGCTCTGGATGAGAATCCTAAGCAGCTCCCCACCTTCTCTTGCAAATATGTGCATCAAGGTTATGTATGGCACCCAGATTAACCTTCAGTAGAAAGAAGACTCACAAAAGGATGTTATGTTTCAGGCAGGAGGCATTGTGGGTTGAAGGACAATAACTACTGTGTAAATGGCTAAGTGTGGATCAGGCAATGCCCTAAACCCTTTATTTATCCATCAGTAAGGACTTTTTATAGGGTTGTGGCAAGAGGAGAAAAGAACTGGAAGAAAGAGAAGTTAACAGTAGTCAGACATTTATGAGTCAGACACTGTGCCAAAAAGTATAGTGACGGTCACAACCACCGTCAGTTACTGAGCACTTGCTATGGGTCAAGCGGTATATATGCGTTAATCCTCCCAGCATCTGGGTGATCTTGATAAAACCACATGCACTTTACAGATGAGAAAACCGAGAAGCAGAGAGGTGGCATGACTTGCCTGGATCAGTCTGACCCCTGCTTTTGTTTTCCTTAGGAAAAAAAAGATATTATTGTTTTGTAGACATGATATAATTTTAGTAACAGAAAAAGTAAGCAAATCTTAAAAGTCCACGAAGAACAGAAAAGGCACAACATTTTACCTCACTGTGCTCCCTGCCTAACTAACCTTGAATATTAAGAACATTCAATATTCCACTCAATTCAGTAAACTTCTCAAATATTAAGAAACATGGGTGCCTGGGTGGCTCAGTCGGTTGAGTGTCTGACTTCAGCTCAGGTCACGATCTCACGGTTTGTGAGTTTGAGCCCCACGTCAGGCTCTGTGCTAACAGCTAGCTCAGAGCCTGGAGCCTGTCTTCAGATTCTGTGCCTCCCTCTCTCTCTGACCCCCCTGCTCACGCTGTCTCTCTCTGTCTCTCAAAAAAAAAATTTTTTTTAAATTCAAATATTAAAAAACATTATAGATATCTCTTGTGCCTATATAGAGATGGAAGGGTAGATGGATGGAGGGATGGATGGATGGACAAATGGAGACTGCTTGGCAGACCGTTAATATGGGTAGACACAAAACCACATAGACAGAACTAGCTCTCTTGATGACTGTGCTCTATGGCTTAGGAGTCTCCCACAATTTTAGGCTCAACTGAGCATCCATATCCTGCATTGCTTAGGGCACTGAAGGCCAAGAAGGGTTCAGAGTGGAACATTAGTGCCACGTACTAGGAAATACATCTGGTTTCCCATAGAAGCAGGTTTCCTGGAAGACACTGGATAGGGCATCCTAAGTACAGAGAGCAAATGCCAGTTCTCTTCAACATGCTCTGGAACTTTCGACAGGTTACTTGATCTCTCTGGCCTCAGTTCTCTCATCTCTGAAAAGGGATCCAGTGCTACCAATAGCGCAATTGCGAGGAGGAAGTAGAAGGCGGGTGCAGGGGTCCCGTGAAATCCTGGCACATCAGGCACAGAGGCACTCAGAAAACCTTCTTGCCACGCTCAGCTTCAGCCCTTCTCTGGTTCACTGGAAGAGTTTGCTAATCAGCTGAGGAAGTGTGGAGTTAGCTTTTGGTTGACTCCTGGAGGATGATTTAAACCTCCCCGTGGACCTGGAGAGCTGCATTGTGGAGGATGATTTATACAATCTCTCCCTGCCCTTTGTTTCCCTTTACACAGTCTCCATGTTTAAAAGAGAGGAGGGGCAGGCAGACAAATGTGTTCACAGACCACCAGGCAGTCAGGCAAGAAGGTTTTCAGGAGGGATGATTATTTTGTAGGTAAAAAAATTGCTTTAGTTTACCACTTGTGTTTACTTCACAAGGAGTGAAGAAGAGTAAAGATCTCTCTCTCACACACATTGTGTTTTAAACTTTAAGCCCAACTTTCCAACCAGGATTCTCCTGGCACCTCCCCAGCCTCCCCCAGATAGGTCAAGTTGTCCCTGCTGCAAGGGACCTGATAGTACCAGCATGCTCTGGTACTCAGATCTGAGTATGATAATAATGGACTGGGTGTGTGTGGAGGTGGCTTTTTTGCAACACTGCCTTGATTACTTAACTTCACAGCGCTCAACCAAAGCAATGACATAGTGATGGTGTAGTTCCTAGTCCACATTAGGGAAGGATTTTCTCCTTCCCCAGTAATTCTTCACTCCTCACTCCCAACTAATCAATCAGTTAACAAATATTTACTCAGCATCTATTATCTGTCGGGATCTTTATCAGGTACCTACAACACTGAAGATCTCAGAGTAGTAGGGAAGAGTATCCCTGTCGAGCGAGCTAGCTATTATTTATCTATCAATATAGTAAGTTTTCAAGTAGAACAATCTGTCATAATTGAAGGAGAGGGGAGGTTGCTAGTGATATCTATTGTACAAAGGCTAGGAATACACTAAACGCCCTACAATATATAGGCCAGCCTCAAAAGCATAGAATGATCCAGCTCAAAATGTCACTCATGCTGAAGTTGAGAAAGTCTGATCTGTAGAGAGATATCTGGTATGAAGCTGGATGACAGGTGCAAAATGAGTGCTATAAGTAAAGCTTTCTCTAGGCTTTTAAGAAGTGGGAATGAAAAAAAAAAGAAGTGGGAATGACCTTTGTGGGTAGGGATGTTTAGGGAAAATTTCAGAGCATGTGGGGTTTGAGGAACGACATGATTGAAAGGGATTAAGCTAAAAATGAGAAAGGACATCTTAGATCTGTAATAGAAAATACATTTCATTTTATAATTTGATTAATTTGATTGATTGGGAGCAACTGCCTGAAGAGCTATGTGGGGAATGATTCTAAGGCCAAGTCCTAGCTCAGCAGGAAAGAGTGTGTTGATTGATTAGTGATGTCTGCTATAGGCAAGGGAGGGGAGGGATAGTGCAGATGCTGAGAAATTGCTGTCCCACTTTTGTATGTGGAACAGGGTGAGGAAAGACGCCGAGGTGGAAATGAGTGAAGTGTTTTGGTATAGCAGAAGTTCACAGAGGGAGATCACGAGAGAGATTTGGAGGGACAGACTGGAAGGGCCTTGAATGCCAGGCTAAGGGCTTTGAACCTCAATCTTCAGGTAACGGGATGCCACAGGCACCTGCCTACTGGGTTGCCTTCAGGACGGCTCTGCTGACAAGGTCTTGAGAATGAAAGAAAGCTACTCAAAGTCCTTGCTCTTCACTTCTATAAAGAGAGTACTATTTCATCTGTTAACACTAAAAACTGGCAGAATCATCATGCTCTGGCTTTTATGAAGCTGATTCCAATGATGAAAAAAATCCTATGAAGCTGAACTCTGAGATAACTGTTTGAAAAGCTGACTCCAAGGGTTCACATTAATGAGCTCCCGTAAAGCCCTTTTGGATAGAGCATTTCTTCTGATGTTGTATTGTGCAAAAAAAAAAAAAAAAAAAAGCCTCAAGGAGGAGGGGGCAGAATGGTGGAAGACCACTTCTAGGGCTCATCCGCCAGCTGACCTCCTGGTGAGGACACTATACTGCCTACTGATCTTGTGCTTCCTGTCAGCCCCCAGGTCCCCCGACAGGCTGGCTCCTTAGACTGTTTCCTCTCTGCCCTGGGAATGATACCTCATTGATTTATTGGTTTGCAATTTTCTAAATGACATCATACTCCATTTTTTTCATTCTTTTCCTTTGCTCACCTCCCTCCTAAATTCCCATTTGTCCCACTTCTGCTTCCCTGTCCTTTGGAATGGTAACAACACCTTCCAATTACTCCTCTGCAGTCCGCATTAGCTGCCTGCTGACTCCTCCCGTCATCATTAATAAAGGTGACACTGCAGTTTGGCATGAGCACAGGTCCACCCCCACCTGCCCCACCCTCCCCTCTCTTGGAGCAGAAGATTCCCTAACCGCAGAGCCCCTGCCTTTGACGCTTTCTTTCTGTACCCAGCTCCCATCTCTGTGTTCAAATCCACACTCAATTAAAGAAAGATCAAGTGACACAATAAAAATGCCATCCAGAGAGCTGGCCTGGTGGTGCCCAGATATCAGATCAACTTACTACAACCCCATATCTACTAATTCTATCTAGAAAAGAAAAAAGATGGCACAGTTGTCTGGATGGATTTGTTTTTTAAAACCCCTGCTGACTCTTTCACCCTGGCAGAAATCCTAGCAAAAGTCTAATCAAAGTTAAAGCTTAGAATTAGAGAGATGATGGGGAGGGTGCTCTTTGGGGGTCCTTGCAAGCCAGTGTCCTTACAGCACAAGGGGAAAGCCATGGGTCAGGGAGGTTAGATGGTTTCCCCGCGGTCACACAGCCACTGTAAGTGGCTGAGCTGATGCTAGAATGCAGCTGTTCTGACCAGAGTGTTCAATCAACTACAGCATTCTCTACCAAGTCTAAATGCTGGCCCCTGACCTCCAAGATCCCTGCAAACAAAATGACTGTTCTTTTCCCATCTCAGCCAAGGGGCTGCCCTGATACCTAGAATAAATGGACCTCTGCTAATAATGAAGGCTGATGTTTGATGTGCACCTGCTTTATCTCCCTCACCACATAGGTTTCCAGATTTGGGGAAGAACACGCCATTGAGCACTAATTTCATCTTTCAAAAAAAAAACGGAATGGGTGCCTCTGTTACCACTATTCATCCCCACTTTGATTGATTATGTTCTGTGCCCAGCATCCTAAACTGGTTAAGGACATCAAATTAAAAACCAAACGATTGATCACTGAAGTCACTCTGTGTAATGAAAACGGTCTGAATGCGCCTCAGGGCCGGAACAGGGTGGGATGTGGGAGGCTTTGCTTACAACACTTTGCTCTGAGATCCTTCAACTGCCAGTCCACAGGACTCACAGTGCACAGAAATGCTTTGGTTGGCATGGTGTTTTGTTTTGTTTTGTTTTGTTTTTAATATTTGACTTGTGTGACAACTATATTCAAACAAAAAACTAAAAACTAAAATAAACACTAAAATATTTGACTTTCTGTCAACATTTAAAAGACAGAAGCTATTCCATAAAGTTGTGACTTGGAAGATGCAGAGATACCATTCTGCATTCCCACATGGCAGTGCTGGGAGCTATGTCTTGAAGTGGACAGGGCCTATGGGTGCTGGATATGCACCTGCCAGGTATCTAAGGCCTGGTCTCATTCTTGGGTGGCATACTTGTCTTAGCACTGAAGTCCTCTGTCTCAGGAAAGCCCTCAGCCTCTTGCAAACAAGGACAACTTTTCACTCCACCTAGTTCTTCTTTTACTTGCTTGCCTGGTCCCTGGGCACATGTGCACATGCATGTGCACACATGGCCTCTTCCCCATGGCTTCCTTCAAGCCCACATGCCTCCCCAGAATGACATTCAAGGCTGCCCAGCCTCTGAATCCTACTTCCCCCACCTACCTGCTGTCTATTCCAAACTTCTCTTCATTCTCTTGGTATCTGTATAAGCTAAGGATGCCTTCTTTTACACAGTTGCTTTTCCAAGACCCATGCAAGTGGCATTCCCTCCTCCAGGAAGCCTTCTCTGATTCCACCTGATGCTCTTCTGCCCCAGACAGAGCTAGGTACACCCTCCCTCTGCTACAATCATTCTTTCTCCTTTCATTGTATGCATTACCATTAACACAGCATCAAGGGAGTAGACTCTGGGGGTGGCCTTCCTAAAGACACAAAGGGAGTCAGAATTGTGATAAAAAAAGTAAAAATTGTAAAAACCATTTTGAAGTCCTGGTATCGCTGTGTTGTACGATTCAACAAAATGAAAACTAAAAACCATCTCACAGGAACCTGTCCCTAATCCATGACAATATCTAGCATTCCATAGTCTAAGATCATCTGGGTCTCCTGAACATCCACCTCTCCTGCTTTATGACACGGAATCCTACTCAGATGTCCTCGTGTGTTCTCTGCTAGCCCTGGAGGTACTCAAGCTCAGGGACTTCCTTCCATATCCATATCTTCAATGCCTGGCTCATGGAAAGTGCTCAGTAAAAGGTCTTCTGAGTGAGTGAGTGAGTGAACCCCCATCCAAGCGACTAGGGAAGGACTGTCTCATTTGCTATGATTTTAAAGAAAAAAGGTTCTTCTTAACCGTCCCAGTGCCCCCCAAGACCTCTGTTTCCTGGCTGACTGCCCTGGATCATACAATGAGCTGAACAACCCATCTATGATTAGGGTCAAACCACCATTCTTTTGGACATTTATCATGAGATCATAAGATTACAAGGTGTTGGCAGCGTTAGGATCTTTTCTTATAAATAAAGAGAATTCTATAAGTCCAACTACCTACTGGACATGTCCCCTAAGACACCCCGCTGGCAGCTCATCATAAACATGTCAACATCATCCTTCCCTCTCATGCCTCTCTCTCTCCTCCCTGTGTGTTTCTTCTTAGAATCACCCTCAGCTCAAGACAACAGTCCAGCCATAGACCTTGATTCTGGTCTCTCTACTTCTCTCTCTCTTTCATCTCTCTCCTCTCTGTTCCCCCCCCTCCTATAAATCACCTAGGTCCAGGGGTTTAAAAATTTATCTTGAATGTGTTTATTCTCTACCACCACCCCCCCCCCCTGCTCACTGCCCTGATTGAAGCTACCATCATTGCCACTTGGCTTATTGCAACAACCTCCTAAGGGGACCCTGCCTTCAGCTCTGTCCCCTCTAATCTCCATATTGCAGTCAGAGTGTGTTCTTACTAAAATGGAAATGACACTAACTCTCATTCCTGCTTAAAATCTTCCATGGATCCCACTGACTCTGAGGGTAAAAATCCAAGCTTCTTAGCACAGAATGCAATTCCCTGCATGATCTGGCCCCTTTCCATTTTCATTTCTTCCACTCTTCCTACCTGCTCCTTTAAACACTACCATCAGGCCACACAGAATTCCTGTCCAATTCACTTATCTAGGTCATATTCCTCTCACCTCTGACAGCCTGACGTATGGTGTTTCCAGACTCAACACATTAGCCCGGGCGCCATACACACACACACACACACACACACACACACACCTTTAAACAAGTTGCCTCATCACCTCTATTGAACTTCAGGTTTCATATTTGAGATCACTCCTTCCACTAAGTGTTCTGGGAATCTCTCCAACCCATGTTGAGTTGAGTGCCCTTCTCTCGGGTCTCATGCCCCCAGAATCATCACTTTGGTGGCATGGATCACAGGTTTCAGGAGCCCTAACCTTATCTATCTATCTCTGCTATAGGACTGTGAAGGCAGACATTGGGTGAGGATCTACTTTCTTATCTCTTCATCAACAATATAGTGCCTGGCACTTAGTAGCTACTCAACAAGTATTTGCTCAGTGAATGGCTATATGATCTCAGATGGAAGAATAAATGGGGCACAGGTACCTAAGTGGCATGTGCTAATTGGGGTCTGCTTTGAGGAGACACACAGGTTGTTAAAGGGCTCTCCTAATCAGATAGTTCCCTCAAGGGAATTAGAATAAAGTCTGGTCTGTCATGGAAAGTCACTTCCTCGCTGTGTAATGTCTTGAGTCTGAATGGGAAGGGCAATAGCCCTTGGCATCCTGGACATTCTTTCCAGCCTCACATCCCATGGACACAGTAGGAAACAACACTGGGCCCAGAATTAGCAGACCTGGATCTCGGCTCCAGTCCTGCCACTTGCTTCCTGTGTGCCCTAGGGCAGGTTGCTTTCCCTCTCTGTCTTCACTGATAAAAAAGGGTATGGATCTAGCTCCTTCTACTCTGAATGTGGTCACTTGTGGTCATCCATAGCTGAATTTGTATCCTGATTGACCAAATTCCTAGCTGTGTAGGCCTCTGTAAGTAAATGTGGACTTTGTGGAGCTGTTATATAGATTAAATATTATTACATTCATTAGGGGATAATGTAAACAGTAGTGCTTACAGAAAAGTATTCGATAAATGGTTACAATTAAGAGTACAGGCATGTCATATGGTTAATTTTTTAATGGTTATAGGATAAAGCTAGACAGAAATAGCTAAGATTTAAGCTCTTCAACTCGGAGTTATATCAACCTCCCCCAAAAAGATTGATTGTACATATTTGCAGTCCCCTGTATCTTTAAAATAAAGCATCCAATAAAACTGACATTATGTCACGATTAAGACAATAAATGTTAATTGTACTGAATCAAGCCACTAATTTTGCTCCTACCATAATGAGATTATATATTTCATTTTGGAGTTTTAAAGCCCTTACAACTTCAAAGCATCATCTGTCGCATGCTATCATTTCAAGATTGGCAGGATATTATTGTAAAGGAAGACTTCCCTGCCCTTGTGATGTTGGAGGATGTTCCCCAGGGCACCCCTCTCCACTCCCCTTCCCCCAGGTCTCAAGATTCCAGTTGGTGGCAGAGCATGAAGATGCCTTTCCAATGAATACCCTGTGTTCCTGGAATCCTTCTCTGGTACAGGCCCCATGTGGGGTATCACTTTCACAGCTGGTCAGAACAAAAAGAGACCTGAATCCTATCTAGTCCTAACTTTGCCATGAATGAGTTGGGTAATCTTGGGGGAGTATCTTAACCTGTAGAGGCCACAATTTCCACATTTGTAGAATAGTAAAGAGGCTTATGGATCCAAATTCTGAAGGTCTATGATTGGTATCTGCAACTAGAGAGATGGCAGAAGTAAGTTCCTTCCTCTCTTGTTCCTTGGATGAGGCTGGGCTTGGAAGTTGTGGTTACCAAACTCTGCTGCACATTAGAGTTACTTGTACCCAATTCCCCAGGCATCAGAAATTTTAATGCTCCCTAGACAATTTCTGATGTGCAGCAAATTTTGAGAGCCTCTGGCCTTAGGGAGTCAGTATAGCTGAATAGACAAAAATGAGGCAGGCTGCCCTGACTCCAGACTGGCCCCTTGTCACAAATAAGCTACTTGACCCCTACAAACCTACTTTTCCTTACTTCTAAACTCATAAGGTTTTTGCAATCAATAAATGAGATAATGCACAGGCACCTAGTGCTACTCAAAACATGGTTCACCTGGGAACTCATTAGAAATGAAGAATCTCGGGCCCCCATCCAGACTTGATGAATCACAATCTGATTCTCAGAAGATTCCCATGTAGATAGTTCTCAAATATTGAAGTTTGAGAAATACTGCTCTAGCACTCAGTTCAATAAAACGTACCTTTGTAACCTTCTCATCAGCCCTCCCCTTTCATTCATTAACCATTCATCAACACCTGCACAGCACCTGTGGGCCCAGAGCACATAGCAGGGCTGCAACCGATGTTTGGCCATTTCGTGAATGGATACAAAAGGGAATTGGACCTGCTTCCTACTCTCCAGGAAGCTCACTGTCCCTGAGGAAAATTAAGACATGAACTCACATATCTGGAACAGAGTAATAGTTATGAACGATGAAGGCTCCCCTTTATTTGTATACTTGCTACATGGCAAATATAATGCTAAGCAATTTACATACACCATCTCTTTGAATTCTCACAACAACATTGAGGATAAATACTATTATGATCTGCCTTTTACAAATGAGGGAGCTTTGGCACAGAGCTCGTCCGAAGCTAGCCCCAACTCGTAGGGGGCACTGACGAGATTTGAAGTCAGGGCGGCCCCAGCCTGATTACTCTGTAGAACTGCCGATGTGTGAGATGAAGCACTAGAGACAATTTCTGGCTTAATAACTTTTGAGTACGGCCATTCAACGGCAGCCCCGTCCCCAGGTGCCGCGCGAGACGCAGCAGGAGGCCCTGCAGGCAGAGAGGCTGCCAGGTTTCTATCGCAGCAGAAGCGCTGGCCAGAGGGCTGAGAGCTCCCGCAGGCTGCTTGTCGGACACAGTCCACCACTCTAGCTGTCCCTCTCCCTTGGCCTCTCTCCTGCCACTTGGATATTTTACTTGCAAATACACTTGGCAGTTGATGCCAGCCTTCTCAATGACAAGCCCAGGGAACAGAAAGAAAACTTGTCAGAACTTGGGTATAAAAGCAAAGAAACTTCCTGAAAATCACATGAGGAGGTGCAGAGGTGAGGGGTCCCAAAGCAGGGGTCCTGAGCTCTAGGCTCAGGAGAAGTTGTGAAAAAGGAAAGGTCTGTGATCACCAGGGATAAAGGGTATAATGTAATTCCTCTGGGTCTTCCTCACCAAATAGGAGAGTTCCCAAAAATCTGCATCTAAGTCATGTTTGGCATAGCAATTAATTGAAATATTTATTTGTGCTTCAACCTTCCCATAATTCCCCTTCCCTTCTCCCTCCCCTCTCCCTGCCATTTCCATAAGGGTAGCCAGGAATTTTGTTCCCTCTCCTTGGAAGAGTATGAACCAGAAGCATCAGTTTTACTTGGAACCTTGTTCAAAATGCACATCCTCAGGCCCCACCCGGGACCGGCCAAACCAGACCCTCAAGAGCAGGCCCAGTGATCTCTGTGTAACAAGTCTTCTAAGGGGCTCTTATGGGCCTTGGAGAGCTCTGAGGACAAAGCAGTTTCCGTGGGCAACAGAGGCCAGGAAGAATGAAGGGGGCAAAAGACACAGAACGGGACAAGAAGGCGGAAACTGAGGGGGGGAAAGGGTGAAAAGAGACTCCCAAGACTAATAAGGGGCTGGTGGGTTGAGGTTCTAAGTATCAGAGATCAGTAACTCCTGCATGCCTGAGGGGACTGTGCCTCTAGGATGGCCCCAGCAGTACTGACCTGGTAAAGCCTTCCCCCTTAGGGACATGCAGGATCGTATAACGGCTAATTCAGCAGTGACCAGGGTGCACCTACGACCAGAGGGATCTCTGTGAGTGCGCAGCTGGACCTAAGACCCCAGGGACTTCTCCGTGACCTTCTGGGTAGGGAGGAGGAAGCAGAGATTGAGTCTGTGAATGCTGGCTGAGTCAGGCCAGGGCTGCTTCAGGTGCGATTTAATTTCATTTCGAGGAAGTCAGGGATTTATCATTTGTACCTCAAACAGTTCGTGGATGTAAATCTATACCCACTACATCTGGATGACTTTCAAGAGGCACCTTTCCAAGAACATTCTTGGTCATTCCCAAACTTCCTTCAGGCAAAGGCAACAGTGCCTTGTGGACACAGAACACAGGGGTGGCGTGCTTTGATTCCCAGTACAGACGTTCCGGAGGCATCCAGTGGGAACCCAGGCTGTGAACACAGACACGGCCCAAAGGACCACTTCTGTCCTTCTCATTTCTAATGAAAAGAAAGAGCAGTTTCTCCAGACCAAATCTGGCCAATGTCCCTCCCATTACTTGGCTTCATCTTGGTGAATAGTTTTTCTCAAGACCCTCATTTTAACCATCAAAACATCAATTCTCACCATCTTGGGTTTAGTCCAGCTGGAGCTGAGGGGCTCACATCCTCCCACCTCGTAGCCCGTACCTGGCTGGGTGACGGTTGCAGAACACCAGCCAGGCAGGTATAGATGCTAACGCTTTCTCTGTTCTGGGCAGTAAGAATTCTGTCTCACCTTGAGTCTGGCCTCCGTGTCCTGTCTCCTCACTCTGACTTCTACCTTGATGTCCACCATCCACCACCTCAGCGGGTAGTGTGTTTCTTCTCCTTTCAACCATGTCTAACTGTTGACCAAGTTCTTTCTAGTTCTATGTACAAGATATGGTTGGACTTCTTCCATTTTTCTCTACCCCAATTCAATCCATCACCATATCTCCCTAGCACTACAGCAATAGTCTTTTAACTAGTATCTGATTCTGATCTTGCTTTCCCCCCTCCAGGGAACAACTAGAGTTGATTTTTTAAAAAATCTGAGGGGTCCCTGGATGGCTCAGTCGGTTGAACGTTAGACTTCAGCTCAGGTCATGATCTCACAGCTTGTGGGTTTGATCCCCAGGTCAGGCTCTGTGCTGACCAAGCTTGCTCAAAGCCTGGCCTGCTTCAGATTCTGTGTCTCCTTCTCTCTCTGCCCCTCCCCCACTCACACACTATCTCACTGTCTCTCAAAAATAAATGTAAAAAAATTTTTTTGAGTCTCATTATTCATGTCTCTGCCTGACCACAATTAAACCTAAAGTCTTTCCTTTGGTTTCCTCTCCCACTACTCTGTTCAGACACACCGTCATTCTCTAAGTTGGACAAGTTAGCTGGTTCTAATAGGTTCTTCATTTTATTCTTCCTACAAAAACTTTATATTTTTCTTTCTCAGCAATTGTCACAATTCTTAACTAGATATTTATTTATGCATTGACATGTTTAGTGCTTGTTTCCTTTCCTGGGTAGAGCTCCTCAAGGGCAGGGACAATGTCTGCCTAGTTCACCAATGTCTTCCTAGCATCTAACACAGTGCCTGAATATAAAAGGTACATAATTAATATTTTTTTAATGAACACATGTTTAAATTCTAAACATTATGCTCAGCATGCTATGCTTATTCTTGCTCTGTTGTTAGAGTTGATTAGCTAGCAAAGGTGAGACGTTCCCCTGATGTAAGGCAAGATTAGGCAATTCAATTTAATTCTGTTCAGCACAGTTCAAGTCATTTCAATTACATTCAATTCACTTTAATTTAATTCAACAAGTCTTGATGGGTATGAAGGAATCTGACATCTTTTATGCTAGGGTGCAGAGAAATCAGTGATAAAATAATCCATCTCCTGCCCTCAGGAGGCTCTCCATTTATAACCCCTCATACAATCAATGACATATGTAGGACATATGACTAACTTATTGATTCTCATCAAATTGCAAGTAGAAAACTGGTTGACCTAAACTGGACCTCATTGCCATCACTCACTAATGTAATGTATCGGGGTGTCTGATGACAATTACAGAGGTTTAAATATTGCACAAGACCAGTGGAGGTGAATAATGAGATGGTGATGAAGATGTTGAGTCCAATGACTCACCCTCCATTATTGGTCCTCTCCAGCGACAGGAATTCTCCAATCCATATTGAAAACCTACCCTAGGATCTCATGTCCCTTTCCAACTGATAATTTCTCCCTTTTATTCTGTTCCATCTTAAATATATGAGATCTTAGCCTACTGACTTCCCCTAAGACGTGAGGTGAATAAGAAATTAAAACATAAGACATATTATGGATGTCCTGAAGTGAGATTATCTACTATAAGAAGCAGAAGCAGTGACTCTCAGGTGCCACCATGGGGCATATGTAAATACCTGGAGATCTGGCCCTAAGTCCTCTAACAGCTAAGACAGAAGAAAGAGGAAAGATACCAATTTACACAGTTTTACCTTACAGACATGGAAAAGCAAGAACAACTTTCTGCAGAAACTACATTATTTTCTCTATTCAATAAATATTTCTCTAGAAATATATACTGGTAGGAATTTATCATGAATCCTTATGAAAGGACTTAAACATCAAGTCAGAGGATCTCAGAACTAGAAGGACTCTTTAAGGCCAACACTCACCCCCCCCCCCGCATGATACCCTCTGCTGCATCCCCAATAAAAGATCCAAGAGAGAGAAAGAGAGAAAGTCCACCTAATCAGGAATTCCCTTTTCCTATAGATAGAATTCTCAGAAAGTTTTCTCTCATATTGGACTGTAAATGTTTTCCTTGTAATAGCAAGACATTGAACTAATTCTGCTTCTGGAGAAGATTCTCCTAAAGTATCCCGAGAAATTCATGCTTCTCATACGCACCCACTCCTGCTCACTGGAATATTCTATAATGGCACCTAAATTTTGTTGTTTCTGCCCTGTCCTTAGCTTAAATACTTTGGAGGTCAGTAATTTGTTACTGGAATCTATTTGCTCTTGATTCTGGGAACCTGTTGTCATTCCTTACCAACCTCCCATGAGCTGGCCATGCTGATAAAACACAATCATTTGAGGGACACAAAGCATACTATATATTTTTCCCTACCATCTTAAGTATTTTTGGCAAAAGAGAGAAGTGTGAAAAGGTGAGAGCCCTTTCCCCTGAGTCGATTATGAGGGTGACTGGGTGGCTGATAAATGACAGCCACTTCTGCGTGAATAGCCTCTCTATTGCTGGGCATTGCTGGCACACCGTTTTTTTCCCCTGGCCTTAGTACTTATTTAACAATCTTTAAGAGAACTCTGTGCCTAATATTGAATCTTAAAATGTGACATTGTTCATATAAAATGAATATTTAAACCACATGCTGCAAGTTCATACCCCAAAAAAGGGGGAAAATATCCCCTTTGTCCTCTCTTTGAATAATAAAAAGGAGCGGGGTGCTGAAGGGAACAGCCACACTGGATGTGTATGAAGAGCTAGAAATTAAATGTGTGCACCAGGATTTCAACAAGAAACCTCCACACGTCAGCACTGTTATTTGAAAGATGGGGTTTTCAGACTTTCTGTTTGTCCTGCTCTTCTTGTTTGCCCACCTCTGGGGTTTTTCATTGGCTTTAGACATCCAAACTTAGATGGGTAAGGAAGCAAAAAGGTGTCTAACAG
This sequence comes from Suricata suricatta, assembly GCF_006229205.1. NCBI lineage: Eukaryota > Metazoa > Chordata > Mammalia > Carnivora > Herpestidae > Suricata > Suricata suricatta. The sequence goes on from NC_043705.1 coordinate 90,298,007, forward strand.
TCTTAGAATCTCCTCGTTAACAACAGACAACAGGCATGAACGTGATAGGTTCCTTTTCCCACAAAGCAAAGCACCTAGGTTATTTGTGTGTCCCTTTCATCGGGATTCCTTCCACATCATGAGGGCAGATAATCAAGATGAATAAAGACTGTGCTTTGTACATGTCTGTGCATGTGTGGATATCGTGTTTCCCGCATGCACATTCATTCACTCTATTCAGGGAGAATACCCACCAGGTGAATTCTAAGTGTGCCCGTGCTGCTTTAGTTTGCAAGAGCTCGGTGAACGGGCGAGTCAGCCGAGGTGAGCTGGCAGGGAGCGCCTCCCTTGGCACAGGGCTGCTCGAGGTAGACTTTGCAGTGGAAACCGCCCCCTTCTGCTGGTGAGCTCAGGGTGTCTTTGTAAGCAGGCTTGTTTAAGGAAATAATAAATGCCCACAAGCAGGGGGGTGTTAAGGGCGTGAGGAACAGCAACTGAAACTGGAACTCAACCGACCTAGAGTTAACAGGGCCAGGAATCTGGGAAGATCAAAGCTCTTCACTCCAAAAAACCAGGTCACTCTAAAAAATGACCCAGGAAACCTTGAGAATGAATTGAATCCATTTCTCTACCTCTGAGAAAGACTGCATTGGCTATTTTCTTTGTCAGAGTCTAGAAAATCCAGAAGGATGCCCAAGTGTTCCTGAACCTTCCTAGTGCACTGCCTCTGGTGTTCCATTAGTAGAAATGGAGTCCTAATGTTTTCATTCACTGACTGTTCAGCAGTGGAAAGAGGTCCAGTTCTACCTGTGACCTTATCTGAGTCCTTATTAGGTTGAGCCCTTATTATATGTCAGGCAATGTGTTATGTGTTTTCTATCTCTTGTCTCATTTAATTAACCTCACAACAATCCCACAAGGTAGAAGCTCTTACTGTGCCCCCATAATATGGATGTAGAAACTGGGACTCAGAGCAGTTAAGTAACTGGCTGGAAGTCACACAGCCAACCAGTACTGATGGTGCCCTTTTTCACTAATTCATTTATTCTCCACCATTTATCGAGTGCTTGTTCCACATCAGACACTGAGAAGCAAAATCCCATGCAGTCCCTTCCCTCAAGGCTCTTAGTTTTGTTACTGGAACACACCAAGTGCAGATTAAATGAAGGTGGAATAGAATCCCAAATTCTACTCAACTCAGAGGGCCCCAGATCGAGCCCTCTGTGACAAGCCCTGCCTAGTTCCAATGACTGAAACATGCTTAGGGAGATCATGCAGGGACAGAAACCAGGCATATTGGCCAAGGCAGAAAGGTCTTGTGAGTTTCTTTGTGTGAAGCATTCCCAGAGTTACAGGTCTGACAGAAATCTTGAGAATGAATTGAATCCATTTCTCTATCTCTGAGAAAGACTGCATTTGCTCTCTTCTTTACCAGAGAGATTTTTTTTTACTTTATTATTATTTTTTTTTAGAATATAACACTATTTTTTAATATATGCAATTATTTTCCATCATTTACAATACAGTAGTTACAATGACACTCCAAATGGATAAGCAAAGTAAAAAATCAGAACCCCAACTTCTATTTCATGTACAGAAATTAGAACGTTAAGTAACAACTAGTTAATCACCTAATTTCACAGCTATCTGAAGTGGCAATCATTATATAGCAGCTTATCTATGATACATTCAAGATAAATGATACAATTTATACCAGAGAGATTTAGCCAGGGAAACTCACTTTAAAAACCTGGTTAAACAGAGTCTGTACTTACAAACAGGTGAATTTAAGGGCATCCCAGTGCCATTAAATAGTGAGCACTCCTGGTGCATTTTAAACGGGATTGATACAATACATTTTCTTTGCACACAGCTTTTCAGGAACGCAAAATATACCTATGTCCAGCATCTTAAGGCTTCTAAAAGGTAGAAGATGCTTTTGTCCTTGTTTGGTTACATGCATATACCTCTTAAAGCATTTGCGTAGAAGTCCTTCTTTAAATCTAATTGGCATCCTACCTGAGATGCTGAAGGTAACTTCCATGCTTTTTCTAATACAACCAAAGAGAGCAGGACTTGAGGAAAGAGGGGAGATTGGGGTGGATCACGGCCTCGTGCTGAGGACTCCTGTGATCTCTGGGGCAGTCTCTTGGGTTAATAACATTACTTGCGGTTGAACCATTTCCCTAATTCTGTTTTAGCTGTTCCCAGAAACGTAGTCCATCTCTGAAAATCTTTTTCTTGGAGATGCTTATGCAGCATGTCATTTTTGCCATGCAGCGTTGCACTTGTTCAACCAGGATGGATTGTAGAGGTCATCAAGTCCTGCCCTTGCAGGACAGAGGAGAAAGGTAAGGCTTTGGGAACTTGGCCAAGCATGTGCAGCAAATTTGTGTCAAAACTGGGAAGACCAACCAGACGTGAGACCACAACCCGGTGCCCTGCCCTTTGTAATGTGAGTCCTTCCTACCCTCACCTAACTCTTTGTCTCCCCAAGGTCCGGAGCAGAGTCTTGCTCTTTCTTAGGACCCCTACAGCCCAGGTATAGGCACATGAATTGCCTAACACACATCTCCCTTGCTTTGACTTGAGCAGGCAAGACCAGGCAAGAGCATCTTGGCCATGAGACATGAAGAGCCTCTGTACAGTACCTGTTCATAAATAGACTGTTTGTAAATAGATTTTGTTTAAACAGGTTTTTACAACAAGGTCCTCTGGCTGAATCTGTCTATTGAAGAAAGTATAAATGCAGTCTCCCCCTCTTCCTTCTTTACACGCTTATTGAATATGCTGTTAAGTGTTGGAGCCCAGAACCCTCCTACTGGAAAGAAATGCTCATTACTCTCTGTGCATGCCCTGGCACTCTCCAGATGACCTTCTGGCCCCAGTGGTCCCGAGCAGGGACATTTCCCCTTCTTCCCTTCCCGGACCACTTTGAGCCCTAAGTAAATGGAGAGGCCTGGCATTCTTGCCTCCTCTGGGAATGACTGTGCAGCTCCCCAGCTGTCCATTATTCCTGAATCTCTGCAAGGCTCAGGAGGGCACAAAAGTGCTTAGGCTCTACCCAGGTTAGCTCTCGGTTGGTGGGGGTTTATACTCACCCTTCCACTCTCTCGAGCTTCCCTCTTGGAGATTTGTCAGTGACAGAAGGCACTGTCGGCATTTGATTTCTAATGCCTCTAAGTTCTTTTTAAGATTTTTTTAATGTTTATTTATTTTTGAGAGACACAGACAGAGCATGAGCGAAGGAGGGGCAGAGAAAGAGGGAGACACAAAAACCGAAGCAGGCTCCAGGCTCTGAGCTGTCAGCACAGAGCCTGACACAGGGCTCAAACTCACAAACTGCAAGATCATGACCTGAGCTGAACTTGGACAGTTAACTGACTGAGCCACCCAGGTGCCCCACCCCTGCTAAGTTTAACACCTGGAGAAAATCCCTGCTCATATTTTGTGAATACCTATCTAGCTGGTGCTTCAAGTCACTACTGATTTAGTCATTGGGTTGCATACATGTACAGCCCACATAGACCCATCAGAACCTTTCCAGGCATCAGTAACCTTGACCACTCATAGTCACTTCCCTTGACCTTGGGGACCACCCCTTGAAGATGTCTAAAAAAAAAAACAAGGACTCTGCATTTGGGGAATCAACCATCTTTTGGGCAAGTCACTCATTTCTGTGGACCTCAGTTTCCCCATACATAAAATGGGAGAACAGGTATGGATGAGCCCATGGGTCCTTTCTGAAGCCAAGTACCATCTGGCTGCTGAGCCACAGAAGGGTCTTGCTGGGCACCAGTTGACAGCTTGTTATAATTACCTTGACTGAGGCCTGAAAATATAGTTCCTGCTTAAAATATAAAAAGAAAATTACAAATCAAAATGAAGAAGTGTTTAATTAAATGTCTACACATTTGGTAAATGCCATTAATTGTTAAATTTGGTATTCATAAAAAATTTCATTATATTTAAAAACAATTCGTTCCTTAGGATTTCTCACTTTGAGAGAATTTTAAAATATGTCTGCTGATTGCTGAGGGCTAATAGGCATGAGTTACTCACAGCCAAATGCTTTCAACAGGCAAGTCATAAAGAAATTCCTTTTAAATATTTCACAGCAAAAATAAAATATGAATATGGGCAACCTTCAATGTTTTTGAGGAGATATGAAGTAAAATCTCCAAAAATAAGAATGCCTAGAGCCTTTGGAAATCTTAACCCTGTACTAGTACCATTCCAAGGGTGTATCATCCAAGAAGTAATATTTATTAGGCACTTGCTCTGTGCCAGCTTCGCTTTCTAAACCTTTTTCATGTATTAGCTCACTGAATCCTTGAAACCTTCTTTGAGTGAGGTAGTGTGCCCACGTTATAGGTGAGGAGACTGACGCAGAAGTACGTAGTAAGCTTCCCAAGGACACCGGTTAGTTACCAGCACAGCTCAGGCAGGAAACCATTGTCCCAGGCCCACGCTCAGAGCCACTCTACTGTACAAGATGCCTGGTGACCCTGGGTGTTTCCAGGGGAGAAAACAAACGCTGGCAGTGTGAGAAGGAAGCGATGCACAGCTCTACAAATTAGGAGTGCAATTTGTGTGGCATCAGAAGACTCCATCCCTTGCTCAGCCCAGCTGCTTGCTGCTGTCTCCCTTGTGGTATTCTCCCTCAACATCTCCTCTCTAGCTTGCCCTCAGCCCCACCGAGTGCTATTAGTAACACAAAAAATAGGTTTTCTTAAAAAAAAGCTGATACCCATTGACAATTCCATCAGCATTTTATACAGTACTTAATCTCATTCAACCCGTACAACAAACCTCATCTTATGAACAAGGGATTTGGAGTTTAGAGACTTGAAATAATTTGCCCATGGGCACATAGCTTTTAGAGGCAATGGAAGCTAGGACTTCCACTCTGGTCTTATTCTAAAGCCTAAATTCTCTTTTATAAAAGGAATATATATATATATATATATATATATATATATATATACACACACACACATATGTATGTATATGTATATATATATATTCATATATATTCTTTAAGCAATTCCATTAATAAGTATCATGAATAAAAAATGAAGTCCTCTTTTTCCCACAACCAATCTACTCCTCTCTCTCTCTGATCCCCCCTCCCTATGTGTCCACTGTTAATAGTTTGGTGACAATTCTTCCAGACTTTTGCTATATATTTAAATATCTACTTAGATATATATCCAACTACCCACCCTTCCTCACTTATTTATTCTGGCTCTGCTCTCTACATGTGGAAATTCCCAGGATGGGAAAGGCAATGACAATGTCTTAATAGGCATGTCAAAATTCCAAGGGAAAGACTGACCAGAGCCCTTATATATATATCTATGGGACGAGGAAAAGCTTTTCACCCCTTTGCAAAGTTTCTTGGGCTAACACACCAATCTTGTCTATTCCTGCATGGTCTCATGGGCTGAAATAGCACACTACTTTCTCAGCCCAGGGGCTCTCTGGGCTCAGCTGGCTCAGATCCCACCTGTGGGGATCTTTGAGAGGAACAGGGCATCTGCATTAGAATACTGGTAAAAATCTGACTCACTGCTGCTTCTCTGTCCTTTGCTTAAAGGAGAATCATAATCAGAATTATTCAGAAGGGAGAATCAGGCAATAGACTGACTTACGTGGGGACAGGGTCATATTACACTGGTGTCGGGACACTCTGTGCCAGCAGAGCATTAAGTACACAGTAGGTACTCAATAAACTGTCAAATGAGTAAGTCGGGAGAATAAGAACAGGGTCTCTTCCCAGCGTTGCATGCAGAAAAACTCTGTCACAGTGAAATTTTTTATTTGAAAAAATGACAGAGTTTTTGGCCTCTGGTGGATTGTTTTTCCTTTTATTTTCATAGTCACAGTTCAGGGACAAAGAAAAGCTTCTATCTGTCTGATATAGTAGGAGATACCCATGGGGTTTGGGTAGCTTAAACTACAAGGCTCTCTTTCACATGTTGTAGGGATAGGAATATTTAACAATGACACTGACAATGTCATCTATGCTAAAGGGGTGACTTCCTGGCTAAGAGATCCTCAAGATAACATCGTGCCTAAGAGTGGGCAGTCTATGAGTTCAGTGCTCTGGTTCTGGTGTCTGCTTCTTAGTTGTGTGATCTCAGACAAGGTACTTAACATTTCTGCGTCTTAGTTTCATCATCTATAAAATGGTTATAATAATAGCACTTGCCTTATTCAGTGTATGGACGAGCACAGTGTTTGGTGTATATACGTGTGTGCGCACACACACATCCGCGTGCATGGGTGTGTGTGTAATAGTCTGGAACTTCATCATCAAGCTATTGTTAATATCCAAGAATTTGATTTCTATTGACAAACATCTGTTGAATGACTGATGAGTGTGCTGTACTGAGCAGGGTGAGACACTGAGGTGGGTGTTGCACCAAAGCCGTCTCCGAGTCCCCAGTGTGGAGCAGGTGGCACGTAACAGCCTTTCTAGGTGAGTTAGCCAGATGTTCCCAGTTCAGAAGCCTAAACGGGGGAGGGAAAGTAGCTCTAAACTTTTATCCACAACATCTGGATTCAGGTCCCAAATCTACCATTTGTCATCTTACGTGGAAGCATTAAGAAAACCTCTCTGTATGAGGCCACATCACAGCTTTAGAAAAAATGTCTATGGAATAAACAAGAGACTCAAAGAATGTGCACCAGACGGGCCTCTAATACTGTCCATGCTAGGGGCGGTAAGACCCAGACTTTTTATACAGAAGTGTAGTAGGAGAATCTGGGTGGCTCAGTCGGTTGAACATCTGACCTTGGCTCAGGTCATGATCTCATGGTTCATGAGGCCAAGCCCCACATCAGGTTCCCTGCTGTCAGCACAGAGCCTGCTTTATATCATCTGTCCCCCTCTCTCGGTCCCTCCCCTGATCGCTTCTTGCTCACAAAAATGAATAAACATTTAAAAAAAAGAAGTGGGTAAAATAAACACTCCCCCTTCCTCCTATTTCTACTCTGTCCCTGCAAGAGTCATGATAAATGGGAGCAGCTGGGGAGACGAGAGGGAATGGTCAGGACTACGGTCATCTAAAGCAGGCAGCCCTCATGTCCGGCAGGCCCAGGCAAGCCAGCTAGTCTGACTTCTCGGCAGCTGGAAATCTTTTTTTTTTAATGTTTATTTATTTTGAGAGAGCTAGAGACACAGCATGAGTGGGGGAGGGACAGAGCAGGAGGGGGAGACACAGAATCTGAAGCAGGCTCCAGGCCCTGAGCTGTCAGCACAGAGCCCAATGTGGGGCTCAAACCCACAAACCATGAGATCTTGACCTGAGCCAAAGTTGGACACTCAACCGACAGAGCCACCCAGGTGCCCCATCAGCAGCTGGAAATCTTGATGATCACATGAAACCTCCTAAGTTTTATATGTTCCCCTCTAACTCAGAATTAATTTTATAACTTTGAGTGGTCCAGCACCATGAGGGACAATCCAAGCACTGTGTGCCAGTCAGTCACCCCACGGCTGAGCCTTCAAAGCCAGACCCTGAAGCTCAGATCCCACAGGAAGCCTGCCTCAGCGGGGGTTTAGTCATACAGAGGCAGGGATGAGATCTGATCCTGAAACTCCAGCCAATCATAAGAGATCAAATAATGCTGTGACAGAATGTCACCGTTGTAGGGAATAATGACAAAGTGCCTGAAAAAACACAACACGAGACAAAATAGTTTCTTGGTGAAAATAGCACCCCCGAGGCTTTCCGTCATATGGAAAACTGACAGTGAAATCCAGGGGCAAAAATCAAAACCAAAATAGAAACATATAGCCTTCATGAATGATTCCTCTGCCTTAAGACAGAGCTATATTGTGTGACCCCCAAATGCAAGCCTCTCAATCCTGGTCACGGAGCGATCTCCACTCCTGTTTACCCAGATTTGTCTTCTGAAAGCTTCTGTTGTTTGAAAGTCTGAAAAGACCGTTGTGCTGAGATCATACTAATATTTATTGAGCTCTTAGTAGATGCCAGATGTCACCGAAGCTCTTTGCATATGTCAGTGCACTTAATCCTCAAAACCCTGTGAGGAGGGCTTACTTGTTCCCCTACGAGGAAAACAGAGGCCCAGAAAGGTTAATAACATCCCCCAAAGGCTCAGAGCTAGAGAAAAGCAGCTCTGGGGTTTGAATCCAGACAGGCTGGCTCCAAAATTTAAGCTTTTAGCTACTGTCCATAATGGTTCCTGCGTAATCTTACGATACCAGAACACACAGAGGGCAAGGATGCCCCCATCTACTGAGAAGATGGGCTATAGGATTTAGTTTGGCTGTAGCCTGAGCCTTCTTCAGAACAGAGGGTACCAGACCCCCTACTGAGCAGGATCTATGGTCTCTGAAGGGACAGACCTTCCTCCCTTGTGACTTTTATTTTGCCTAGTGAATGTGAATTCTGCCAGAGGACAATCTAAATCAGGATTCACTCTAAAAGAAAATCAAAAAAGGAGGTTAAGTTGCTAATTGATAGGAGGATGTATGTATGTTCAAGTTTATTTGCATTCCTCATTTCAGAAATGAGACGTCTAGCTGTTTTACCAAGAAGTCTTAAATGACAGGGTGATGTCCTGCTCTATAGCTCCTTTAATTAAATGAACTCTGAAAAGTTACACCTCTGTGTACACTCAGATACACCCCTACCCTGTTCTCTTTTGATCTCTGTAATTTATTTTAAAGATCACATTGAACATGTTATTTGCTCTGGGGGCCATGGCCAAAGAAATCAAACTGGAACCTGATCGTAGCATTCCATTCCATGTCACCCAGTCATTAAAAAGTTGCCACATCCCCCACCCCCAGTTACCACTGCCTCCGAATCAAATATAAATTCAGTCTGGAGTTTCAGGCTCCAGACACCTTTCCAAGTTATTTTCCACTTTTCATCAACTGATTCTCCTGCCTTTCAACTAAACTGGGCTACTGGTTATTATCTTTTTCAAGGAATATCTAAGAAACCAGCCCTTCATGCAGCATGATTACATGTAGAATGAATTCTCTCTCCTTTTGTGGGTCTCTATGAGGCTTCCCAGTATCTGGACCTGTAACTCTGCCCCTGGTGGAATCTTCATTGTCTTGATCTCTCTCTGAGACGTATAAGCAATAGGAGGGCAAAAAATTATATCTCCAGTGATTCCCTGTCACATTTACACATGGTAGGCATTCAGCAAGTGTTTCTAAAATTGAATTAATCATCTGGGGGAACTGATGCATGAATGGAATAGTTTTGGATTTTATGTTTACGTTCAAGGCGATCTTGAGGGAACCCTATCAGTGAGCTATACACCTCCGTCCACCTGCTCTGATATTCACTGAATACCAATCCTCTCTGTTGGGGAACACAGTTTTAAATAGAAAGGGCACTCAGTGGCTTCTATGAAACTGGATGAATGTGAAAATGGTATGGGGATATTCTTTTAATTCGGTAACTTAACAAATCCTTGTAATGACTGCCTTATGCTGAACAGTGACTTTGGCATGTGGGAGACACAAAGGAGTCACCAGGTGCTGGTCATTGGGGAGCTCCTGGTCAGCACAGAAACAAACCACCCTGAGGGTCTGGCCCTGAGTGGATGGCCAAAATTATCTGTAGAAGGAAGAAATAAGATAGGGGAGAAGGGACTGAGGGAGAGAGAGACAGAGAAACCTAGAAAGAATATACAAGGGGAACCTGGGTGGCTTAGTCAGTTAAGCCTCTGACCCTTGATTTTGGCTCAGGTTTGTGAGACTGAGCCCACATCAGGCTCTGTGCTAACAGCACAGAGTCTACTTGGGATTCTCTCTCTCTCTCTCTCTCTCTCTCTCTCCTCCCTCTCTCTCTCTCTCTCAAAAAAATAAACTTAAAAAAATAATATATGAATGTACATGTGTCTGTATTTGTATGTGGGCACATGATAGATAGTAGGTAGATAGATAGATAGATTGAGAGAGATAATGTAGATCGTGGATGGGTGGATATGGAAAGATAGAAAAAGGTGAAAATAATCATTTTCTCCTCTCCATCCTGTTTCTCTCTGTAACATTATCCTATTTTATGTTCTCTATAGCACTTACCACAATGTTAAATTAGTTTATGTACATGTTTGTTTACCCTTTATTTTTAAAAAATATTCAGAATCCCCCTATCAAAATGTAAGCTCCATTATCTGTACTGTTATTCACATATTCCCCAGAGCCCAGGCCGTAACAGACAAATGGCTATTTGTTTAGTGAATGAATAAAAGGAGCTGTCAGGTAGAATTTTCACACCTAGAATTTGAACCAGAAAGTAAGGCAGGTGTGCTATCCAGTGGTGGCCCACCTCTTCTCTTGGTGCCTTACAAGAGGAACTCTCGGGGTGCCTGGGTGGCTCAGTCGGTTGACCGACTGGCCTCAGCTCAGGTCACGATCTCATGGTTGTGGGTTCAAGCCCCATGTCAGGCTCTGTGCTGATGGCTAGCTCAGAGCCTGGAGCATGTCTTCAGATACTGTGTCTCTGCCTCTCTCTGACCCTCCCCTGCTCACACTGTCTCTGTCTCTGTCTCTCTCAAAAATAAATAAACATTTAAAAATTTTTTTTAAAAAAGAGGAACTCTCGGGGTCCCCCCAGAATGGGGCCCATCCCAGGGAGAAAGGCCCAGGGGAACAAAAATGGCATCTGCTCACCTTGCTTCTAGCAATTGCAATGACCACCCCCGTACCCAGGGCATAGCTTTTCAGAATGCTCATGGTGTGGCATTTATTTTTTATTTGTGAAATGCATGTGTGCTCATGCCAACCCAGCAGGCACTATGACACAGAAGGACGCATTCCTGTTCCTCTCCACCAGATAACAGGCAATATAAGAACAATGCATGCATGCTGGCGGCTGGTCATTCCCTCCCCACAGAACAAATGCGCTTCTTGTTATGGTTTTATCGTAGTTGCAAATCTTCAGCTCCAGTTTTAGAGGAAGAAAATAAGAAATAACAAAACAAAAAGGAGGCAGTTTACTATGGAGGGTCAGATAAGCCCAGGTTCCAGGGAAAACAGACCTGAGTCCTAAACAGGAGAATCATGAATTAGTTGAGCGGCCCTGGGCACAATGAATCTGAGCCCTGCCGTCCTATCTGTAAAAAGGGACGAATGAAGTCTACCTTGGAGGCGGTGGTGAGGATAATGGACGAGAAAGCATGTAGCCCAGTGCTTGGCACTTTGCTCGGGCACCATCAGTGAGTGCCAGTGCCCTCCTTGTTCCCCTTAGAAAATGCTCCCTCTTATCCCAAGATACACCTCCTCTTCCTAATCATGGCCTCATTCATTAATTCAAGTGGGTTCACAGGGACTGTACTGTGTAGTGTGACAGTTGAAAGTACAGGGTCTGCTAGCGGACTGCCCAGGTTCAAATCATGGCTCTAGCACTCATTCGGTGTGTGACCTTGGCAGTCTGAACTTCAGGTTCTGCAGTTCTACATGGGAGCAGTTACAGGAACTCAGTAGAGCTGCGTGAGAATGAAGTGGATGTTGCATATAAGTCATCAGAACTGTACCAAGAACATCGTAAATGCTCTAGTATTAGTATACTCAGTGCTCCACTCTGCCCTCTCTGGGCTTCGTTCTGCCCCTCCAACTTGGCTGAACTCCCTCCTGACTCAGGCCCTTTGCCTGTGCTGTTCCCTCTGCCTGGAGCACTGTGCCCGCAGATCTCTACAAGGTTGGCTCCATCTCAGTATATATGTCTCTGCCCAAAGACCTCCACAGTGAGATTTGTGGTGCCAACCCAGTCTCTATTAGCTTCCCTCAAATATGACCCTGTCGCTGAGGAACTCCTATTGTGTGATTTTTTCAGAACACTCAGTATTGCCTGAAATTATTTTTCCTCTTTGGTTTGCTCATTTATTATCTCTCTCATCCCATTAGAATGTAGCTCCATGAGAGCAGAAACCAGCCAGTCTTACTTCTTGAAATAGTGTCTGATGTATCGCGAGTCCTGAAGAAGTGAATAGATGGATGAACTGATGGGTGAATGAACGGCTGTGCCTCCAGTGGAGAGAGCGAGCTGGGACATGTGGCTCTTTGCAGAAGCTCTGCTGGGCTTCTGCTCACCCGATGCCCAACACAGAAGCTGTGCTAAAGGCCAATTGCTAAAACTCCCCCAGCACTCTCCTCCAGATATGAAAAACAGCTAATGATAGACTTGATAAAGATAAAGATAAGGTACCAAAAATAGATGGTGGGAGAGACTTCTGGGATCTCCTGTGATTAATCCCTCTCAATCACCCCGCTAGAGGACTTCACACATCTCATCCCTCACTCCTGCCTCCTGATGCACCAGGCTGGGCTGGATGGGGGCGGCGGGGGACTACTCCCCTCACTGGTGCCTTCCAGAATGGTACTGGCGGCTGGAGGCCTGCTCTTCTTTTCAAGTGACTTGAAACTTGGAACCCTTTCTGCCTCAAGGGCAGAAAGATGGCTAAATTTCACCTTCCTCGAATTTGTTGCTGCTGAGATCACCTGTGGAATAATCTGGGCCTCTTGGGTGAACACAGCTTTGGCTCTGAAGAGACTCATTCAGCCGATAGTTTGTGAAAGAAGGTGGGCAGCAGAGGAGAGAAGGTGGGCAGATGGGCTGTTGCGCCAGGACTGGAGCCTGGCCCGCCCGGCCTGAGTGTCTTCCTCGAGCCAGCAATGGGGGGTGGGGGATGTTCACCTTGCTGGAAAAGAACCACATCAGTATTCTGGGTGACTCTTATGCAAGTAATAACAAGTCATGGGGCTAAAAGCCAGGAAAAAAATCAGGCCACACAAAGAACTAAGGCCTTGGAAAAATCAAAATAATAAGCAAAAATCAGAGGTACTGGCTTCTGAAGAAAAAGGGAAGTATTCTGCAGGCTAGAAGAATGAGTGATTTTCAAGTGGAAGGGATACACCCACATTTATTTCTATTCCTTCTTAGAGCACACTTAAAGAGGCTGCTGACACAGCCCAGACAGTCATTAACTGGGGCCGTGGGCAAACGACTTCACTTCTCTGAGCCTCAATTTTCTCACCTCTGAAATAGGGACAAACATACCTTAGGAAATGCTTAGGAAGACCAAATGAGACATGACACAAAATGCTTAGCACCATCTGGGCACAGAGCAGCAGTGTTTATCATCATTTTATAATACAAAATAATATTATCATTATTTATAAATAATGGCACTGTTTATTATCATTTTGGTTGGTGTTATTCTTACCAATTTTTCACTCTGAGACCCAGAGTTCAAATATATTCTATTCTCTCTTCCTGATCTTCCTGCACAAAATGTCATGTCTTCCCTAACTGGAGGAGGGAAGGGAACTACCACTCATTATATACCTGCTACGGCATTGACCCACTGTATGAATGATAACAGAGTCCCAGAGAGGTGAAGGAACTTTCCCAAGGCCACACAGCTAGAAAGTGGTCGAGCCAGGGTTGTTTGGTTTTAAACCAATACCTTTTGAACCACACTGAAGGATTCTTCCTGAGCCAGGCAGAAGAGAAAGGAAGTACATTATGTTCCCTAATCTGGGAACACAGGCTCTTCATGAATGCGAATGCCCATTTGTCCTCATCTTGTCTAGAAAGAACTCTGAAGTTGTAATATGGATCTAAATCCTTCTAGAGTTATTTGTCAGCCATTCTCAGGGGAGACAGACCCATGAGAGGAGGTCTGAAAGGAAAGAAAATTAGGACATTTGGCAGATGGAGACAGGACAATGAGACAAGACATCTGGGAAGTGAAGTGTTCCAAGTGAATGGTGCCCACTGGGCTGACTGAGGAGGGAGACTTCTTCCTACTGAGATCACTCAGCTTCTGCACCATCACAGCCAACACCGCAAGGTGCTCCCAAAGCTGCTCGGAAGGGGCGTGAATGCTAGTGTGGATGATAGCTCTCAAGTGCCTTTATAAACCTGTTTGCTCATTTAATCCTCCCAACCATTGTAGGGTGGGTATCATTGTTCCCAGTTTGCAGATAAGGAGACTGAAGCTCAAGCTGGCAAAATGCTCCCTCAAGGTCATTTGGGTCTAGCACTTTGCAAGGGCTAGAGCTGGGATTCTACGAGGGCTGGGGGCGGGGCGCGGGGGAGGTTCAAAGCCTGGCTGTTCCTCACTACACACCCTTGTTTGCTCTTCCTTTCTCCAAACCTCCATATTCCCTCCTAACTCTTAGGGTTATTGCCTGCTGCTTGTAACTGGGCCAGGGCAAGGTCACTGCTGCCATGCTGTATTTCTGATAATCCTCCTTGCTCAGCAGAAAATGCCCTGCCTGCCTTGAAGGACCAGCTTGCTTTGTTCTAAGGTGCCACCCACACCATTCTCATTGCCTTTCAGACACCTCTCCATGCAGGCAGAATATCAAGTAGTCAAGGGCTCACAAGTTTTCCAGGTTACATAAAATCAGGGTCCTCTGTCAGGGACTTTGGCGTGTTATTTCATCCCTGTGCCTCATTTTTCTGCTCTGTCAAATGGGTCCTCAAAAGGGACCACTGGAACAGTGAAAGCTACATGACATCATCTTGGTAAAGTCCTTAGCCTTGATCTGGCACATGGAGAGTGCTTTATAAATGCTAATTATTAGCCCACAGACCTGAAGCATATAGAATCACACTGTGTTGAGTCAGAAGACCCTTGGAAACCAGTTAGTCCCTGATTCTCTCACTTTACAAAGGTAGTAATTAAAAGCCCCCAAAGTAAGGCAACTTTTCCAGGTTTACACAGCAAGAGGCAGTGATGACTTAGAACCAGTTATTCTCATTCCCAAGCATATGCCCCTCACCCCAGGATAGGGGTCCTCTAGCATAACAAGTATTAGAGTCACCTGGAGGCGGGCTAAAACAGAGTGCTGGGCCCATCCCACAGGTCCTAGTTCAGTAGGTGTGGGTAGGGCCTGATAAGGTGCATTTCTATCAAGCTCCTAGGCAATGCTGATTCTGTAGGGCTTGGAACTCTACCTTAAGGACCACTCTCATAGAGTCTGCAAACTCTAATGTCTGGGGGCGGAGGTAGGCAGGTAGTTAATATAATAAGTGAGCTAGCAACTGAAGGCAACTGAAAATCATTGCCAGTCCTCGTGGGAATAACCACTACCCCACATGAGGTGGATCCTATGTATCCAGTCCTTCCATTTTCTTAAAAGAAGGCATAAGTATGCCCTTTTTAATGTGAAAACTTCTAGCATTTAAATATTAGCATGTAATTCACATTTAAAAAAATATTTGGAGCAAGAAATGAAATCCATGTGTGGAATTTGACCCACAGTCCACAAGTTTAGAAACTCAGTATTGCCCACGATCTGAAGGTAGGCCTAACCCTAAAGACAGCTGCTGCTTATTTGGCAGAAGAAATTAAATCCAGAAAATCATGGTTTTCCCCAAAAGGGAATGTACCAATGAATATTTAAAAATCTATTCATCTAATTCACATTCCTGAGGCATTCTCCAAAGCTGAAACTCAACTTCATGTAGGTATATTACAAAGCAGGGCATTTGAGTTGGGTGTGGGGAAAATTCTATGTTACTCCCCATTTTATGGAGTAGAGAAGCTTCAGGGGGCATTCAAAGCTGTGCAGACTCATCTAGCTCATCCTGGAACATTCCTATATTTATTTCTTTTTTTTGGCTATTGATATTAATAACAATGTTTGTTATATGTATACAATTTGCTAGAAATTTTACATATAGTATCTCATTTAATCCAAATAATATTGCGAAGAAATTGTTATTATTCTTGTACTTCAGCTGAGTTAAGCAAACCTATACTCAGAGAGAGCACGTCTAGTGGCCAATGATAGAGGGAGAGCTTACACCAGGTCTTGGGAGCATTTATGATCGTTAACTTTCCAGTAGGTGGATTGAAGATTTAACTGGCTCCTGGGTCCTGTGGTGTCCCATATGTAAAGGTCAAGGACTACCTTATATTTCCCTGTATCCCTTACAGGGCCAAAGTCAGACCCCACCCAATTCATGGCCTCAATGTATAAAAGCTGCAGCTAGTGGACCCAGCAGCATCTTGGAGAACAATTCCTCCTCATCATCAGAGGGGGAACTCGGGAAGGAAAAATACAGTTTTCTGTAAAATATGGAAATAGATGCTTACAAACCAGTTCAAATTTATGATAATTTCCTGATACCTCAAGACATCCCACTTGAACATCTGTGTGGTGCATGGACGAGTGCATGAACTGCTGCTAACCAGAAATGAATTGTGCCAACTCCACAGACCCATGTTTCTTGCATTTCCAGATTTTTCCCTCCAAGAGAGTCTCCTTCGAAGTTAGTTAGGCCATGGTAGAGGCATGGATACCCTTCCATGAATCAGAGTAGACAAAAATCACTGGGGGAGAGAGAATAGACCAAGGAAAGCAGTGTTTTTCTTGCCTTGACAGTTGCTTCTTTAACTCTCTTCTCCACCACCCATACACACGCAGCCATAAGTAAGACACACTACAGAGTTTCCCAGGTGTCAACATCTTAATGAGTGGATCTGCTTTCTGACACCTTGGGAACGGTCAATAAAGAAAAAAGACATTAGAGACAGGTCCACATCCTTCTCATGTCGAAGTTACTACATTCACGCTAACAGCAGCAGTGGAATTGTTATTTTGCAACTGTAGAACAGATGTGAAGCCCAAATGATATGGTAGAGTTTTATTTTTGAATGGTGCATGTTTTTTAATTGGGGGAAAGGATGGGGTTTGATATTTATGGGTGACAGAGTTCCTGTTGCAAAGCGACCCTGCTGTTAAGCATAAGCTGTAACAGGCAGCCCTGGAGAAGTGGGGCTCTGTTCTAGAGGGACCTGTCCCTGTCCCATCCCTCTAGCCAGCTCACGGCATAACATGTCTGCTAGCTTCCTATGGCCACTCTTATTCCTCCAGTCTGTTTTCCACACCATCAGAAGAGTGATCTTTTCTGACCCAAACAGTATCAGGTCATGTTCTGCTGAAGACTCTTCAATGGTACCACAAGTCTTAGGATAAAGTTCTGACTCCTTAAAGTAGCCCAGGCTTCTGCCTGATCTGATTCTCCCTTCCCTCACCATGTATCACGCCCTTGCACAATCCATTCTAGCCCAAGAGTCCTCAAATATCCACTTGGGCTTGCTCCACAGGGCCTGTGCAACTGTGGGGTGACCTGTGTCTAGAACACTGTCACTCTACCTGCCCTCTGCAGGCTTCCAACCCCAGGCTGTCCAGACCTCCCAGGCAGGGGCTCCTGGCCAGTTCCTCTCCTTGCCCCACATGCTTTGCCTTCAGAGCACTTCCTTGGTTTTTAATCAAAGACTTGGTTGTGGGTGATCTGGACAGGCTCTATATCTCTTTGTGCTCCCCTCTGAATACCTAGACTTTGCACGAATCATCCTCAGCACTACTGACATTTGAGACTGGGTAATTCTTCATTGAAGAAGTGGGGGCAGTCTTGTGCATTGTAGGATCAGCAGCAGCAGCCTTGGCCTCTACCCACTAGAGGCCAGAAGTAATTCCCAAGTTGTGAAAACCAAAAATGTCTCCAGATGATGTTAAATTTTCCCTGGGTGATGGGGGTCAAAGTCATCCCCAGTTGAGAATCACTGGATTAGAGCCTGGCATACAGCTGGCACTTAATAAAGGTCCACTTATTTTCCAAAGCCTTTTTTATTTCCTTTCGTAAAGCAGGAGGTCCCTTTCTAAAAATCAGTGGAATGCGAATATGGAAAGGAGTGGGACAATGTGCTGCTCTGACAGATGATGGGGATCCTGGGACCCACCCACTCACCCCTCTCCCCACCGCAGTGGTCCCCAGGGCTCTGGAGAGCAGCAAGAAAACTCCCAGGGAATGGGGGCAAATAGGTTTTGGGGTAAAAACAAAAGATGACTCTGCCAGCTAACCTGAGCAAGTCGCTTAAATATTCAGAGCCTCCATTTTTCCATCTGTAAATTGGGAAATGAAAGTGTCTACCTTACAGGTTTTTGGTAAAGAAGAAATAAGTTAAAGTGAGCAAAGCATTTTATATACTACTTGACACAAAGGAGGAGCTAATAAGTATAGGGTGACTTCCCCCTCACCCCCGTTTCTCATATCCTTCAGGAGCTTTAACAGAGAGCTGAGTTGCTTACAATAACTTCAAGCATTTTATTAATTTTATATGAAAACAAATATTTGGATATGGGAGATCCCTGAAAGAGCCATTTATTTTTATGCAAAAAAAAAAAAAAAGAAAAGAAAAACAAAAGACTTGTTTAAGGTGGCAGGTGTTCTGGGTAGCTCTGTAAACATTCCTTGAATGACTATAAGCATTCAAGGGCAGGTTTCCCTCTGCAGGGGTAACTTCCATGGCTGGAGGATTTGGGGACGCAATAAAGGTTAGCGGAATGAATGAATAGCTGGCTGTTTCAAAATGTAAAAGCTCCCAGGACCTCAGAATTTTCATCAGCCTGAGTTTTCACTATATGACCCACCACACCTGGAGGCTATGACCCTGGTTATGCAACCAACCGCTACATGTAAAGGGCAGGAAAAATTGGTCTGGAAAATGAAGAAACACGACAGAATGGTTGTCCAAGTTTGGCTGAATAGACAAAGGGACGCACCCCTCCAGTGAGAGAAGAAAGATTGCATTTCATTGTTGTTAGTGACCATGGGTAACATGGGTGGCATGCCTGATGCCTGCTGAGTCCCAGACCCCAGGTGTCCAGGGATAACGAGGCACAGCAGAATCATGCCTGTGAGCCAATTTCCATCCCATAGAGGCGCTACTGTTAGGCAAAAGTTTTATATACAGGAGATAAATATAAGAGAGTTTAGAAGAAGGGATAAAAATAATAATAATAAGTAATCTTTCTTCACCTGAAAAAAATAATTATAATATCTACCTCGTAGGGTTGCTGTGGGTATGGAGTTGATGTACTGAAAGAGCTTAGAACAGGGTCTGCCACATAGTAACTTCTCAGCAGATGTTACTATCATCATTAACCCTTTACTGAACACTTCACCTCACCTCATTCACACAGCCTCAGGAGACAGACTTTGTATCATCTCCATTTTATCTTTAAGGAAACCATAGACCAGGGAGATGAGAAAGATCTATCCAAAGTCAGGCACCCTAGTAACATAGATCCAGGAAGCAAACCCCGGTCTAGAGCATGGCAATATGTTCATAAAGGGTCAGATTTTTCTCTTTTTTTATTTAAAAAAATTTTTTTAATGTTTATGAGAGAGAGACAGACAGATAGATAGAGCACAAGTGGGGGAGGGGCAGAGGGAGACACAGAATCCGAAGCAGGCTCCAGGCTCCGAGCTGTCAGCACAGAGCCCAATGCAGGGCTCGGACCCACAAACTATGAGATCATGACCTGAGCTGAAGTCAGACATTTAACCGACTGAGCCAACCAGGTATCCCAAGGGTCAGATTGGTCATAAACAGATAATACATTTTTAGGTTCTACAGGCCATAAAGTCTGTGCTGCAGCTCTCCAACTCTTCTGTTGTAGTGTGAAAGCTGTCATAAATAGTATGTAAACTAATGGGCATGACTATGTTCCAATAAAACTTTATTGACAAAATCAGGTAGTTTGCTGGCTCCTCTAAACCACTGCCATACATAGTGTCTCAAAAGATGTCTAGCAGCTGAAGATAACAACAGAGCTGTCAATTGATTTAGGTCACAGAATGTAGGCTAGGGTACAGCCTTGGAGAGGTCACTTAATTGATCCCCCTGCCCAATAAGCAGGCCACCCCTCCCTACTCACCAAATGCCTCCCCTTTCCTCCCAGGGGGTCCAAGTCACTGTGTTTGCAAAGCTGTGGCAGATGAAGTGGTAGGAGAGCTAATTTGTGATGGAGAAGCTTTGTTTGATTTTTCTCTAAGTGTGTTTGAATTATTAAGTGTCTTATTCATTAAGCGAAGGGTGCTGTTATAATTCTATCACTGAAGACAAAATTGCCATTTAAATTGAGTTTTGCCAATTTAGCTAATTTAGTAAGTGGGCATTGCCACATCTTAATTATTATTTTCTGATCACAGATTATTCAGGGGGACAATGCAGTGTTGGTGCACCAAATCTATAGGCTGGAGTGCACCCTCCTTGGAGGTTTGTCCACTTTGGGAAATGCTCTATCCTGTAGTGAGCAGGTAGCCAGACTGGTTTCTCCAGTGATATCCAAATATTTGCTAATTCACAAAGAAAAGGAGTCCAACAATCACCACGATAAAGACCTGCTGATTTTCTCTGCCTCCTTACCAAAACACACAGAATAGTTATCATTATTAACTTTGATTATCTTGTAATGGCTGTGTTTCCTTCTCTTGGTACTAGGTCTGCTATTGAATAGTGAGATCTTTGACAAGTCACTTTACCTCTTGGTGCCTCAGTTTCCTCACCTAAAATTGTCAGGCAAGTTCAGAGTTTTGGTGCAAAGCTGAGACTAGGGGGTGGCCAGCGAGGTGTCCTGAACTTACATTACCCTCCTTCATGTTGCCTTTTTAAACGCTCACTCTGAACCCTTTCCCTGCAGCACCCTGGCCCCAACTCTATAAAATGATGTCTGACAGTGTTATCATGCTTGGATCTCTTAAAAAACACTTTATGCTTCTGGGGTTTGATTCCATGCGTATCATCAAGATGTAGACTTTGTTGATTTTGTTCTATGTCTCCTGAAGGGCAGACAGGTGGTTTTCAACATTTTCAGACAACTGGGGAACTAATTTGTTCTCATTTGCAAAAATGCCTAGGAAGCAGAAAAATACTTCCTTAAAGTTGTTTTTCCCCCAAGAAAAAATACTCCTGCTAACCTCCTAAAGGGCTGCTGACTTGACTTGGCCTTTCATTAGTTATGTTGAGAGGCATGAAACTGTAGCCATGTAAGGATGTGGCTGATAGAGAATGCTTTTTTCTGTGTGCTCTGCTGAGTAAATGTCATTCTTAATTATTATTTATCTGTAGGACTTTTGAGCTCTAATGCTTTGTTTTACCAGAAATGTCTGATTTTTGATATTTTTAGAGAACCCGTTTTTCTCCTATGAAGTCAGTGTACTGTGCACAGTTTGACAAGTTTTAAGACAGAACATAGTGGTTGGAACTCTAAGCAGAATAACACAGTATTGAACAATGACTTCCCCGCATCTGTGATGTTCATCACTGTTCTGCTGTGAAGACCTTTATTTCACTGCTAAGTAGGTAGGACATGATAAAGCGCTGAATTCTCAACTAGCATATATTAATGTCTGCTTCTTAATGCAGTCTCCCAAACCTTGACCTGAAACTCGAATGGCTGCTGTCCAAAGGCACTAGTGGTTTTAGAATCCAAACTTCTCCGCTTAGCTGCCTTTCAGCATGTCAGAACTTGGTGACTGAGCACAAAAGAAAGGAAAGAGAGCTAGAACAATCCCGTCCTCTGTGATGGCTCAGCAGGATCAGAAGGACGTGCCTGACATTCAGGTTCCCTACACCGGCCACTGTGAGACGATATCTTTGCTGATTTTAAATTTTGATCTGATAATGTGCAGGAGAGGGGATCTCTCCTGTGACTCACGGATTTTGGCTCTTGCAAGAGTGTACAAATTCACTCTAGTATAGTGAATTGCAGACCATCCCTGTAGGCCGTGGCTCCCTCCAATTACCAGGGCTGTGCACACACAGTGCAGGCCAGTCCAGGAAACTCTGCCAAGGTGTCTTCACTGCTGCTTAGCTGCCTGCTCAATGGACGCCCTTGCCAGTGCTCTACCAGAAGTTCCTGAGATCAAGATCGCCTGATTTAGGCCAGTGTGTAGGTGGATAAGATTCACATCTGGCCGATAAAGCATTAGCTTACTCCTGTCTTGTCCTTTCACCTCACAAACCACTTAATTTTTTTTAATCAGACTTAATATTAAGGCTAGATGGTTAAAGTTGCTTTGGTAACATATCGTATTATATTCTTCTATTTGTAGATGAGGAGATAACATGCATGTATCACATAGATAATAATGGGACTGATGATAATAATGGCATGATAATGAACATTCATTGAGTCATAAGCCTGTGAGCAACACTGTGCTAACACTTGGCACACACTATCACATTTCATACTCATTAGTGCTTGAGAGGTCGGATCTCAGCACTAGTTCCGTCTCGGAAATGAGAGAAACAAGGCTTAGCAAGGTGAAGTGTCTTGTCCAAGGTCAGGGACCCAAAACTAAAGAGCAGGATTTCGAGCTAGGTCTGCATGAATCTAGTGTGTGCTGTTAGCTTGGGAGAAGTGTGGATGCTGACAAGTATTTGGTTCCTGGCCTGCCCGCACGCATTTCCCCTGTACCACAGGTGCTGTGGTGGGTGCTGGTACCTTGCCCATAAGGGTTTGTGTTTGTAAATCAGCAGTGACAACCCAGGGTGGTTTCAACTATGATGCATTTCAACTACCGGAAGACTCAGGAGGGGGATGTAAATCAGACCAGACCAAGGAAGTCTTACTCCTGAAGAAAGATGGTAGAGGGAACTTATCAGAATGGATTTACAATTCCGTTCCTTTTCTACTAAATGAAAAATAAGGGAAGTGACACAGGCCTTGATCTGGTTCCTGGTTACTACCACCCCATACCTGTAACCACCACCCTGGTTACTGGCATCTACTTGGTGCCCTGCCTCAGCACTTCTCAACCTCACAGATGCCCCGCAGATGTGAGGTAAGCTACAAAACAAAGACTGATCCACGCAGAGCACAAAGGGAAGATTAGCGCTCTGTACTCTGCATGGTTAGGCCTAACATGGTGAAGCCTATTAGCCACGGACTCTGGTCAAGCTGAGTGAGGCCAAAGCAGGCAAGGTCCCTAAGTCAGCACCATTAGAGATGACACCAGAAGTATGGTCAGGAATTGTGGGTACTCCCTGGAGTACACTTTGTTCACTCTTTTCAGTCATTACACCAAGTCTGGACTCCAGCCACCCCCATCAACTCCCTGCCTCATAAATCTGCATGTTGAAGGAAATCCAAGAAGAGAATGCAAAAGATGGCAACTGCCTAGAGGTTGGGGATGTGGGTGGCTGACCCCAAAGCTGCTTGAAACTGATATGCACAAGCACTGTCCTAGCATGCTATGGTCGTATTTCCAGAACAGAGGCCAGCAAGGCCCCTTGACATCCACGTGTGTTGCCCCTTCTCATCAGGAATAAGATTGAATCAAAGAAAAGGGCATGAGTTGCACTAGAAATGCATTGTTTCTGAAAGGTAGACAAAAGAGCAGACTGCTTCCCCAGCGGAAAGTGGTATCAGTATTAAAATAAAACAAAGCACTGAATTCATTTATGTTGACCCTTGGTGCTCAGGATAATGACTAATTTACCAGAAGAGGGAGAGCTGACCTCCAGCACTGGCTCTCAACCTTTGCCTGCACATGAGAATTACCTGGGGATGGCCAGGCTGCAATACAAGCTAATGAAACGGGATTGCTGCAGGTGGGACCCAGGCACCACTATCTGCACAGCCCCCCGCTGATTCCACTGTATAGCGAAGGCTGAGAGCCACGGTCCCACAGGCTAACCTGCCACACTCCAATAGAGGAAGCTACTAGTAAACAGAACCTGATTTCCATCGCGACATGTCGCTGAGTTCCTCTCCACTTCAGAGCACACCAAGAGGTGAATAATTTAGTTTCCTTGTTCTCATCCCCACCGTGTTTCAAGTGATGGGGCCTCAAGTGGCAGGGAATCTCTCTTATTTAATGCCTGGAGGCTAGGCTGGGAGCATGATATAATCTTGCCTGTAAAGACTTGCTGGAGAAACCATTTCTTTGCAGAGAATGGGAGGCAGATGTGGAGTGTGCTGAGGAACCATTAGGACATGGCAATGGGGACAAGAGCGAGACTTTCCCATAAGAATCGTTATCATTTGAGGATGCCACGTTGATACTAGAATATTTTGCTAGTCTTTCTTGGGATTTGGTTCCTGGGAAACCATGTATCAGAGCTCTCCTAAAGAAAAAGAGAGAAGGAAACCACTGTTTATTTTTAAACACTGCATTTGTGTTTGTGTATTTATAGGGAAATATCAGCAAGGATACACATTTCACTTTTAATATTAGTCACTTTTGGAGCCTGAAATTTAGGGAACAGTGAAAGGGACTTGGTTTGTTTTGTTTTGTTTATGTAACACTTGCTTACAGTGTTTGGATTATTGAAAACAAGAAGTATATAAATATTGGCTTGGTGGGCCAGCCTGGCTCTCACTCAGTAGTCAGTTCCACATGTCCCAGATCTAAGCCCCCCACCCCCAAAACCTACAGCAAGAATGTCAGTGAGTCACACGCATGTTTGCTGAGGGCTTCATGAGGAGCCCGGGAGAGTATCACATCAACTGGGAAGTCTCCAGCACCTTCCATCCCTCCTCCCCCTCACATCTCCCCCTGTGGTAGCCGCCTTCTCTGCCTCCCAGTGATCTCCCTACCCCATGTCACCTACCTGAACGTTCTTTTCTTTCTCAGCCCCTCCTCAGCCCGCTCATACCAATAGTTTTCCTGCCTCCTACATCTCCTGCCCCCAGGATCTTCATGCCATGTCGTCCTCACTTCATAGACTAGGGGATCTACCCTCCTCACTGTGTGTGTGTGTGTGTGTGTGTGTGTGTGTGTGTGTGTGTGCGCGCACGTGTGCGTGCACGCACACACAGGTGATCTTAAAGATCACATGTGGGCCATTAACATTAAATTGGTTTCCATCACCTCCGTCATATACCCTTGTTTTATTTTATCCTTCTCCATAGCACTAATCACTCTCTGACAGCATGTCTTCATTTGTTTATTGCATCTGTATCTATCCTCCTACTAAAATATAAGCATCATGTGGTCAGGACTCTGTTCACTGCTGTACCCCTAGCACCTAGAGCTATTCCTGGCATGCACTAGGCTCTAAGAGTAATTTTTAAATATATGAATGAATGACTTTTTTTTCTGACACACAATGACACAAGAGGAGCAAAGAAAAGGGCTGGCAGGAGTGAAGTGATCAAAACAGAGGTTCCCTGAAGGAAGGTTTTACACTGTTTCTGGGACTGGCTGGGAACTGTCTCCTGGATTTCTTGGCTGTGTCTCCTAGAACCACACCACATGTAAGTCACTATGCCAGAAAGTTCACATTCCTCATTGTAACCCTCACTGACACCCTACAAGGTAGCATTAGCCTAGTTTCACAGATGAGGAAACATTTGTCCCATTACTAGTCGAACAGCTAGAAAGTGACAGAATGTGATTAAAACTCCAGTAGGTCTGATCCCAGAGCACTTTCCTTGGGACTCTGCCAGCTCATAAATTAACCAAATCTCATTTTATATGCCATAGGCTTAGAGCACTTGGATAGGTGGGAAGAGTGCCTTCAAAAAAACCTGAAGTTTGAAGCAACCAGGCAATTATTCATTTGCTGAGAGACAGCCACATCAAGCCAAGCCCCCTTGGAATGGCTCTAGATTGGGTGTCCTTTCTACCGATCCACTGTGGGTAGCAAGGCACATGCATTGATGGCTTTTGTTAGCAAAGGGCTGATGTGAGCTAAGCCATCCTCTCAGTGTTCTTTGGAATGCATGTGCATCTTTAAGATGGCTTCCCAGGTCTGGGGTCTGTACAAAGGAACACTTCATGATCGAAAGCATCCCACATACAAGGCTTAATCCTGAGATCAAGGATGTCAGTAATATGGTGACTTCACCACGTGAGCTGACCAGCCAAAGACATTTTTATCTTTCCCAGGAGGAAAATGAGCTTGCATGAATTCACTTTCCTCAGCGTATGTGCTCCCCTCATCCTGGTGAGTGCATGCCGTGGCTGGGAGGACACCTCATGAACAAGGCTCACCCATGAAATTTGAAGAGGATGCTGTCTCCCTATTGTTGCTGTTTTATAAAAAAACAACAACAACAGCTATTTATATAGCTTAAATGTTGCAAATGTGGGAAGAAAAACAAATGCAAACCTTGATGGATTGCTGAGAGCATGAGAAAAGAAACCAAGGTTGCTCAACAATCTAGAGAGGCTCACACATAAAGTGCTTTCCACCCATCAGTCTAAGCGTAAAGAAGATGTAGATTTAAGAGAGAGAAACAACCCTTCTCGAAATTAATAATTCAAGGCAGAATCACAAAGCTTAATTGCTCCCTGTCAGCCACAACTCATCCTTGTCTTCCGTTATTTTGCACAAATTGATTTGGCAGCATTAAATAGCCACCACATTCATTTTTAAAGGACTTTCTTGTTATCGTTAGCCTGTTAATATGTTCATCCTTCACCCCCCTTAAGTAATTCTGGGCAGATTTTTACTCATTTGGAGTGAGTGAAGTTCTCGTTTGATCGGAGGAGGGAAATGGTCCAAGATGAAATGTCATCTTGGAGGACATACATCACCACCCCAAGAGGCTCTGAGGTCCCTCACGCCCAGACAGACAGCCCAGAGGTGGGAGCGTAAGGAAGGAAGAAAAGCTGGAGTGTCTTCTGAAGCAGTGCTTTAACCACTACTCATATGTGGCTACTTAATTTAAATTAATTGAAGTTTGTCAATTTGTTTGTCAGCCACATTAGCCCCATTTGAAGTGCTCACAGGCACTCATGGCTAATTACCACCACACTGGTACCACAAAATACCATTTTGTCATCAAAGGAGGTTCTGTTGGATAGCTCCAAGAGGGTGGCTTCTTACTACCTTACTCATCTCATGACAAAGTAAGCTAGGTATTCTGCATACAATTTGCCATATTCAACTGTGTGGAAAACCCAGATGTGAAAAGCTATGGACTTTGTGTTTGTTCTTATCCATAGGGGATAATCTTATTGGTGTTAATAGGACAAGGGATGGGAAATGTTTATCATGTGGTCAAGGATGGATGTGACACAAGAGTACTGGTCGTTGGGGGCCTGGCTTATAAATATTTTATGCAGTGAATTGACAACATCTCTTACCCCTCCTATGCCTATGTGTCATTTGCATATATGCAGCAAAATGCCTCTGAACCTGTGTCGGCTCACTGCATAGATACTGTGATTTCCTTTCAAGGCAGAGGGTAACAGAATTTCAGTCTACTGGGCCAGTTTCAGGTTCAAGTTGACCTTGAACATCCCATTCTCTCTTCTCAGGACACAAAGATAAAAGAAATACATAGATATCCCTCATCCTACAGGTTTGGCCTTTAGTCTACCACCAAGCAAGCTTTGGCATAATTAATAATGCAGTTATCTGCCAATTATTCTGCTATTCAAGCAGCACCAGAAGTACCCGGGGCATACAGTGAGCATCATGTGCGCAGTTACTAATTTTCATCACTCAATTACTTGTGTAGTGTTTAACCTAATAGCATTAGATGTGCATTATTGAGCTTTGATTGCTGTTTTCTTCCATCCACCCACTCTTGAATAGCTGTTCTCTATGAAGTTGTCATGATTTGTTTACAAATCATATTTTTTTTCTAATTTCTTACACTTTTCAACAGTTTGCATGTATCTGGGCCTCCTTTTTGAAAATGTTTCTTTCCTTTGGCCTCCATGACACTGTCCTTTCATGGCCTCTCTTTTGGATAGACCATGCTTCATGTCACTCACTAGTTTTGTCCTTCTGCCCAGCAAAAAGTCACCCTCATAACTTGGATTTACTCTGAGCAGCACATATTGACAGCAAGGAGATAAAATTGTGCCCTGGTGGATTTGGGGCTGGGGAACTTAACTGACCACATGAAAACAGTGGGGCATTCCAGAGCAGGGCAGGGAAGGGCACACTTAGATCCAGTTCATCCAGATAGAGAGTGGTGGTCCCTGGTCAGCAGCACTGCTGCTGGTTAGTGCCACTGGTTGGAGGAATTCGTTTTTTGTTTGTTTGTGTTTTTCACTTTAGGGTGCAGGAAGTAGAGACCAGTTTCCTACAAGACAGTAGAAGAGGAGGATCATAAGAATGAGCCTGCCCACCTGGGATCCCTAGGTATAGTATGTGTGGCAGTAAGACTAACCATAGACCTTATTCTCTGGTAGACTTAGGATGTTGCCAATATTGGTTTGGCCTTGGGCAGGGCAAGCCAGTGAGGTGCCTGGCCCTGAGTTTTCAGGGGGAAAGAGTTGGGTAGGAGGACTGAGAGAAATTCCAGGTTGACATCATCATATTCCTGCTTCTTCCTCTACATTTGTACCCTCTCTACTGCCCATCTTTAGAAGGCTTAGGGATGTGTGAATTCCCATATCCACTGAAACCCACGGAAGATTCTTATTGGCCATACAATCTCATCATCCAAAACCAACTAAAGTCTTTTTCCTCCATTGTTCACCCTCTGATCGTATAGGATTGTACCTTTATTAATATATTTGATTCTTTTTCTTCTTGAAACCCACACTTAGTTAGTTACCAAATTCTGATAATTCTACTAAACATCTTTATGATAGGCTCTTCAAGAACTTAGAGTAGTCGTTCTCAAAGTCTGGTCTCTAACCCAGCAGCATCAGCATCACTTGGGAATGTGTTATAAATGCAGATTCTCAGCTCTCACTTACAGAATCAGAAACTGTAAGTTTCCAGACATCTATGTTTACCAAGCCCTCCAGGTGGTTCTGACTCATGCTGAAGTTTGAGAACTACTGCCTTGAATCTCAATTCAAATTCCTTACAGTGGTCTCCAAGGCTCTAGATAATCTGGTCCCTCCTAATTTTCCAAGCTCATAGGAAGCTGCTTTGCCTCTCATGACTCCAGCCACAGTGGTCTTTCGGCTCCTAGAAGGGCCCCAGATCTTCCCACCTCAAGCCTTTGTAAATGCCAAGTCCTCCACCTGGAATTCTCTTAGGTTCTTTGCTCTTCTTCCCACATTTTATATTGCAAGCTCCTCTAATCTTTTAATTCTTAGCATATATCATAGAAGTTATGCTTGGCCAAGCTACCTAAAGTGCCTGCCTCATATCTTCCCTAACCTTTAGATCTTCCCTTTGTTCCTTGATTAATTGTTTTATGTTACAATTTACAATTTTTTTGTTTACTGGCCTTTTTAGAAGAAGAAAAAGAAGATGGAGACATGAGGACACCACCTGTCTTATTCATCCTTGTGTTTCAGCATGGAGCCTAAGACACAGTGAAAGCTCAATAAAAAACTAGTTGTTGAATGAATGCATCTAGCCTGCCTTCACCTCTACTTATAGAGCTATAAACCTTATAGGACTTGGTTTGTTTATCTTCTAATGACCCTCATGGTCCCCTCTAGCTCTATGCCATGGTATGATGGGTGGTATACTCTATAGAGTATATAATGCAGTACATAATGCAACAAGCATCTTTTACTCTGAAAAGATGCTAGTCCCACCATAACTTGGTTAGACTTTGAACCAGGTCATTGCTCCCAACTTGCAGCCTTATGCAGCCATCAGATTTATCTTCTCTCAGCCATTATTTTCACCATACCTTCTTTGGATTTGGCCATCAAAACTCACATTCCAAGGTTCAGGCAAATAGGAAAAAGAGTGCCTCTTTGTTAACAATAATGCCAAGGTTTATAGGGCAGTTCAAAAAAGGTAGAAGGTAAGAGGTTCATTTGCAGATGTAAGAAAAGTGTGCCTGTGTGTAAAGCTCCTTCCTGTTAACAGCAAGGAAGGGGCAAGGTGCTGGGACAAGGTCTGCGTGTAGCATGTGAGAAACCTTGAGATGAGTAGCCTCCCTGTGCTCCCCAGTTGGACCAGGGTCTGTAGTTGTGGGGACTCTTGGTCCTGGATCCCTTGGCCCTCACTGGCTTCTAAACCTATGTTTTCTCAAAGCATCCTACTTGATTCTAAGAGAGGGATTCCCTTTGCCAAGGTCAGCTCCAAGCAATGGGTCTGAAAACCTGAGCCAATGACATGCTGCCAAGGCATGTGAGCCATGCTGTGGGTCCCTGGGCATGTGGTTATGCTCACAAAGTACCTTCAGGCACTTCACAGTTTATCTTTGTGGAAATATGAGACCTAAACCAGGTGAGGAGACACCTCTTTTTCAGGGAACCAGAACTTGCTAATTTCCATGAATAATAACAACAACCATAGATAATATTTATGGAGGAATTACTCTATTGGTCTGGCAACCCACGAAGTACTTTACACAAATGATCTCTTTTAATTTTCCCAACACAATCATATAAAACAGGTGCTATTATTTTCCTGCTTAATAAGATGAAGTATAGAAGTCCCCATGGGTCACACAGCTGGTCAGTGCAGGGTTGGGATTCTACCCAGGACAATGCTCTGACCCACCGATTGCAGCATCCCCATCACCTTTCCCATGAGGCAGTTGTGACTTGCCACTTTATAGATCAGGAAACGGAGGCTCAGCTAGGGCTGCCCAGGTGCACCATGTGCTCAACTCCCTCCTATAAAGTCCATTTTGCCCCTCTTTACTATATGTTAAATTTTATGACTTTCCAAAAAAGAACAGATGGGTGGGAGACAGGGGAGGGTACTGGAGAGAAAGCATCAGAGAGAAAAAATATTAAGAGAGAGAGTGAGAGAGAGAACATGAAGGCTAATGTTCTAGGTAGTTAAATTGCTTAGGGAAAATAGTCCAAGACAGAATTGACAGCTGCTTGATTAGATGGAAGCCTTCACAGGAAGACTGAAAAGGAGCAATTGTGCCCAAGCAGACTGGTCACTTTCAGTTCTAGGGGATTCTGGGAAGGTGTAGTTACTAGTGAAGCTCTAAATTGAGAAGCTGTAACTTGGCCTTCAACAATATGAGTACCTACTCATGAGAGGCCAAAGAGAATTGCAGAATCCTCCAAACTGATGAAAAGAAAAAAAAAAGTCAGAAAAGATGGTTTTGTTAATTCAGTTGTTAGCCATCCTTCAAGAGAAGTATCATGGATCTACTAAAAGGCAATGAAAAAGCTCTCCATTTTTTGTAAGTTTATTTACTTATGAAAGTAAGTTTATTTACTTATGTGTATCTCTCTCTCTCTCTCTCTCTCTCTCTCTCTCACACACACAAACACACACACACACACACACACACACGGGGGAGGGGCAGAAAGAGAGGGAGATACAGAATCCAAAGCAGGTTCTAGGTTCTGAGCTGTTAGCACAGAGCCCAATGCGGGGCTCAAACCCACAAACCATGAGATCATGACCTGAGCCGAAGCAAGACACTTAACCAACTGAGCTACCCAGGTACTCCAGAGGCTCTCTGTGTTTTTAAGTAGGATGGAGTTGCTAATAAGAAGTCTCAGTCCCTTCAGGTGAAGAATTGATTGAATGGAGCCAAAGAGATGAAATGGGTGTTCGCTGAGAGTCTAAATTGCTATCTAAGAAGTGGCCAAAAATCATCTAGATTTTTGGGTCCTAATACTGTTGGGAACAAATTAATGAGAAAAGCCCACCTTACTTGAGAGAACACACAGGGAAATCCAATTTGCCAATGAAATGGTTGGAGGAAATAAAAATGGGTTTTTGGATGCGAAGAAACTGACAAGGCAGAGGTTGGGTTTTGAGGGAGAAAAGAGAGAAAGAAGATGAGGGCAGAGAATTCCTATTTATATTAAAACTACTCCCCGCCCAAACCCCAATGTCTTCCATGTCTGACCTCATTTCCTACTGGTCCAGGACCACAGGGCCAGAGCTCATTTGTACGGACGGTGTAACTCTCACCACTGGTACTGACTCATCAGATGGCCATGGCCCACTGAGACTTTCTGGACACCGTGTAGGGAGCAACATAGTGGGAGGATGCAGGTGTCTCTGCCTCTGAATTCAAGAGGACACACACAGCAGGGCAGGAAGAAGGTGAGGGATGCAGGAGGAGGCAGGGGGGGGGCGGTCAGCTAATTACCAATTACCAAGCCCTTTGCAAACACAACAGCTTCACCTGAATGATAAATGTTATTGCTCTAGCTCCATTTTGCCAACTGCGATGTTTCTACTTGCAAATTTAGAGAATTCTCCAAGGGAGCAGCAGATTGCTTATCCCACAAAACTTCCGCCCTAGCTCACATCCTGACTGGGTAAAGGCAGCAGGATAAAATTCTTTCTGGCAAACTTTCCAAAACACAAGTTGTGTAATATCTATGCAAATAACCAAGAATGGAAACTTTCAAACTCATGTCATAAATGTCTTTACCTAAACAGAGTTATTTACATTTTATAGCATTTTTAAACTTATAAAGTACATGCACATTCCATGTCTCACTCAGTCCTCCTAACCTTCTGTGGAGTAGTATTATTCCCCATTTATCAGATGAGAAACCAGTGACTCAAAATAGTGCAGATGTGCTCAAGGTTACAAGGGCAGGAGCAAAAAGGAATGAATAGGGGTTAAATACAAGTTTTTTGGCTCAAAATTTCCATTGTATGAATGTGTGACTGTACGTGTGTATGTGTGTGTGTGCGTTTGCCAATACATCATACCCAGCATAAAGACTACAACTCCATACTAGAATAATTGTTTCAGTAGATACCCCTTTGTAATTATGAAAGTATCACATAAATACTGTAGAAAATTTAGAAATGATATGAAAGTATGAATAAAAAAGTAAAAACCTGGGGCACCTGGGTGGTTCAGTCGGTTAGGCGTCCAACTTTGGCTCAGGTCATGATCTCCTGGTTCATGGGTTCAAGCTCCGCATTGGGCTCTGTGGTGACAGCTTAGGATTCTGTATCTCATTCTCTCTTTACCCCTCTCCCACTTGTGCTCTCTCTCTGTCTCTCAAAAATAAATGTAAATAAATAAAAAATAAATAAATAAAAGTAAAAACTTTCCATATAAGCTTATCACCTAGACAACCTCATGTTTAGAACAACAAAAAAATCTTTGAGACTGAATCACCAATCTCATATTTGCATACAAATAGAGGAAAAGAGAAGGAGGCAGAGGGGCTGTGTGCAAACCCTAGTTCAAATAGGTGGTATCCTCAGTTGAATGATTTAACCTCTCTGATCTCCATTTCTTTTTTTTTTTTTTATTATTTATTTTGAGAAAGAGGGAGAGAGAGAAAAGAGAGAAAGAATACAAGCAGGGAAGGGGAAGAGAGAGATAGGGAGAAAGGATTTAAAGCAGGTTCCACGTTCCAAGCTGAGCCTGACGTGGGGCTTGATCTCACAACCATGAGATCATGACCTGAGCTGAAATCAAGAGTTGGACTGTTACCTGATTGAGCCTCCCAGGCACCCCTGATCTTGACTTCTTTTGTAAAATGGAATAAAACTAAATCTGCAAAGTAGGAGTGATAGGAGAAATCTACAACCTGGTACTTACAAAGTGCTTAGAAACCTACAATAATCGCTATATAAAAATTTGTTAAATAAAAGTGTTACTAAATCTCAACACAGGAATCTGAAGTTCCCGTCCAGATGATTCTCCTTGGTAAGACCCCCCCCCCGAATATATCAGATACTCAAAAGCGATGGGTTATAGCCCATCAAACAGCTCTGCCTGAGGAACTCTGAGGAATGAGACAATATAATTTAAGGGAGATACAGTAGGGTAGGTTCCCACTTTAGCTCTGCTATGTGTTAGCTGTGTGGCCATACACAAATCACTTAACCTCTCTGAGTACTGTAAGTCTATAAACTGAAATAGTTCGATCAGTCTAGGAAGTAATGTAGGTGATACTCTATAAACTGCAAAATCCTCAATTATTAAAGTTGTTTTTCTCATTGCTGTTATTATTATAAAGGTAACAGCCAATATCTACCTTATTGAGATAATTAAGTGTATTAGGTCTGCTTCAAATACAATAGCAAGGGCATTAAGAAAGCTCTAATATGGCCAGGTAAACAGATTCTAGATCATTCAGCTAATGGCTTCAGTTTATTGACAATACTTTTATTTACTCACATTATTTCTTGGTATCCCAGGTAAATATTACCTTG
The DNA here is from genome assembly GCF_006229205.1 of Suricata suricatta. Lineage (NCBI taxonomy): Eukaryota > Metazoa > Chordata > Mammalia > Carnivora > Herpestidae > Suricata > Suricata suricatta. Next base: position 90,331,784 of record NC_043705.1, read on the forward strand.
GTTCTACCTGCATAAATTAGGGCTCATCTTCTTTGAGGCCCCACCTCTCATCCATAAAGTGAGAGAATTCTCTTTGGAAGTGATAAATAGCTTAGGCAATGCGGATGCCATGCGCTATTAGAATTCTTTCTGGGAAGCTTCCTCCAAAAGCTGAATGCCAGCTATGCAAATCCTGAAGAGTGACGTTATTGCAAATTAAGTTAACGTTCTTTCTCAAAAGTGAAATGGTATGAAAGTTAAAGAAATGCATGAACTGAATGGAAAGGCCACTTGGGTTATGACAAAGCTCTTAAAGAAGGTTTATCAAATCCTAGCAGGCACATGGCATTCTTACAGAGACAGAAATGTTCTAACCTCCAACCCCTCTGAAGCATTTTTTTAAAGGATCATCTCTCCATTCTTGAGGGGCCATCACACTATTCTATTCCTAGCAGCAAAGAGGCAAAATACTGTGGTTGTGCACTCTTGGACTGAGGAACTTAAAAGTTCAGCTAAGATCTTGAGTAAAGACTGTAATTAATACTGTTTACAACCTATTCTTGACAGTGGCCCCTAATCATTAGCAAAAGCAATTATCTCTTTGTACTCTGGGCACAATCCCCTCTCTGGAAGCATCTTCTCCTGAGCACTCATTCTGCACCGGGGCTATGTGAGTGCTCTGATGAAATGGGTTTGGGAAACATGGGGTTAAACAAAGTTAAGCAGACATCTTTACTGGAGGCAGGAATCCTCATAACTTTTAAGGGATAGAGCAGATTCCTAGGAGAGGTATAAAAGAGGCAGAGTTTCCCTCATTAATTTGACCACAAAACTGATCTGTGGGCCTGGGTTTCCATGGAATGGATTTTAACTCATCTTTAAAAATATCGTAACAATATTCAATGTCTCAAAAGTCCAAGCCCATTTTTTTGGATAGCCTTTCAAAACTTTGCATTAAGAAAGAAAAAATATACATAAATAAAGATCACATGGTATTAGAGTGGCTGGTTAGCTCAGTTGGTTAGGGTGTGTGGCTAATAGCGCCAATATTATGCAGTGTTTCTTGTTAGGAAATGATGATCTTGAGTGTTATAATCCAAAATCTCACATCAGGAGCAATATGGATCTAATTCAAATCGCAAGCACGATTTCCTGAGTGGTTTCCCCATTCCAGACACTTTTCTGGGCTATCATTGCGCTCATTCCCGTTGACCATTACCTGACATGCCTTTCCCTCATGGCACTAAGCCACTGGCATTAGGACTCATTCTTAAACATTTGTAGAAGGAATTGACAAATAAATAACCAGAGGGGTAAACAGTATACTTCCAAAGATAATTGAGAAGCTGCTTCTATGCAGTGAGTGAAGCCCCAACAAAATGAATTTTAGTTCATTTAGCCAAGTATTTAACTATATATTTTGACAATAAGAGCTGCCAATCTCTAGGAAAACAACATTCTGCTATGGGGCTTGGAGGAGCTCCAGGTGTCCTTGGGTGGAGGTCAGAAAGCTGTGAAGAGCCTTCTACACTGATCATGGTAAGTTCAGTCATTCAGTTCTTAGGCTTTCCTTTAAGTCTAAAGTAAGGGCCAGGTTCGAGCTGTAAATTAAGTCTGCAGAAGTGAACGAGTACAAAGGTGATGTGCTCTCAAGGGTTATGCTGTCCATCACCTGCCATTGCGGCTGTGCTACCACCTTTTATGACATCAATGGAATGCTTCGGCTGAGTTACAGCTACGTCCTCTTACCAAACCCACCACTTACTGCCAGTTATCAGTAAGTGAGCTCTCTGTGTTGGTGTGAATAGTGAGATCTGGGGTTGCATTTACCTCCCAAGTAGGAGTGCCAGCCAGTAAACTGTTGAGCCATGAAAGAAGGGAGGGGAGGAGAAGAACCACCTGATAAACTTTACTCAAACCCACCCAGTTTCTGGAATTCTATTAACGACTCCCAATGAAAGTGTTTCCACCCCATCCCCTTGGCATTTTTAAAATCAAAGTATGCAAATGAGTCCCACACAGCTAATTGCATATAATTATATCTTACATAATATTACATTTTATTGTATTACATTACATTTTGTACAGTCATAATAAATACATAATCATTATTATGGCACAGGCAATATGGCACGGTAGTGAGCAGCTGAGGCTCTGAAATCAGACTGCCTAGGTTTAAAACCACCTCTGTCTCCTACTGTGTGACCTTCACCAAGTTCCTAAATTTTGAGAAGCCAATAGTGTTTATCTATTCAGTGGAGATAAAAATAGTCTCTGTCTTATGAAGGTGTTTTGTGGATTAAATGACATAGTTCTTATAAAGTGCTGGATTCTAAATCTGACAACATTGATGGCAATTATTACCACGATGTGTATTAATACTAACAAAGTATAGTTATTTAGTATAATTTCAGGAAAACTAGGAAGGCAAAACAAAAAGTTCAATAAATCTTATATACTAATTCTAATCTACTGGTTAATATCTAAGCTTTCACCTGTAAAATACTATCAAATTTAACTTCAGGTCCTGATCTCTGTTAACATGTAAACACTTCAGCTGCTTTCAGCTGCCTACACATTAGCAGGTTTCACTGGGGCTCAAAGAATTGCTGTTGAGGAAGAGGCCATGAACACACTGCTTTCCCAAAGAAAGATGGTGACACAAATCAAGGCAAGTGACCTCGTGATCATTATCATAAAAACATTAGGACAATTCCACTTGCTATACACTCACCACTTCTTCAAAATATAATGGCCACTTTAATGTTGACATCAAATTAACACATGCTGGAGAAATGGGGGCACTCCAGATAGCAGACCCTGGAGAATAAGTCAGGTGGTCACCAGTTTGGGGTAAACTGATGGGCTCAGCAGCCCTGGACATTAATTTTTAAACTGGAGTTTAGAGGAAGTAAAATTTGATGAGCATGGTCAAGTTTGTGTCCAACGATTCATGGAGGTCCCATGGAGTTAAATCAACTTAATAAATCTCACGAGCCTTGGAGTAGAGCATTGTCTAGTGACAGAATAAAATATAGGGTGTCAGGATACTCATTTGGGCTCCAGCTCTGCCTTAAGTTGATGCCCCTGTAAAATTCACATGGCTTCTCTGAGCCCCAGTTACCTCAATTCAAAACAATGAGCTGAAAGACATCACTTCAGAACATTATTTATAAATTACATTTAAAATCATTTATCAATTCCACAAGCAATCTGAGATTGAAGTGTCTTTGTGAGAAAGCTGAAATGTGATAGGGGCGCCTGGGTAGCTTAGTCTGTTAGCATCTCACTCTTGATTTCAGCTCAGGTCATGATCTCATGGTTCGTGGGATCTAGCCCTGCATAGGGCTCTGTGCTGACAGTGTGAAGCCTGCTTGGGATTCTCTTTCTCCCTGTCTCTCTGTCCCTCCCCTGCACCTCCGTGCTTACCCACTCTCTCTCTTGCTCTCTCAAAATAATTAAATAAATGTTGAAATTTGACAGTTAAACTTACCCTTAACCACCATATCAAATCCAAACCCATCACTCCTATCTAGCTTACCTATTACTGTTGTGGCAAATGTTCTTTCATTTTTCCATCTCCACATACTCATCTATGTGGCTCCTATAATATGTTTTAGTTTTCATTTGTTAAGTAACCTAAGCATTATCATAATGGACAATATTCTTCTGAAAATTGCATTTTTCCCCCTTGAGACACATCTAGAATTAATCCATTTCAGTACATACAGATCTATCACATTTTTTTTTTTTGAGAGAGAGCACATGAGTGGAGAGGGGAGGAGAGAGCGGGGGACAGAGGATCTGAAGGGAGCTCTGCACTGACAGCAGTGAGCCCAATGTGGTGCTTAAACTCTCGAACTGTGAGATCATTACCCAAGCTGAAGGTGGATGCTCAGCTGACTGAGCCATCCAGAAGCCCCACATTTTTTTTAAATTTCAAGATGGTGCTCCTTAGGATGAATGTTCTGCAGTGTATTTGGCCATTCTCCTCCTAGTGAGCATTCGTGTGGTTTTTCTATATTGTGATATTACAATCACAGGTGCAATAATCTCCTTGTGGATATGTGTGAGTAATTTTTTAGATGAGATACCAAGCAAAGGAATCACTGAGGTATGATGGATTATAATTTATTACCCAGATAAGAACTCAGAAAAATATATTAATAATTATACTAATATAACAGGCAGAACCTGGGACTATTCAAGACAAACCAGGATGCATGTTCTCCCTAGACAAGAAGAATATATGCCTTTTTGGTGTTGTGTGTGTTTCTGTTTAATTTTCTTTTTTATTTTAGAGAGAGAGAGCAAAAGCAGAAAGAGGAACCAAGGAAGAGAGAGAGGGGGAGAGAATCTCAAGTGGGCTCCTGCTCAGCAGGGAACCTGATGTGGGGCTTGATCCCACAATCCTGGGATCATGACCTGAACCAAAATCAAGAATTGCATGCTCGATTGACTGAGCCACCCAGACACCTCTGTGTGTAATTTTAATACATAGCAGCAAATGCCATCCAAAGTAAATTGAATGGGATATTGTTAAGCTTTCATTCTACTGTCTAAAGTTTGATTTTCCCCCCTCCCCAAATGAAGGATAGAATATCAAAAACTTATGGTTTCTTAGATACCAGATAATCTATAGTTTATGTTTCTGTTTCCTTTAAATGCATTATTTTCACGGAGAGGCCATCATTTTCTATATGGCATGGCTAGGAAAAGGCTCTTTTTGAGCATGGCAATATGGCTCTGTCATCCTCAATTACTTTCCCTACGGGCCTACTTTACAGACATGTTCTTTCCCTACTTCTATTTTTTATGCATATCTAGCTCCTTTGGGACTTTCTTATGTTTCACAATCAGTAAAAAAATGACAAAAACTCAATTAAGTAATCATCAACAAGTAACAGTCAATTTTCACTTTATCCTGCCATTCTCCTGATTGGAAATCAAAGATTACCAGCAGAGCCTCACTTTAGTAAAGAGCTTTCTTTAGAGACATAAAAGAGAGATGATGATTTCATTATCAATGAGTAATTTAGTTCCACTGATATTCAATTAGAAAGCATGAGAGCTACAACTTTGCACCAAAGTAAATTCCAGAATTCCTACCTCGACTACTGAAAAATTATGTAAAAAACAAGGATTGTTGATATCAGGGTACAAGATAACTGGAACTAATTCATTCACTGGTATTTATTAGAGTGCCCAATATTCATGAGTGTTGTGGAACATAAATTGTTGTATAAATATGGCCTAGTCTACCAAGAATTTATAATCTAGGTGGGAAACAATACTAGTCAGAGCAATTGAAAACAAGGTGGCTAGAAGGATCTAGAGTCCCTAGCCAGATGGGTTGCAGTGAATTTTCTTTCACTAAAAAGACTGAGTCTTTTGTCTAAGAAAATGCTGTGATTATCAAATGCTTAATTATATCAACCTCACTGGCCTTAAACTGTAGGTAATAAAGGAACAACACAGGCTCTTTTGCCCCAAGCTTTCAGGGATCCAGCATATTTGCAATTAATTAATTCAGTCTTGGATTTGGAAGAGTAAGCAAATATGGTTTGCATCTCTTTACGGCATAGTGGTTAAGAGCAAGGATTCCATAGACTAATGCCTACTTTCAAGTTTGGGCTCCATTACTTAATAGCTGTGTGACCTCGGGATATTATATTTCTATGCCTCAGTTCTCACAACTGAAAATAGAGATAATAAGCATATTATTTTGTATATGCTGTATATATAACTTACATATTCTGAAAACAAAATGACCACATATGCTAAATTCTTAGATTAGCTCCTGGCATATGAAAGGACTCCAAATACTAGTTGTTATTTAAAGCAGTATCTGACACTTTGAAATGTTATTTAACAACCCCTAACCTAACAACCTTACTATGTTCCAGGTGCTATTCTAAGCACTTTAAATGGAGTAATTTGTTTGATCCTCCAATAATCCTACAGGAGAGGTACTATCATTATTTTGATTTTATAGATGAGGGAACTAAGGCAGAGAAAGGTTACCCAAGGGTAAGCTTGTGGCAAAGCCATGGTTCAAACCTAGTGCTCTTAATCAGTCCACTAGGCTGCTCTCACCACTCCAAGTTCCTGTGTCTGCACAGCAAGTTTGCCTCAGATCTAGGACAGGGATATCTGAGATGACCAGGAACACAGTGTGATCAGGAAGACATTGACCAAAGGGCCCCTGCCAAAGTGGCTGGTCTCTTAGATCTACATGTGTACAGACATGAGTCATAAATAACAGGCTCTTGTTTTGACAAACACACTTAGAATTATTTTGCCTCACATGGAGGCAGTTTAGAAAGCTCATTTAGAATAGGTTCTTTATGAGCCCTACACTCTTGAGAGGACTCTATTCTCAGAATTTCAGTAGCTTATGCTTCATCCTGCTGAAATAAAACAAGAGAGTCAAGAAGACCTCAAATCCAGTTTGAATTCTCATTAACTGCCTAGATGACCCTCGTTCTGCCTTAAGAGTTCCCCACGATATGTTTGAGTATAAACATGAGAAAATGAGAATGGGACAGTAAAGGAGCTTTTTAAATATTTCTGGTCTAGTGTGACATATTACTTATAATCTTAAAGAATTCAGCATAAATGTTTTTGAGAGGTAGGATGTGCCTGTTAGAATTTTTTTCTAAGCCAAATTATATTCTTTAATCATACTTACTATGGGTATCAAATTCCAAATCACCAATATCACACTTGAATTTCTTGTATTTGTTTATCAGCATGCTTTTGGTGTATCATTTAGTTCCCTATGTGGACTCCTCAGTAAAACACCTTTATCATTGGCCCTTGATGGTTTAATATTGCTGAAATGATCAAGCCTGAAATTTTTCATAAATATTGTAAATAGATCTAGATAATGTAGAGTGGGGAAAGCTGTAGTGGAGGCTACAGCTTTGTGTATAGAAGTTTTACCCTAATGGAGTGTGTGTGTGTGTGTGTGTGTGTGTGTGTGTGTGTGTGTGTGTGAGATCTCTGTCAATCCCTCATTTCTCCATATAGTCAGGGAAATTGAGAAATGAGACAAAATGATTAAAACATTTGAGAAATTAAATACATCAGTTAGATGACCTTGAACAAGTAACTGAATGTCCCTGGATTTTCATTTCCTAACCATAAAATGAGACTAGTGGGTTAAATTAGGGGAGATAGACAACACAAAAAAAGACCTGCAATTAATATTAGCTGTTATTGCTTCTGCTGCTGACTTTGAGTCAAGATTTTCAAAGCAAAACCCAAATAAACTCTAAGAATACTAATAATCAGCATTATTACTCAAAATATTATCAGACTTTATTTGCTTTTGCTCAAAGGTTCTCTTCTTATTCACTTATGATTCAGTTGGCTCTTAGCAGAGATAATTTCCAATTTTCTGGATTTGTTGGTTTTATTAACTTGCACTAAATCTCTGAAAAATGTTTAAGTAGTAAGTAGGCCCTCAACATCAAGGCCTGGAAGAGCTAATACATCACGACCCTGGGATGGGAACAGCTGGTTGTTGTCCAGGAACTGAAGGTGCCCTGAGTTTGCCCTGAGATGATCCAGTCTCCTCTTAGATTCATACAGATTCCCTTTGTCTGGCTGCCAGCTCTGGTCCAGGTGCCACCTATGGGGAGAAGCCACAGTGGTGCCATGGAAAACCAGACAACCACAGCCATGGCAAGATATGAAGGGACTTGGAAGATCATTTGCTCCGGCAATCACAAAATTTGAAGTGTCTACAGGGGTCAACAGATGATGTAAATGAGTGTAGCTAGCTGGGCCTAAGCAGGTATGGTTGATGCAGGGGTGGTAAAAGGGCTCACGCCACCCAAAGGGCACAGAACCATTCACATCAAAAAGATTATGGATTGGTGCCTTATGGGGATGTGGACCCAGGTCATCACTAAAACCCCAGAAATCCAAGTGGTTTTCTAATTGGAATCTCTTGGTTTTAACATGTTACAATTCAATTTTTAAGACATTCCACAGACCAAATTAAAAATAACCATTTGTAGGGGCATCTAGGTGTCTCTCAAAAATAAATAAACATTAAAAAAAGTTTTAAAAAGATAACCATTTGCTGGGGAGCATGGGTGATTCAATCACTTAAGTGTCTGACTCCTGATTTTGGCTCAGGTCATTATCTCCCAGTACGTGAAATTGAGCCCTGTGTCAGACTCTGTGCAGATAGCATGGAGCCTCCTTGGGATTCTCCCTCTCTCTCTCTCTCTCTCTCTCTCTCTCTCTCTCTCTCAGCCTCTCCCCAGCTCATGCTGACTCTCTATCTCTCCAAATAAATTTGAAAAAAATAATAACCATTTGCCACATCTGCTAGTTTTCTCATTATGATTTATCCCTGATCTTCTGAATTTAAATCTAGTGCTTTTCTAATGGTCCTCACCCAAGAGAGTGAGCTCCACAAGACAGGAATCTGTCAGTCTGGTTCACTGATATGCCCCAAGAGCAGTTCCTGATTTTGAGTCATCACTAAATATTGTTTTCTTTTCTGAATGAAGCAATCAATGAGTTAATCTAAGAAAGGTTAAGAAAGTGAAAGTTTTTAATCTAGTTATTAATCTAGATTATAGTCAGAAAGGATGAGGTAAGGCTGCATGAACTTGATGAGGGAAGCATCAAGCTGAAAATCAACAAATCATGGTGAAAGGAGGAAAGCAGGTCAAAGAGAAGAAAAAGGTTTCCCTGGACCCAACGCTTGCTTCAAAGGGCCGTGTTCAGGCTGCAAAAGCCAGAAGACATCCACACCACACAACTTCTGAGGAAGGAAGGCATGAATTTTGTTTCTTCATTCAGAAGCTTCATTTGAAACTGCATCCTCAGTAAACCTAGGATGACAGTCCAAGTCTGCCATCAACCTTTTGTGTGTTATGGGTCAAGAAACTTGAGTTTTATGAACATGATCTTACCTACTTTATCATTTGGGAAACCAAAACTGAGGATCGAAAAAGATAATGTTCTCAGAGTCTCTTGCTAGGTCTATAAAGTGAGAGGGTTATACCAGTGAGATCATTTTTTAGACCTCTTTTGGATAGGTTTAAATGTCCAGACAGAGGCCATAATTTCCACACTTTCCTGACTAAATTCAATAGCAAAGTTTGAATTGCTCTATTCATAAACTATCCACTTCTAGAAAGCAAAAAGCATGAAAACTGCTACAAATATCATAGGAGATTTTAGTATGCTGGTGTGTTTTTTGTTTGACTTCAAATTTTCTAGAGCTCTCTTTTAGGTAATACATTTAAGTACCATCTTCCAAAGAGTCAAAGAAACAGTTGAAAATTAGAACCAACCTGTACTCTACTGTAGGTGAGTTTCCTTGACAATGAACTTGCTCTTATTCCCAGGGTATTCTTGGGGAAGGATGAGGGCAGGGAAATCATAAACAGGTTCTAGAAAGGCTCTATATCACCCTAGCCATATAGCAACCTGATAAATAAGACTCAAGCTGAGTTGAATTTAAATGAAGCAACTTTGTGTACAAAGAGAAAGGTGATCTCTACTCTTGGGATGAGTACGGCCAAATAGTTTCCATCAGGAACCTCAAAGCTCTATAAACTTCAATAGCACATTCTGACTCTCTTTGCACACTAATAAAATAGTAAAAGTATAGCTGTCCTTTAAATGTTTGTTTCTGAAATTATGACCGGTTGCAAATGACAGGAAATTGGAGACAACATTTTAATGGCTATGAACGCATTTATAAAGAAGCTTTGGTGTCTAATGAGAGTTGAGAAGACACAACAATTGAACAACAATTTACTGCCAAGAAATCAATTTGAAAATTCTATACAAGATTATCACCCATTAAATTGTCTTTCTTCAAAACTGTAGGCCCTAAAATGTTACTTCTGGACAAGGAATTTCACAAACAATAAATGCTAATTAAGTAATCTATTCAAATGAGTTGACTGAAAGGGAAAAAAAGAATCACCTCCTGTGAAAAATTTCAACACTCTGGCTATATTCCTGCTGTTGCTACTTTTGGTCCATCTTTCTTTATTGAAAACTAGTGGCATTGGGCAATAAACCAGGCAACTCCATTTTCTATCCCCTTCATACTTTATGACATGAATGAATATTCATACACAGACTCACACATACACATACACACACGCACCTTCGACCACACACAATGACACATAAAGAATTCTGTTTCTGATGTAACAAATTTAGGTAGGCAGAGATAATTATATATTGCAGTAGTTGTAAAGGTAGAGGAGAACGTTGATGTCTGAACAGGACCTTAAGAAAACATACATAAGCACATGTATATACACACATACTCACCACACAACAAAAGATGAACTTATGGGCAGCTAAAATCTATTTAATAACTTTTGCAAACAGAGCCACAAATAACCTAAAGCCAACAGATAACCACAGGAAAGGACATGCAAGTAAGATCCACCCTTCAGCCAAGAAAGCTAATATATTTTCTGTCCGCAAATAAAGAATGGCCTGGCCTATAGCTGAAAGACAAGACAAAACAAAACATCAAAGCAGATGAATTACTTTATTCTTCTCATATTATGGTCCCTCACATCATCAAGAGTCTTTAGGTAGATGCGGCTTTTTTAAGAGAGCAAGAGAGCCTCTTTGCCTGTTTTCTAGCCCAACACACATGGGTATCCAGTTGGCCCTTGCCCTCTGGTCTCGGAGATCTCAGATGATAATACCATGCTAGAGAAGATACCAATTTTGACCCAGCAACCTGCATAGAAATGTAAGCAAAAGATACTTGGTAGCCCTGTGGCACTTTGGAGTAAAAACAATGGGGCATTATTTTCTCCAACAATCACTTCCATCTCTTTATGTCTTTTCCTGATATCTAGGCTTTTCACAGCACTTGTGGGTATGAGTTGGTGATCCAAAACATCTCCATCTGGTGCCAGTTTTGCACAACTAAAAAAAGAGTGTATGGTCATTTTTTACCATTTGTGTGATACCAGCTTCTTGGCTAATTATGGGAAAATTTAATATTGTGCCCTTTAACTTGAACACAGAAAAGTATTAAACAGGAGAATTGATTTAACATCGTGTGAAATTAAGCCTGAAGGACATTATGTCCTCATAAAGCATAATTACTCCTAAAGTTTTATCTCAAATTGTCTCAGAGGACTGTCTCAGCAGGTAATAAACAGACTTGGAAAAATGTCACTGGCCACATTAAACATCCCCTAGTCTGGATATGGAGGGCAATTTAATGTGTAGCTAAGTATAGGGGGAAGAGCTGTTGCTTCTAAAAGCTCCATTGACCCAGATGTCTCGTGGCACCACCACATGAAGACAGAAGTCAAGAGGGGGTTCTATGACACAGAGCAGGCTGCACCAGACCTGTCTGTGGTTAGAATGCAACATAGTCTCAATAAGGCTGAGAAGGACAAACACTCTTTAATAATAATCTTTCTAATCCTCTGATTTAAGCATAGTATATACCTGAACTATTAAATAAGTGAACTGAAGAGGGGCCATTTTGTCAATGTAAAATAAAATGAAGTCAAAGTACTAATGAAAATATAAACCCAGAAAAAAATGAAGTCTCTGAGCTGTTAGCAGCCAGAACCACACCTGCAGGCAAATCCTCTAATGAACATCCACAGAAGTGGAAATACTTTTCCAGGCGGCCCTACAGGGACCTCAGGTTTTGCTTGTTGCTCTCACCTCCAGATAACCCACATCCCAAATATATGAAGGACTCAGAGATTGTGATTTGCCTAAAATAGTTCCCAGGGGGGAAGATGGATAACCTAATCTGGATGGTAAATGAACTGAGTGAGCTGGAGAGGGCCTAGGGTCCAGAGAGAGCAGAAGAGGTGGCTTCACCAGAGGCAGAAGGGACATCTTCTTTAGAAAGCTGTGACCCAAAAAGTTCATGGTGAGCAGCCCACGTTTCTCCAGGATCTCACTTAACATTGCCTCTCTGCCTCCTTTAGTCTTACAGCTGCAGGTACAATGGTTCACATAGGGGACTTTGTTGCCATGCCCCCGTCAGGGCCATCTGCAGTGAATGTGGTGTATTTATTGCTTTCACTGAGGGCTAAATGCTTAGTGCTACATACCTCAGAGAAGCTCCCTGAAACAGGGGAAGGATGCCAAAAACAGGTCAGTGATGTTTTATGAATCAGGCCTGAGAAAATGTAAGCACGTCTCCAACTATAGGCAGTACAATCAATCTGCTGATCTTTTTAAAAAAGTTAAAAGAGTAAGCAATAAATCAGCAGTGAGGGGTAGGTCCTTTGCCATCGAACTGTCTTGAGATGCAATTTTAAATGACTTTGTAGTGACCTTGCCTATGTAATGTCAGGACTCAAAAGAAATTTTCCTCACATATTCCATGTGACAACTCTCTTGGGAAAATGTCCTGCTTCTCTCAGATGGCCACTTGGGAGCTAGATTTCTGATTCTAATCATCTAAAGCTGAGAAAGCTATCTGGGCCGGGAAGGTATGTCATAAGAACATATGGCTCAGCTGACACCAGGCCACAGACATGGACAAAAGCTTGGTTCCGGTGCCATTAAGAGTAAACTCTGTCGTCACGACTATTCCATGGCAAACCTGTTCCACGCACTGAGAGAAAGGCACCCTGCTGACCTGTAGCGTCATAAAGGAACAATGCTGGTGCAGAACTGAAACGTCATTTTGTAACTCAAGTTGTGCAAAGGGTGATTGTGTGAGATGAAAGAAAATATTAGAGGGTTAGGACTCAGGAAAGGACTCAGTGATAATTAGCATGAAATATATTTTGTGAGACTCTGATATTGTTTATCCACTCAGGTCCTCCCAAAAGCTCCAAATCCTGATAATAATCTTTATAAGTGATGATCTCTGAGTGTGTCTTCTTTAAAGTGATATTGACTGTGGAGTAGAATTAAAGTTTCTTATTTTTCTTGAGGACTCATGGTGTAGAATAAAGTAGATGTATGGGTTTGGAGAACAGGTTTGAATTTGAATCCTTGCTCTACTACTTAAAAGATGTGTTTGCTGGTCAAGTAACAGCTTCAGTTTCTTCACTCATAAAATGGGGATGGTAATACCCACATTTTTGACAGTTGCAGAATTGTCATAAAGATTAGCACAAGTTAAATATCCCCAGCCTCATGACTGAGAGTGGGTTAATAACAAACATTTAAACCTCTCCCTTAAAAAGCAAACACTTAGATTAACAAAAAATATATTGCAAATTAATAATTCCTCTCCAAAATACTAAATGCCCCACAGGTTTTATTTCCTTCAGTTAGTCACCATGATCCAGTGTCAGTCAACAGAGTGAAATGTTCTGCACTGTCCAGTATGGTAGCCATTAGCAACAGGTGGTCATTAGCACTGGAAATTGTGGCTTACGTGACCAAGATATTGAATATTTAATTTTAATTTTAATCAATTTAATTTAAATAACTTCATGTGGTAAATAGCTCCTACAGGGCTGGACGACATGTGGAGTCTGAGCTCTGCCAGATAAAGCAGGAACGATTTGGGGGCATCTGGGTGGCTCAGTAGGTTAAGAGTCTGGCTTCGGTTCAGGTCAAGATCTCACAGTTCGTGGGTTTGAGCCCCGGATCAGGCTCTGTGCTGACAGCTAGCTCAGAGCCTGGAGCCTGTCTTCAGATTCTGTGTTTCTCTCTCTCTCTGACCCTCCCCTGCTCACACTGTCTCTCTCTCTCTCAAAAATAAATTAAAAAAAAACATTAAAGAAGGAAGGATTTGGAAATGTAGACATAGCAAAGGTGGGGACATTATCCAGAGGCTCTTCCCCATTAGCAGCAGCCATTGAAGGCCGGTGAGCAGGTTCAGACTTGCTCAGACTCCCTCTATGGCCCAGTGATTAGGAGAGAAATAGTGCCAGACTCTGCCAGAGCCAAATTCTGTGACCTTGAACAAGTTTCCCAATTTTTCTGAACCTTTTTTTCCTCATTTATAACATGGGGATAAAACCTCAGGGTTATTTGTGAGGGTAAAATGAAATAGTGTCAAAATATGTTAAAGCCTGTAAAATGAGGGACAACTAAAAAATAGTTGACCATATCCTTAGTTTTGTAACGTTGGCCATGACTCACTTTTTTTTCCAGCTTGATTGAGGGATAATTGGCAAATAAAATTGTAAGATACTTAAAGTGTACAACATAACGATTCGATATATGTAAACATTGGGGATGGACTTCTCTCATTGAGTTAATTAACACATCCACCACCTCATATATTGGCCTTTGTGTGTGTGTGTGTGGTGAGAACACCTAAGTTCTACTCTCTAAGAAATCATAATTATACAATACAGTATTATCAATTATAGTCCCCATATTTTCTATTAGGTCTTCAGACCTTATTTATTGTTGAGCTCAAAATTTGTACCCCTTTTACCAACCTCTTCCTATTTCTTCCACTCCTCCCCACTTTTCTACTGTCTCTATGAATTTGATTTTTTTTTTAGATTCCATGTGTGATAGCATGTGATAATCATCTTTCTCTGTATGACTTATTTCACTTGGCATAATGCCCTCCAGATTCATCTATGTTGCCACAAAAAACAAGATTTCCGTCTTTTAAGGCTGAATAATATTCTATTGCCTAGATATACCCTGTTTTCTTTATCCATCATCTGTCAATACCTTGGGAACACACCTGCTATGGACCTGGGTAGATGTACTCAAAGAGTACAGATATCTTTTTGAGATAATGACTTTATTTCCTTTGGATAGATACCCAGAAGAGAGATTGCTTGGTTGTATGGTAGTTATATTTTTAATTTCCTAAGGAATCTCCATACTGTTTTCCATACTGGTTCTCTCAGTTGACATTTTCACCAAAAGTGCACAAGAATTTCCCTTTCTCCACATCTTCCCAAACACTTGTTATCTCTTGTCTTTTATCATCATCATCATCATCATCATCATCATCATCATCATTTTGAGAGAGAGAGAGAGAGACAGAGACAGAGACAGAGAGAATCCCAAGCAGGCTCCACACTGCCAGCACAGACCCCAGTTCAGGGTTCTAGCTCACAAATTGGGAGATCATGACCTGAGCCAAACCAAGAGTAGGACATTCAACCAACTGAGCACCATCTTTTATCTTTTTTTATGACAGCCATTCTAACTGATGTGAGGTGGTCTCTCACTGTGGTTTTGATTTGCATCTCCTGATGCTGAGTGATGATGAGCACCTTTTCATGTACCTATTGGTCATCTGTAGGTCTTCTTTAGAAAAATGCCTATCCACGTACTCTGCCCTATTTTTAATTGGCTTATTAATGTTATTAACAATGTTGTCATTGTTATTTATGTTTTGTTTTGCTTTGCAAGTGAGTTATGTGGGCTCCTAATACCTTTTGGATATTAACCCTTTACCAGATGTGTGGTTTGCAAATATTGTCCCCTATTCCATAGGTTGTCTTTTCATTTTGTTGATGGTTTCTATTGTGTGCAGAAGCTTTTTAGTTTGATACGGTCCCACTTATTATTTTTGCTTTTGGTGTCAAAATTCAAAAAAATCATTGCCAAGATCAATGCTTATCCTCCCATGTTTTATTCCAGTTTTATGTTTTCAGGTCTTATATTCAAGTCTAATCTATTTGAATTGATTTTTGTGTACAGCATAAGATAGGGATCCTGTTTTATTCTTTTGTATGTGGCTGTCCAGTTTTCTCAGTACCATTTACTGAAGAGACTATCCTTTCCCCACTTTATAATCTTAGCTTCTCTGTCAAGTTAATTGACTATATATATGCATAGGTTTACTTATGGTCTCCCCATTCTGTTCCATTGATCTATGTGTATTTTTTTCTGCCAATGCCATACTGTTTTAATTACAATGACTTTGTAATACATATTGAAAACAGGGAGAAAGATGACTCTTGCTTTGTTCTTTCTCAAAATTGCTTTGGCTATTTGGGGCATTTTGTTTTCCATACAAAATTTAGGATTTTTTCTATTTCTGAAAAAAAATGCCATTGAAATTTTGGTAGAGACTGCACTGATTCTTTAGATCGCTTTGGGTAGTATGGAAATTTTAATGACATTAAGTATTCTAATCCACGAAGGTGGAATATATTTCCATTTACTTGGGTTATCTTCAATTTCTTTCATCAGTGTTATAGTTTTCAGTGTGTAGGTCTCTTACCTCCTTGGCTAAATTTATTCCTAAGTATTTTATTCTTTTTGATGCTACAGAAAATGGGACTGTTTTCTTAATTTCTATCTCTCCTTTTTTTTTAGTTGCTAACCTCTTTTTATTTTTTAATCCTATTTATTTTTTATTATTTTTTCCTTTCTCTTTGTTTATTTTTTAAATTTACATCCAAGGTAGTTAGCATACAGTGCAACGATTTCAGTAATAGATTCCTTAATGTCCTTTACCCATTTAGCCCATCTCCCTCCCACAACTCCTCCAGTAACCCTGTTTGTTCTTCATTTTTAAGATTCTCTTATGTTTCATCCCCCTCCCTGTTTTTATGTTATTTTTGCTTCCCTTCCCTTATGTTCATCTGTTTTGTATCTGAAAGTCCTCATATGAATGAAATCATGATATTTGTCTTTCTGTGACTAATTTCACTTAGCATAATACCCTCTGGTTCCATCCACATAGTTGCAAATGGCAAGATTTCATTCTTTTGATTGCCAACTAATACTCCATTCTGTATATATGCCACATTTTCTTTATCCATTCATCCATTGATGGACAGCTGGGCTCTTCCATACTTTGGCTATTGTTGGTAGTGCTGCTATAAACATTGGGGTGCATGTGCTCCTTAAAAACAGCATACCTGTATGCCTTGGATAAATACTTAGTAGTGAAATTGCTGGGTCATAGGTTAGTTCTATTTTTAATTTTTTGAGGAACCTTCATACTGTTTTCCAAAGTGGATGTACCAGTTTGCATTCCCACCAGCAGTGCAAAAGAGATCCTCTTTCTCTGCATCCTCACCAACATCTGTTG
Source organism: Suricata suricatta (assembly GCF_006229205.1). NCBI lineage: Eukaryota > Metazoa > Chordata > Mammalia > Carnivora > Herpestidae > Suricata > Suricata suricatta. Next base: position 90,348,723 of record NC_043705.1, read on the forward strand.
TTGCCTGAGTTGTTAATGTTAGCCATTCTGACAAGTGTGAGGTGGTATCTCATTGTGGTTTTGATTTGTATTTTTCTGATGATGAGTGATGTTGAGCACCATTTCTTATGTCTCTTAGTCATATGGATGTCTTCTTTGGAAAAGCATCTGTTCATATCTTCTGCCCATTTCTTCACTGGATTATTTGGATTTTTGGGTGTTGAGTTTGCTAAGTTCTTTATAGATTGCGGATACTAATCCTTTATCCTATATGTCATTTCAAGTATCTTCTCTTTTCCATTTGTTGCCTTTTAGCTTTGTTGATTGTTTCCTTTGCTGTGCAGAAGCTTTTTATCTCAATGAAGACCAAATAGTTCATTTTCACTTTTATTTCCCTTTATGTCTAGTAAGATGTTGCTGTGGCCAAGGTCAAAGAGGTTGCCTATTTCTCCTGTGGGATTTTGATGGTTTCCTATCTCACATTTAGGTCTTTCATCCATTTTTAATTTATTTTTGTATATGGTATAAGAAAGTGGTCCAGTTTAATTCTCCTGCATGTTGCCAGCCTGTTTTCCCAATACCATTTGATAAAAAGACTGTTTTTTTCTTTTTTAAAGTGTTTATTTTGAGAGAGAGAGAGAGAGAGAGCAAGCACAAGTAAGCAGGGGAGGGGGAGGGGTAGAGAGAGAGGGATAGAGAATCCCAAGCAGGCTCCATGTTCTCAGTGCAGAGCCTGATGTGGAACTTGAATGCACACACTATGAGATCATGACCTGAACCAAAATCAAGAGTCAGATGCTTAATCAACTGAGCCACCTAGGCACCCCAAGACTATCTTTTTTCCATTGGATATTCTTTCCTGCTTTATTGAAAATTAGTTGGCCATACATTTGTGGGTTCATTGTGTGCATGTACACACACAGGGATTGACCCCAGTGAGCTAATCAGCACCACCAAGTGGAGAACAGAGCCATTCTGTTCCCACTGTGCATTCCAAGCACATCCTTCAGAAGACCAGCACAAACTCTTTCTACTTGCTTAGTCTACTGACTATAATGTGCTGCATAGTTTCATTTCTAGGGGAAACTATGGGTTCTAGGGGAATCCTAGGGGATCTAACTTCATTTGGGTTTCATTCTGTTTGCTTACTTGTTTGTTTGCTTTCCTTCTGTTTTTGATAAATTTTTTCATGTTTTCAAAGAACCAGTTCTTAGTTTCACTGATAATTTCATTGATATTTTCTATTGTCTTTTCAGAATCTATCTCATTTATTTCTGCACTGATCTTTGTTATTTCCTTCCTTATGCTAACTTTGGGCTCTGTTTGTTCTTTTTTTCTTGTTCTTGGAGGTATAAAGTTATGTATTTGAGATCTTTATTTTTCTTAATGTCTGATTTATTGCTATAAACTTCCCTCTTAGAACAGTTTTCGTCACATCCCGTAAGTTTTGGTATGTTGTACTTCTATTTTCATTTGTCTCAAAAAAACGTCTGATTTCTTTTTTGATCTATTGGTTTTAGAAATATGTTATTTAATCTTTATGTATTTATGAATTTTCTGGTTTTCATCTTGAGCTTGATTTCTACTTTTATACCATTGTGATTAAAAAAAATGCTTGGTGTAATTTTCATCTTAAAGTTTTTGAGACTTGTTTGTAGCCTAACATATGATTTATCCTGGAGAGTGTTTCATGTGCTCTTGAGAAGGAAGAAGGTGGAATCTGCTGCAATTGCATGGAATGATATCGTATGTCTGTTAGGTCCATCGGTCTAATGTGTAGTAAGCCCAATCACCTTGCAGCAAGTTACTGCAAGTAAGTTACTTGTTTCTATGATTAAGTAAAAGGACCATCTATGACCTATATATTCTGAGGAATTTCATTCTCCTAGCAGGTGGGAATTCATTTGTATTTCTTTTTCTATTCATTCCAAACTTGGCCTATCTCTAACTTGGGGATCATATTCAGAAGACACAATACCCTGATTTGAACATTAATTTTAAAGCACAGAATATAGGGAAGCATATTCTTAGGGCATATATGATTATGCCTAAATGTACACAAGGAGTCAGAATTATATTTGCAAGTAGCACAAGAATGTGCTTATGTACTTTATTGATTTTCCACAGCTGTTAAAAATGCCTTAATAAATCTAGTTGCTACCAATGGACCAGCTATAAAAATAAAGCCTGCCTTAAATTAAAGGTGAAGCTATTAACATTTGTCCTGCAGCCTATAAGGCTTTAATGAGTTCCTTTCTGGCATTAGTGAACTTGAACCTTAATTGAAATGGGGCTGCAAAACCCACTGGGGTTTCCCTTGTTCTGTTGTTTATTAAATGCTTTTCTTGAGACTAGCTTGATTTAAATAGTTCCATAGGTGCTTAGATTAAGACAGAGCAAGTGAGGATGTAAACATAACACTCAACAGAGACTGGGAATATTTTATAAAATACAAATGCTTCGGCAGAAAGTGTCCGTGCAAGATGACAGGGCAGTATTACGCACTGAGGCTCTGCAGTGGAGTTTCTCAACGTAGACTCTGCTGACATTTTGGGCTGCAGAATTCTTCACTGCAGGAAGCTGTCCTGTGTATTGTAGGATGTTAGAATATCCCTAGCCTCTATCTACCAGATGCTAGGAGTGACCTCCTCCTAGTTGTGATACCAGAGTTGTGTCCAGACTTCATAAAATGTCTTCTAGGCCTCAAAATTGCTCCTGGATGAGAACCACTGCTCTAGACAAAGTCAGACTTGCTTCAGTTCCCCCTCTGCCATTTCCAGCTGTGTGACTTGATCTTGACCTCTCTAAGCCTTAACCTTAATTTCCTCATATGTAAAATAGGGATAATTGCACTTCCATTTGGACTTGGTGGTTTGTGAGGATTAAATTAGATAGTGCATGTAAAGCACTTACCATAACTTCTGGCAAATAGTCTTTACTAAGTGGCAGTTACCATTGTCATTAACTACTTTGACTTTCTAAAATGTTCCAAACAAGCCAGAGACTCTAGCTCCTTCTCTGCATGAGACTAATTGTCAGGTACTTGGTACAGAGAGTAAATGGAGAAGCAGAAATTGCCAAAAGAATCTTCCCAAGAACTCCCTCCTGGAAATGCTTTGTTGTTGCCTCCAGATGAAAGCAGCTTCTTCTCCTAACATAGGGCTTATTGATATGATCTGGATACCTTGATTTATCTTCAGTAGCCCAAAGAATGAACCAAATTCAAAGCCAAGTTGCCTGTCGATAAGCAAAAAATCCATTTCATTAGTGAACAAAACACCTCAATGGCTGTCAGATGTGAATCCAAGATCCATTTCTAGCCACATCTTTTTCTTCATTTTGATTGGCATGTCTAAAATCTCACATTTACATTTGTACATCTTTCCACCCACAGGATCATGGTAGATCCATAAGCTCCAGGAGGGAAGTGGCTCTCTGTTCACTACAGCATTCCCCGTGAGACAGACAGTGCCTGGCTCAGAGAATGACAGCACTTCCCTCTAAACAGCATTTGTGTTCTCACACCCTGATCATTGATTGCCCTTTTGCACATTTCCAGCAGAAGGTTGCTGGCTGACAGTCTTTCTTCCTCAGCCCCTAAATCCCTTGTAGTCTTCACAGAGTTTAAAATTAGGATTGCCCCTAATTCTTTTTGATAGTATAGCTAGGAGATCAGGAATAGTTTGCCCCTGGCAAAGTAATTAGGTAAAAACAAAACAAAATGACATAATGGGCCTTGGTGTTGACTGGCTAATCCCAGCTTTGACACTTGCTAGGTGTGTGGCCTTCAACAAATTAAATCAATGCTTTAAAACTTGGTTTCCTCCTCTGTTGGAAATAGAGATAACAGTAATACCCCAAAGGTTGTGGTGATAACTAAGACAAATGATCACTCGGTGGCTAATATTTACTGAATACTGGCCATGAGTATACACTTCCTCTGTAATCCTTTGAATATCATATGAGTTAGCACTATTATCCTATTTTACCTATAAGGAAACTGAGGCTCTCGTAGCAAGCTTCAAAGCCTGTATTTGGTCTCAGAACTTTCTGATAATCCATGGCTCTTTGCATAATGCCTGGTGTGTACTAGACACTTGATATTTATTGAATGAATTAAAGAATTAGTGAAAAAATGGTTATATTTAGTAAGTCTTAGGGTAAGGAAAATGTCTTCTTATTCACTTGTAATTAGTACCCAATCTACTTCCAATGGCCCAAAGCCTGCTGAAATATTAAACCTAGCATAAGGTTCTTGGGTAAAATGGAGCAGAGGCTTTTCCAAGGCAACAGATATCTTAGATATAGTCAGGTTCAAGAGAGTTGATCTTAGGAAATCAATTTGACTCCACAAATGAAAATGTAGACATCCTTTTGTCAGTAAAAATTACTTGGCTGCTCTGGTTACCCCAAAGTCTCCTCATTTTTTTCAAGTGTCGAGAAAACAGAGGAGCTGCATTGCAGCAGCAGTGAGCACAGCCCACGTGAAGGATGTGGAACTCCTGGGTGTAGTTTTGCTGGTCATTTTGCTGGTCACCCCCTGGGGACCCTCTACCACAGCATATGACATGGTCGTTTGTCCATGCCCTGTTCATACCTCTCTATTTCAGTGTGATTCTGGTCCTGATGAGTGAGCTGTGCTACCTTGGAAGGAGTGGTGGCATTTCATTACTCTGTTTCCTGCCACAGTCAGCTCTCAACATGTTTTGGGCTGGGAAGCCTGAAGCTATTTATACTTAGAACCCAGTTTTAAATTATTCTTGCAGAAAACAGAACCCAGAGGCTGTAAAGGGGCAGCTTTCAGATGTTTTTAGTTTGGCCCCAAAATTCTTTAAAAATTTTAAATCAGTCACCAGCAATTAAAAGTTGGGATTTTTAACACCAAATCCTGGAGTCTTTCAAAAAATCATTGGTTCTGATAATACTGGACCTGGATATCATTTGACATTGAGGATTGCAGCTGAGCAGTAACTGTCCCCTTGATGGCATATTTCTCTGCCAATTTTTCCCCCAGACTGCTTCACTCACCTAAGTTACTCTGAAAGCAAATGGGTTTGCAAAGCTAACTAAACCCACTGTAGAAAAAAAAATAATAATGATAATGGTATGTCATTTTACTGAACACTCTCCAGTGCCTCATATCGATCTGGCCACAGCCCGGAGAGGGGGTTATGATGAGTATCTCTCTCTGTTCCGTAAATGAGTAGGTGAAGTTCAGTCAGAAAGTTTTAGTGGCTTGCTCAGGGTCACACAGTTGGAAAGTGGAAGAGCATGGATTCAAACAGGCCTCCCTGGTTTCAGAAGCCAGTTTCTTGCCTGTAAATGAACTGCCTTGCTTCGGGAGCAATTGTAAAGGTGCCCCTAGTCCTCTGTGCAGACACTCCCACGTGGAGATGGATCTTTGTTAGGAGTGATTTGGGGGTTAATTAAGCCAAAATTATCTCCATAAAGTGTTACTGAAGGGAATTCCAATGTGGCTAATATAGACACCCATGGTGTCTATACCAGACTGTCACTGCTTGTTCAAATTATTGAGAGACTTCCTAATTGACTGAGGAGCCCTCACTAGGGGAAGGCCTCCATGTGAGTGAGAAAGCATGAACTGAGGGGGCTCCTGAGGTTGTCCCCCCTCCCAGCTCCTACAGGTTCTCCTTCTGCCCATCTGCATCCTTCCCCCAATGCCTGTTATAGAGAAGCTTCCTAGAAAGGAGAACTGGAAGTATGTTTGAATGCGTTGGTAGAAATCCCACACACAGGTAGCTGATACACAAGGAATAAGTAACTCTTTAAACACTGAAACACATCTTAGCTACTTGGCAAACTCAATTTAAAAAGCAGGAGGGACAACTTCCATTAAGTCTCAGAGGGAAAAGCCTCCTCAGAGCCAAACAAAACCACTTCCCGGGGCCCAGTTCAACAGGCCTCTTGCCAAAGACTCCATCAGCACATCCTTTAACACAAGAAACATACAAAAAAATCCACTGCCCCAGATCCCTTTCCCTCAAACCCATGGGAAGCTTTTTACTGCCCTCGGAATGGAACCCAAACTCCCCGACATATGTGACAAAGCACCCATCAATCTTTTTCCAGCCCTACCTCCGTTCTTATGCCTGCTCTAAGCGCCTTCTACCCTCTGGTGCCTCGGAGAACCTGCTCCCTCCTACTCCCATACTCAGAGGCCTTTGTGTCTAGTTTTTCCCAAAGTGCTTCCCCTCCTCCCTTGCCCCACTGGCTTCCACTCCCAAACCCTTCACATAGTTAAGTCCTATGCATCTTACATGCTCACACTAGGTGACCCTTCCTTTGAAAAGATTCCCTTTTATTGCCTTTCACACTCAATCTACCACAAAAATGTGTCAGGGATGCACACCATTCCTGTGGACTCCTATGACATATAACTTCCTCATGGTGGGAACTTATCACATTGTACTTAACCCTTTTCTCTTATGACTCTTTAGTACCTTGTGAACTCTAGGAGAACATTTCAGCTCATAGCTGTATTCCCAGTACCCATGCCAGTTCCTGAAGATCCAGGGTACTTGGGAAGGATTTGAAAAGAGAATATATATATGAAGGTTTTGGAAGGTTCTCCACTTCATAAAACACCCAGCACCTCATTGGAAATCTTAGTTCCCAAATAGCACCACAGAGCCTCTGGAGCATACAGCCTACAGAGCAGCTAAGACTCAGTATTTCCCACTTTTCTTAGCTCATATCAAAACTTTTTCTGCAATGGGTCTTCCATTCTACCTCACTTAAACACAGCAACTAGGAGCATGAGCTCCCATACAAATATCTGGTTCAAATCCCTGTTGTACTATTTACTGCTATGGGAGCCTAGCAAAACATTCAAGTTCTCTGTGCCTCAGCTTCCTAAAATGGGGCTCAACTGCAAGCTTGAGGATTAAATGGAATCACATTTACAACCTTTAAAACAGGACCTGGTCCATAGTAAGTGCTCAATGATATTGATTAATATCATACCTCTTCACTGCTATGAGACTTCTTAGATGTTTATTAGCTTTGGCGGGGGAGAGGGGGAGCTACCACATGCCTGGACTAACCTATTATCTCTCTCTCTGCACTTTCCTTGGTCTTTTTAGTATTTCTATAGAGTAGCATAATCCCTGTGAGTCAAGATGCAGTCTCATCTAAACCGTGGCTCCTGTAGTAATCCTGTGTAGAAAGCTGGAGAACCAAACAGTTCACTTGATTGGGCATCTGGGTGGTCTTTCTCTTCCAAAGGGGTGTTCTTTAGGTGGGATGGTGCACACTGTTTATGTACCCAAACAAGAGAGTAGGAGAAGACATCGCTACGTTCAGAGACATATGCTCCCACAAGTTAGCTACCACATAGAAGAGGGAGGTGTGTCCCTTACCAAAAGATATAAGCAAACTTGGTAATCACATCAGAGCCCCTGGCTTAGAAAATCCAGAAAACCTCTTCAAGTGCCCTGGGAAACCCCAATTGAAGCCAGAAGAGAAGTCTAAGAGACTCAAAATGTTGTTTTCCAACTCAAGTCAACTCCAATCAAATTAATTTCCTCACTTCACCACCACCAAAAACTAATCTATTCCCAAATTTAACCAAAATAAGTTTTAAATTTATCTCACACCATCTTCATTATTACTACCTAGTCCAACGGCTTCCATTTCTCACCCAGATAATAGTTACTTTGTTGTCACTCTGCCAATGCTTTTGTCTCTGTCCAACCCATTTTTCTCAGGAAAACCACATAAGTCATTTAAAAACACCAATGTGTTCATGTCTCCCCCACCCCCTCTGCATATCACCCTTTCTCTCTCTCTACCCCAAACACACACAACTTAAAACTCTCAAAGTCATCTTCTTGTTTTTAGAATCAATCTCCAAAAGACTTAACATGGCCTTCAGGACCAACATTATTGCTCCTGTCTGTTTCTTTAGAGCCACCTTTGGCCTGCTCCCTAGGCTCCAGCCCTAGTGGCCTTATTTAGTTGGTACAGAGGTCAAGCACCTCTTGCCTCAAGGCTGGTATGAATAGTACTCTTTTGCCTGGAGAACTCTCTTTCCATGCCCCTCTTGATAATCCCTAGGTAATGTCAACCATCCCTCCTGGACTTAAATATTGCTTCTTCAGAAAGTACTTCTCTTACCCCTGCTGGAAATTCAGTCTCCCTATTATTCTCTTATAGGACCTCCTTTTTTCCCCTCAAAACACTTAGCATAGTTTATCATTACATGTGATTTTATCATTCTGTTTATTAAAGGCATGTATAACTGCTAATCAAACCTTCTCATTAGTAACAGTGGACCAAGGAGACATTTTTGAGATAATTATAGCACAGAGAAAATTGACATTTAAGTTTACCTCATAAATGTACACTTTACCTAAGCCCTGAAATGTTAAAAGTAGCTCCAGAAGATGTATTTGGCCTGGAGAATCCTTCATGCCCTGCCTCCTGCCAGCCAGTCCTCTCCTGATATTTGCCACATGTCCTTGCCTTGCCACAATGATCAAGTTCAGGGGAAGGAACACATTCATTTTCCTATCTAGATTAGGCACTTCATTGAGTCTACCGCTTCCTCTTCTTCACATACTTGAATTCCTACTCATCCTTAAAGGTAAGTCTCAGGTGTCCCCTCCACTAGGAAGCATCTCCCAACTACAGCTACACGTTAGGCACCCCAAAGGTGATTTTTCACAGTACCTTGAACTTGGTTAGAGCTTGCCTCTTAACCATACTGTCTGTAACTTGTCTATTTCATCCTTTAGACTTGAAAACTTAAACGTACTCCTGATGCCGAGCATGATGTTTGGCACACAGGGCACATAGTGGGTGCTTGGTAGAAGTATATTGGAAGAGAGAAAGGAGAGAAGGAAGGGAGGGAGAGGGAGGAGGAAGGGAAGGAGCTGGGTGATTTCTAGGGCTGAAAAAAAAAGTGGACATTTTGTGAGAATCCCATGAACATAGCAGAGAGAGATGACATAAATTGAAAATCAATACCAATCAGTATATGATGAGGGAAGGGATGCCTGATAGCATTAATTGGTGCTGTAAGTCTTCAAATATTTTTTTTCTAAGAAACCTGGTATGAAAAAAGTATGGAGTAAAAACTTCTAGAGTTGAAAAAAAAACCTTGATATGAACATTAGGGAGCCCATTTGTTAGGCAGTCTTCATGCGTCAACAAGGCATGGAAAGGAACATTGTGAGCCTCACCTCTGACAGCAGTATCTTCCCCGAACAAAATGTGATATGCAGAGAGGTCCATTTCCAGGACACTAATATCAAGCAAATGCAATCTAAGCCATGGGCCTTCCCAGACCTGCTCCAGTCTTGAGTCTCTAAGTGGTTCTTCACAGCCGAGGACAAAAATTCATATTCTCCATCACCGATCTTTTGACCCTGCTATCCTCAGATCCACTTGGGGCGAGAAAGGCTGAGATGCCAAAGCTCATTTCTGACACACACACAGATTGCAATCGTTGATTTTGGTACTGACTTGACATTATACTTCTAGGTAGAGGGTGGGCAGGATCTCCCTCCATGGTCCCTTACAGCTGCCTCTGCAGACAGAAAGCTGGGAGAATTGACCCTATTTATTGACAGTGAAATTGAAGGCTCAAGGCAGGGTGCCAGGTACTCACAGGAGCCAAAGCCCTTGCTCTACCTAATGAGCCATACTTTCTGGGCATCCCTGAGGAAAGAAGACGCCATTGTTCAATTTGATTTAGTTAAAATCAAAAGTCACGTTGTCATCATCATTCTGATTGATGACATTTATTGAGCTCTTACTACATGCCTGGCACTGTGTCTCATTATCTCTTTTAATCCACATATCAGCCATTTGAGAGGTCCCATTTATTTGCCATTTTGCATTTTATATATTAGGAAGCCAAGGCTCAAAGAGTTTACACCATTCATCTAAACTGGATTTAACCCCAGATCTATCTGACTCTATAGCCTGAATTCTTTTTTTTCCATATAGTTTATTGTCAAGTTGGTTTCCATATAACACCCAGTGCTCTTCCCCACAAGTGCCCTTCTCCCTGACCATCACCCTCCTTCCCTTTTCCCCCTCCCTCTTCAGCCCTCAGTTCATTTTCAGTATTCAAGAGTCTCTCATGATTTGCCTCCCTCCTCCCTGGCTCTTTATCCCCTTTCCCCTCCCCATGGTCCTCTGTTAGGTTTCTCTTGTTAGACCTATGAATGAAAACATAGGGTATCTGTCCTTCTCTGCCTGACTTATTTCGCTTAGCATGACACCCTCAAGGTCCATCCACTTTGCTACAAATGGCCAGATTTCATTCTTTCTCATTTCCATGTAGTACTCCATTGTGTATATATACCACATCTTCTTGATCCACTCATCAGGTGATGGCATTTAGGCTCTTTCTATGATTTGGCTATTGTTGACAGTGCTGCTATGAACATTGGGGTACATGTGCCCCAATGCATCAGCACTCCCATACCCATTGGGTAGACCCCCAGCAGTGCCACTGCTGGGTCATAGGGGAGTTCTACTGATAGTTTTTTGAGGAACCTCCACACTGTTTTCCAGAGCAGCTGCACCACTTTACATTCCCACCAACAGTGTAGGAGGGTGCCCGTTTCTGCACATCTTTGCCAGCATCTATAGTCTCCTGATCTGTTCATTTATAGCCTGAATTCTTAGCCACTGGGTGGTACTTCTGAAACTACCATTCTACCACCATTTGTTTCTTCCCATTAGCCTCTGTGGTTGCTTAAACTTTCCATCTGGTCATCTGACTTGCTGCTTCATACAATTACAGGGATTGGCAAGCACGTTGCCCAAAACCTATCTGTGTAAATAAGGTTTATTGGAATACTACCATGCACATGCAAATTTACTTACATATTATCATCTATGGGTGCTTTCATGCTACTGTGGCAGAGTTGAATGGTTGTAACAGAGACTCAGGGCATTGAAATCTGCAAATATGTACTATCTGGTCCATGATATAAATAGTGTGCCAACCCCTGATATGATAAAGCAACCACTGTGCTAAAAGTTTAACTTTTATTTTCTCATTTAATTTATACTACAATTGTGTATCTGTGTATATGACTGTGTGGAGAGGGTGCTCAGATCCATCCTATTTCACAGATAAGGAATCTGAGTTGCAAAGAGCTCAGAAACTAGTAAATGATAGAGCTCTAACTCAAACCCGGGCTGTCAGGTTCTAGAACCCATGCTCTTCACCATACGCTACAGATTGTCTACTATGGGGGAAGCTCTCCATAGGAATTGCTCATATGATACTGAGCAAAATATGGCACTGCCCAAAGGAGTCCTGCTGAGAAAGGAGAGGACAGGAGCCCAGGTGATGAGTGCCCAGAGGGAGGAGAGCTGGGGTGGAGCTGTGGGAGCCTGGGAGATGCACTCTTGCTCAGGCTGATTACAAATGGGGCACACAGGGGGAGACAGGCAGCAGGTAATGCAGTCACTCCTGACAAGGAGACTGTCTCCCCACATCTACTGACAGTTACTTGGACAAATGATTTCCTTAAATAATAATTTTAAAAAATGAGTTGATAGCCAGGCTACCTCTTGATTTCTAAGTGAGTAGCTTTGCAGGGAATGGTTCTTGTTAGAGTTGTTGATCTATCTTCAAGGGAGATAAGGTCGTCTCTTCTCTCCTCTCCTTTCCTCTCCTTTCCTTTCCTTGAGAGTCTGTTCCTATCTTACAGAACTTGGAGAAAATAAAAGTGGCCTGGGATTCAGGAGTCATCTCTGTGCTCCCTGACAGTGCAGTGAGCCTTCTCATATGGCCCTGAAGGTGGCCATCTAGACAACATTTGTATGGATCTCACAGGGCACTGCACTGCACTGTTGGATTACTTGACTTTGGGTGAATTTATGACTTTAGCTGATACTCAGTTTGCACTCTTGAGGTATCCCACCAAGGAATTCTGGTTCTGTTTTCAGAAACATCACAGAACAGTGCTACTCCCTACTTGGTGAAGTCTTCAAAGGGAACATCATGTTTTCCCCAATGATTTCTTTTCTTTTTTTTTTTGGACTAAAGAGCTCACAGTCCTTTGCCCATTTTTACTGTGTTACCTTTCAAATCTCATCAGGATTCCCTTTGCTCTTGGAGTTTAGGCCTGAAGTTTTAGATTAGCAAAAAAATTCATAAGCCCCAGCGTAAGAGGAAGCCGCTTCTCTCCAGGTTAGGTGGCAAGGCAGGGGGTGAGAAGAGTTGGCTGAGTGCAGATGGCTAAAAGTGAGGGGCATCTGAAACTTCAAGAAAGGGGTGCATGCACCCAGCTCAGTACCTTTCTCCAGTTTCTACCCCAGAGGATGAGAAAGGGGCTGGGCTGGGTGTAGGCTGGGCTGCTGCCAAAAGGTGGTACCTGGCTCTTTTGTGATGAGTTGCTCTTAGAGCTGAAGTCTCTACTGATGAAATTATATACTTCCCAGAACTAAGTAATGATAATGACATGTCACATTGGGTTTCCCTTTTTGCTATGGCTTACTAGGAAGCTCACCCTAAAGTTTATGCTTGAATTTTCTTCTCTTTCCTAATTTTATTTTTGGCCTTCTAGCTCCTATCAATTACTACTGTTTTCAGTTTTACTGTATGTATTTTTTAGGTAAATTATCTCAACTTTTATTTTTATCAATAGATAAATTTTATAAATTTTATTTTATCTATCATCCACTTCTATTTTATCAATCAATTCTTTCACCCACAATGTGCAGCAGATTTGTTGGTTCTCACACTTTGATGATAATGATGATGAAAATGATGATGATGATGATGATGATGATAATGATGCCAATAGTAATGATCCTAGTAATGATAAAAGGAGCCAACATTTATTAAGTGCCTCTGTCCCGACAGGCACTTTTCTGAATGCATTACAAGTGTGACTTCATTGAAACCTTACAGTCATCCTATGAAGTAATATTTATTAGGCACATGTCATAGATGGGGAAACCAAAGCACAGAGAGGTTAAGTAAATTTACCCTGTATAACAGATTCAGAAAATAGCAGAGGCAGTTTGAAACCTAGACTGTCCATCTTCAAAATGTTTGTCCTTGTCTACTGTGCAATGCTAATTAAATTATCAGACCACTTCAAGCCATTCCACATCAATTCTGAGCCCAGAAGGTTTTGGATCTCATCCTAGGGAATACTGATGTGGGCTTTGAGGAGTTGCTCACCATTCCCCCAGCAGCGGTGGTTGCTGGCTCCTTCATTGTCTCACGCTCTGGGTACTCCTTCTAATCCTGTGCTCCTATCCAGCAAGCCAGGCTCAAACACAGGACTGGGATACAGAGAGGCAGCCCCAGGCACGGGCCCAGCTGGGATCATGGAGGGTGGCCAGGCCCTGGCTTGAGAACCATATCATTTGTATAAAGGTCTGTATCCAGGCAAGACAAGGGCGAGGTGGGACAATCAGGGAGCAATGCACAGGCCAGAAAACAAGAAAAGAAGGAAGATAGGAATGCCAAGAGGTCCTCTGGCTGATCCCTACTATACCTATTATGTGCCAGATACTTAATTACATAAGCCACTTATTCCTTTCATTCTGAAAGAAGGAAACTGAGTTCACAGAGATTAGATAACTTGTTCTAGGTCATTCAGCAATATAGGTGTAAACATAGGAATAACTCTTTATAGGAAAAAATTCTTACCATATTAGTAAAAGCATTTCATTTCAGAAGATGAGAAGTCACCCCTACTCCTCAGGGCTATGGTTAGAGTTGGGGATGTGGAGGGAAGGCAAGACCCCCCAGTGACTAGAGTCTAAGGAGTGCATGGGGCGCTGGGGGAGCTCTAGCACGAGAGGAGGCTGCTTCTCTCCAGGCTAGTTGGTGGCAGAGGGGCAGGGGCTGAGAAGACTTGGCTGAGTGCAGATGGTTAAGAGTGCAGAGACCCAGAACCTTCAAAAAAGGGTGCACCCAGCTCAGTGCCTTTTTCCATTTTCTACCCTGGAGGGTGAGAAAGGGGATGGGCGGCGTGTAGGCTGGGCTGCTGTCAAAAGGTGATGCCTGGCTCTCTGTCCATATATCCTTACCCTTACAAGAAAGGGAGGGAAGGAAAAGGGACGAAAGGAAGGAAAAGAACAAAAGAAGAAAGGAAGAGGAGGAGAGAAGGTATTTAAACGTGAGCTTGTATGATTCTGTGACGTATGTCACAGGAAATCTTTGTTCTTAGGCCAACACAGTGGGCCCATCAAGTGAGAGGGAATGAAAGGTGTCCTCACTGGCCTGTGATCTGCATGGGAGGCAGACGGGGCTTTTACAACTAGCATGACAGGGAGCATATAATAGACCAGAAAAGGACATTGGCTTCAGCAATAGTCTGAGGTCCCTGGAATAGAGGACCAGGAAGTAGTGAGAAGGAAATGGACCACAAAATCCACAGAAACGTCTTGGTTCCTTGGGAAACAACAACCAAACAAAAACTGCTTCACAAAGAACAACAAAATGGGAGGAGACATTTAATAGCATTTTCTTTTGAAGCTTCATTTTTATTACTTCTACCATTAATATTACTGGAGATTTGCCACCACCCCCAGCAAGGACTTTCACATCCTAGAATTTTGTGCTATCTCTGTGTGACCTGAAGCCCAAGGCATAATGGTAGTCATGGTAAAAATAAGAACAGTGGTGCCCACTTGTTGGGATGAGCACTGGGTGTTGTATGCAAGTCAATTTGACAATAAATTATAGTTTTAAAAAAGAACAGTGGTGTCCATTGTTTATTGAGTACCTACTATGTGCTACACATGATACTGGCTGGACACACCATTAGCTCATCTCAGAAATGAAGGGTGGGCTCTTTAATAGCTCTGGAGTCCTCTGTTTCTGCAACTGCTGGCTGCCACTGAGCTCGCAGTTCATCTGTGATTAGATCAGACCATAAAGTAGCCCCCCTTCCCTTCTCCTTGTTAAAATTCTGCAGTGTGGGCAGAGATCCAGAAGTGGAAAAGCCTTCATTGCAGTTGCCTGCCAATGCATTGCAGTACCACAGTGGATGGAGCACTGCAGAGTCCAGGGCTTGACAACTGTCCCTGGTAGGTGTGTGGTGTGTGCATATCTCAAGGGTCGGTGTCCCTGGCAAGCCCAGGCTATAGGTTTTCCTGCTGGCCCCCACCCAAGGTACCTCTGGTGGGCACTCAATTTCTTCTAGGCCCCAGGGAACCTCCCTAATCTAATAAAGATTTCAGGTCCGTGGGTCCTGCCAGACCACACTCATCTTGGGCAAAGCCTTCTCCTGCCTCCCAAAATTTCCTCATCTTCAAAATGGAAGTGATAATGCCTGGTCTTGGCAGAACTTATTGTGAGGCAAAAATTGGCTGGTAAATCTGAAAACATTAGCATTGCTACTGAAGAGTGAAAGGGTCACTGGAGTCATTCTTATTTTAGTGTAAGTACAGGCATTTTAGTCAACCAAATATGTTGGACTGGTTTACACAGAAACATAAATCTCTTTGGAAGAGGAAAACTTTTCCAATTTATTCCTAACAGCCGTGGATAATCTAGAGGATAAAGTTAGCAAGTGTAACTTAGACTAGATAACAGGAAAACAGAATTCCCAGGTGCCACAAAACAAAAGAAGGTGGTAATAATGGGGGAGGAGTGTCCTGCCTGCTTCTACTGCCACTGGACCTTCTCCCATACTAAAAGAGGACGTGTCAACATCTCAACAGTGAAAAAGAACCTAGAAATGACCCAAGCCAACTCTATCCTATGAATGACTCTATTTACAGGAATGCAAATCACTGGTTTATTTGTTGGCTTTTCTGGACTTGAGCTGATGGAGAAGGCGGGTGACATGTTATAACCACTGAAACTTGCACCTCTCACTCCCATCTGACACACGGAGTTATTTGTCCAATGATTGATAAATCCAAAAGATCCAGATGCTTCCATAAGTCTGAGCAGGCAGCCTTCCCAGTGTCTGGTCTCAAGGAGAGTAAATAAGATTATTTAAAGGTAAAAGACTGCAACCTAAAAAGTGGCAAGAAAAATGTTCCCAGTGATGTAGAGAAATAGAACTGCAGTGAGAGATATCAGAAAAGCCTTCTGGAAATGATGACTAAAATATAGAGATATACTGAGCTATTGCTCTTTCCTTTGTGAGAAAAAGCTGGACAAACTGGCCATCACTTGCATCTGATGGTAGTAAAACTTTTACCCTAGAGAATGCAAACTGGAGGTGACCTTTCAGAAGTAGCAGCAGAACCACCCAGTGCCTCTAGCCAGGAGGACATGTGGGCCAAAGAACTATCTTTGTAAGGACAGGAACCCTAAGGTTTGTAGGAGTGGCAATTTCAAGAGATATGGAGTTCCTACACTTAACACTGAACAGCCAAATGGATGAGTCACTGACCCACAAGCACTTATTAAAGATGCAAGAGAGAAGAAGGCAAGAGAAGGGACTAATGAGGAAGAGAAGAAAAGAAGTGGACAAGGATAAGGAGGCAGAAATGTGGAGAGTCACGGAAGGTGGCAGGGCAGAGAGGATTGGGGGAGGAGATGGGGAAAGAAATTGGGAGAGAAGGGCAAGAGTACAGAAAGGAGGAGACAGAGGGAAGGCAGGAGAAGGGAATAAAAAAAGAGAGGAGAAGGAACAGAGGAGAAAGGTTTCTGCTGGATTTGTAACATTTTCTTTTGAAACTAGGCTGTGGTTTTACAGTGTTTGTTATGTTCATTACACTCTCCTCTATTCAGTTTTGCAAGTCTGAAACATTTTCTAATTTTTTTTTAAAAAAGGAATAGCAACGAGAAGAAAGAGACTAAGAATAAAGAAGAGGTAGAGAGAGATGCTCTCTTTGACAAATGTAATCAGAGCATTGGAGTGGTAGAAAATAATAGCACTGGTGGCTTCCATCCACGTGAGAGGTCTTTGGGAGCATGAAGCTGGTTTTGTCCACTAGGTCTGGTTCCAAGTAAGGCACTTGAACCTGAACCAGATGGAAGTCACGGTCCCTCCACCATCCTCACTGCTGCATTAGAGAACAGAGGTTCCAGGTTGGCATCCTGGTCCACTTCTGCCTTCAACTCAGTATGTCACCTGAATAGCTCAACACACATTCCCTGAGCTCCTGCTCTATGCCAAGAGCCATGCTGGGGGCTGGGATACAAACTCTTTCTTCTTGAAGAGTGTATGGGTAGAAGAAAACTTCTCAGAGTCTCAGCTTCCCCATCTGTAGAATGAAGAGGTTTGATTCAGTGGTTTTCAACTTGGGCTTCTTTGGAGCCTTAGGATTCCAGGGTGTGGCTCAGAGTGACTGGGGGAGCACTGCATCCCCCTTTTCTAGAGCAGCTTAGCTTTATTCTGTCTCAGATATCGGGATTGGACTTAAGCTTAGATTCAGAAATATGATTTCACTGCTAAAGAAGATTTGAAAGCCATTGAATGAGATGCTCTCCCAGGTCTAAAGTTGTAAAACTCTCTGTTCTATTTCTAAGTTTGTATGTGTCCTTAAAAACTCTAATAATAAGAATTCATTTGGTCATTCACTCAACAAATGCTTATTGAGGTTCTTAATAAATGGGGACAAAGACAAACAATCAACAAATAAATAAGCTAATAAAACAGGGTACTGGCCACAGAGGATATGGGGGATGGAGAAGAGAGAAGGGAGGGCCTCTTAGAAAAGACATTCTTGGAGCTGAGACTTCATCAGTGAGAGACAAGCTTTGAAAAGATCTGGGAGAAGGGCAATCTAGACAAAATGAACAGCCAGTGCAAAGGCCAGCAGAGAGAAATAAATCCAGCATGTCTAGGACTAGGGGATCCAGGTCATAGACAGCAAGGGTGAAAGTGGTCTGACATGAGATGAAGTCAGAAAGGTAGACAAGGCAAGCTGATATAGGTTCTTTCAGATTTTGTAAAGAGTTTGGACATACTTTAAATTCAGTAAGATATCTTTGGGGAGTTTCAAAAAGGGCTCTGATGTGATCTGATTAAATATTATAAAGATCACTCTGGCTGCTCTGTGGTGGATGGATGGTAAAGGGGGTGAAAATGGAGACCTCTTTTTGTTGGTACGGATGATAGACGGTGGAGACACGGGTATAAATAGTAGAAATTGTGAGAAAAGGTCAAGCACGGCACATTGAAAAATGAGAAAAAGATTCCATGATCACTACATATCCAGTACCTTTCTAGACTCCAAATATATGTTTTGATCTTAACCTCACCTTTTGGTATCTAATTCTGCCCAAATACACCTATGCTTAGTATTCCAGAAGGCAAAATAAAAGCCAATTCCTTTTGAATTCTTGACCATTTGGGGGAAATTATAGATTTAGATAGACTCTCAAAATGTTCTAACTCTCTGTTCCTTACTGAGAAAGCTGCTGGGGCAGTTCTCAACTGGGAAGACAAAGACTTGGGCCACAAACATTAATTAATTTCAGATAGGTATGCAGTAATGCATACCAACAGATTTGACCAAGCAGTTAAATGAATATAAATGCAAGGGAATCTAAACTCTGATGTGAAGAACCACAAGATCTAGTGAGAAGTGATCAATAATTATTTTTGAAGTGTCTCCCAAAAAATTCAGCACTATACCTCATACTTTCCAGATTATAAAAGGAATATATGACGTATTCCTTCCTTTTAGGAATGTATCCTTCAGCTGGCAGAAAATGACCCCATAAAATAGATATCTGGCAGTCCAAATGGAGTGGGTGTAGGAAGGTGGGGGCTGGTGCTCTTGACTAGATCCAAGCTGACATCAAGGGAGTTTGGGTTCCAGCTCTACCTCTGTGACTCAGGACAAGTCATCTAATTATTCTGGAACTGATTCCTATTCTTTAAAACAGGGCTAATGCTTCCCAACCTTCCTAATAGGAATTACACGGGATTTTAAAATGTTTTGTAAGTGGTAAAGTGTGGTATAAATAGTAAGGGTTATTATTACTGACTCTAAGTACATAAAGAGAAGGGAGATGGCAATGTGTCAGCAAACAGAGCCTCTTCTGAAAAACAAAAACCAAATCAAGCACCCCTTGCTCAAAAGCCAACAGTGACTCCCCATTGCTTAAAGCAGGGATTGGC
This sequence comes from Suricata suricatta, assembly GCF_006229205.1. NCBI lineage: Eukaryota > Metazoa > Chordata > Mammalia > Carnivora > Herpestidae > Suricata > Suricata suricatta. The sequence goes on from NC_043705.1 coordinate 90,367,739, forward strand.
AAACTATGCCCCGTCCCTCAGGCCAAATCTGTTCCATTGCCTATTTTATAAATTAAGTTTTACTGCAATACAGTCACAGCCATGTTGACATATTGTCTGTGACTGCTTTCCTGCCGTAACAGCAGAGTTGAAGTGTTGCAACAAAGAGCGTATGGCTAAGAAAGCTGAAAATATTTACTATCTGACGCATTAGAGAGTCAGAGAGATAATCCTGCTGACTCCTGGCCTAGAGAATAAAGTCTAACCCTATTTAAAATGTAAAGTCCCGTGATACTTGAAGCAGGATTTGAATATATACAACGAACTGAATGCCTTCCTCCAAGTCATTCCCAAATCTGTACAACATTTTGTACCACTTCCAAGGGACTCATTCCGTATGAGGTGGCATTATCAACTACCTCCTTAGTGCTCAAATGGGGATCAAGTATTCCTCTTTTGTAAATCCACGATGTTTATCACAGTGCCCAGGTTATAACGTGCTCTCATTAAAGCTTAACCAAATTCAATCTGAGTCATAAATACAGCAAATATAGTCCCACTAAAGGACAGGATGTTCATTTGTCCCAGAGACCTACTGATGATATATCATGGATAATATATCATTAAAGATGAATGCAATTTGGAACTAATTAATTTGCTTTTAATTAATTAGTTGAACAACTATTTATTCCATGACAACTATTCTATGCCACAGAAGCTAAGGGGAATTAGGTAATGTGGATTATTTTCATTGCTTTGACAAGAAGTAAATACCAGTTCCAAGTCAAGCTGGAGATGGGCGGAAAGGGTTGAAAGTGGACTATGACCACCTTCTGCTTTCAAGGAGCCTGCCATCTAGTTGAGGAGGCTGAAGGTCAGCAGATAATCATGGCACAGGGAGACAAGAGTAATGCCAAAGTGGTACAGAAAGCATGTAGCTGGCAGGGAAATGAACAAGATTCCTGTGAATGCTGTACTGAATATTTTCTCCTCTATACTCATCTGCAGTTTACTCTCCCAAGGAAAAGTAAGTGGACCAAAGCCCATTCACCAGTATCCCATGGTCTCCAGTTGGGATCTATTTGATGAGCTTGCATTAACTGTGCTGACCATTTAATATAAATAATCTCATTTAATCCTCACAACAACTCTGTGATTTTACGAAGGCCAAGTCACTTGTCACAGGTCAACAGTCAGAAAATGGAAGATTCTAGCCCCAATCAGTCATCAGCTAAAGACTAGGCACTTAACCCTTTACTGTATAGCCTAATTACATGCCAGAGAAGAAGACTAGGATTCTATTCTAGAGAAAGGTTTCTGAACTACAAATATTGTACTAAATGTTTATATTCCTACTAATTGGACACTTATTTCATGAGGACTATCCAAGGTGGACCAAAGGCATGGCTGGAACATAAATAGTCGATGTGTGTTCAATAAGTCAATAATCAAGGGAGGAAAGAATAAAATGTTGCAGAGATCAGCAATAACTCCCAGCCACTGGGCGTGCAACAGACTACTGCAACTATCTCTGGGGAGTGATTCTGGGCTCTGGACAAGATATTAATTAAGCCTTAACCACTGAGGCCTAGGGAACTCACTCTCAATTAATGGTCAGTGAGGAGCCTGTGAGACCTGAGGCCTATAGAAGGTCATTCCCTCTAACCAGGTTTTCTCTCCACGACATATCTGTGCAATGGTCGTCATGGGCACTGGAGGGAGAAGAATTGAATATAAACAAGCAATTTTTTAAAGTGGAAATTTTTATATTTGCTAAACTTCGTAGGTTATGTCTAGGACACAACAGTTGCCACATTAACTTATTTGAATTATCATTTTCAACTTTTCATTCCATATGTAGTATAAAACCAATAAATATATGGAAAAATCCCAGTCTTAAATAAATTCCATGATGAGAATAATGAGATATAATTCTTTCCCATTTTATTGGCAGGCGTTCCTAAGTGAGTTAAGTTACCCAGAATGAAAAGCTAATAAATAGTTAAGGAGAGGGAGAAGACAGTAGACAATTAGGCAAAGAAATCCACAAAAGTAGACATGCAAACATCTAGGCCTTGCAGCACAAACATTAAGGGTATGGGCTGTGCGGTTTCAAGCAGGTGACTTAACCTCACAAGTCTTCATTGCTCATTCTGCAGAATGGAGATGACATACAGAAGGCCATTTTAAGGATTAAATGTCAAGTGCTAACATAGTGCTTGATTATGTAAGTTTTTAATACATATTTGCTATGATTAATAATTATTATCGGGGTGCCTGGGTGGCTCAGTCAATTAAACGTCCAACTTCAGTTCAGGTCATGATCTCACAGTTCATGAGTTCAAGCCCCACAGTGAGCACTGTGTTGACAGCTCAGAGCCTGGAGTGTGCTTCAAATTCTCTTGTCTCCCTCTCTGTCTCTCTCTCTGTCTCTCTGTCTCTCTCTCTGTCTCTCTCTGTCTCTCTCTCTCTCTCTCTCTCTCTCTGTCTCTTTGCCCCTTCCCTGCTCTGTCTCTCTGTCTCTCAAAAATAAACAAACATTAAAAAAATTTTTTGAATAATTATTATCAACTATGTGACTAAGTAGTGAGCTCCCTGTCACTACAGGTAACCAGGTAGGCTTACCTGCTGCATGCAGAGGATCATGCAGAGAGGACTTAGTCATGGAAAGGGGATAGACTACTGAATTTTTCCAGAATTTTTTACCTAAAAATTCTGCAGTCATTGAAACATGAAACTGATTGCAAAAGTGGAGTTGTTTGGGATTGTCGTACTGAGTGAGGTGGAAACTCATCTCCAGCAGGGCTATCTTCCCAGAGAGTGGCTGTGATGCAGCTCCCAGAAGCCAGCCCTGCTTTTCAGACAGGTGAGGTAAGGGTGAGCTAGTTCCCCTAAACTGTCCATTCTCTGTCCCAAGAGTGGTTCTATTTGCTCTAAGAAAGCTGCGGACAGTGGTTCCGGCACTCACAACAAGGAAACCTGGCTGCAGATGAAGAGGAAGGTATTACTAGCAATAGCTAACCCATGCTGACTGCTAACTGCAGTGGGCTGAGAGATTTGCATAAATGTCTCATTGACTTCTCCCATCAAATGGATGCATCTGTGTCTATGCTATGAGCATCACCTGCATTTTAACAGGCAAAAAAAAGGAGGCTCAGACAGGATAAGTATTAGTCCAAATCCGTTAGCCAGAAAGGAAGAGGAGTTTTAACTCAGGTCTAAAGTATATTCAGAATGTGAGGCATCATTGTTGGGCCTCAGGACAACTTGATAACTCATTAGCATTACAGATGGATCCTATTCCCTTTCAGATCTGCCACTCAAGGGATCCAGCCCCACAGGCTTAGTTGGTCTTTCTCAAGGTAACTGGGAGCCTGGAAAGCCAAAATTGCCATGGGCATTATCTAATAATTCCTGGCTGGACACTACAGACAGAATACGCAATCAAAGATACCCAAATACGTAGCACTTTTACTTTCCTTTAAAATCCTTCAGTCAACCCAGGCAGCATTCAAACTTGGCTCATCCCAGTGTTGTGGGATCCACTGGACTTAGAGAAAACAGATTTTCTTTGCCAGAGCAAGACCAGGGGACAGCCCCCTGCACCTCTTCAGACTTGCACAGGCCTTCAAACTCTGTTCTCAAATCGCAGTTAAAACCTGCCCTACAGATCAGGAAGACCCCACGGGGACAACTTCAAACCCTCAGGGGTAAGAGTTCAGGCCTTGGAATCGTGAACTCCCAGGCTCACATCTCAACTCCTTCACTGAACACTACCCTCTCTGAACCTCAGTTTCCTCCTCAGTCTAACAGGGGTTCCAACACTCATAGGTTTGTTTTAAGGATTAAGTCAGATGATTCAATATTGGAGAGGCAATGGAGTACAGAGGTGAACAGCACAGACTAAGTTCAGATGCTGCTACCATTAGCTGTGTGTCCTTGGGCAAGTTACTTAAACTTTCTGGGCCTCAGCTTCAGGTGTAAAATGGGGCACATGATAGTATCCACCTCTCTAGGGTAGGGAATGAATGAGTTATAGCTTGCAAAGTGCTTAAAACAGCACCTGGCATGTTAGTAAGCACTTAGTGCATGTGAGCTACTATGATTAATGCATGCCAAGGCCTGGGTATGGTGAAAGTAAGTGTTCAATAAATGGTAACTGTTTTTACTACAAAGTACACCTTCCATGGATAATGTTATGCACATTTATCTCCTGGAAAGCAATTGAAAAATGAAGACATTAGAGGAAAATCTTGTCCTTAGGTAAACGTTACAGTCAAAGCTGAGGGAACTCAGCACCCTGTTGCACTGGCAGGAAGCCCTAGGACCTCTGCACTATGCCCAGGCCTCCTTTGCTTCCAGGGGATCCTTTATTCAGCCATTGGCTCTGTCAACAAATGCTCATTATGCACCCAAAGTGAGCCTAGAAGCAGGCTGGAAATACCCAAGGAGTTAGAAAAAAAAAAAGACTCCTCCATTCCCTGCCATCCTGGAGCCTATGGGTTAGTGGGGAAGACACACCTAAATAAATGCAAATACAAAAGGTTATTTCAGGACGACTGCAGTTTGCGTTATGAAAGATGTGCTGAGAAGGCAGCACAGGGGTCCTGCTGTGGTCCAGCACTGAAGGTGTGTATGAGGGAGGAGTCCTTGGAAATGCTCCCTGAGGAAGTGGCAAGTAAGCTGGGACTGCAAAGCTGAAGGGGAGCTGGCTGAGTGGTGCCTGGGAGTGAGGGGGAGGAGGAAATGGTCCGGGCAGACAGGCGTGGTGTTCCCAGGCCTTGTGGCCACAAGGTGGTTGCCGCCGCTGACTTACTCCTAGAGCACCCACTCGAAAGCACTAGGCCGGCCAGGGTGCTGGTATTTGGAGAGAAACCCAGGTCCAAACTTCATTCTCAGTTACAACTGTTCTCTCTGCCCTTTCAGACGCTCCTTGCTTGCTGGCAGGACTGCCAGGCCTCAGACCCCCGCCCCTGGACCCAGTGAGCTCCGTTCTCACTCAAATTCCCAAAGGCTGCAGACGTGGCTCACTTTGCCTGCATGTGAACTTCAGCCAAGACACTTCGACAGGGACTCTGCCCTCTGAATGCGCTCGGATGCCTCAGTCCTGTCCTGGTCACACAGCTCTGAGTTTTGTGACCAAAAGGGAAACAGCATGAAAGAAAACAATGGCCCCCAAGGAGGAACTTGTGATTGACATAAATGGGGATGCTCCCTCAGGGGCATCATGTATCATCAAAGAAGCCAGCTTCCGGGTCACTGATTCCCCTGCCTGCATACATGCTATGGAAAGATGTGTTTAAGTTTCCTATAGTTTTACAGTGGCAACTGATGCTCCAGGAAAGGAAGCTGTATGTTCCAGACGTAGCAGGTTTCTTTTGGAATTCACACCCTGGGAGTCTGGCGCTATCCCCTAAATGGTACTTTTGTTGTCTTTTTGTTCAAGACAGCAAGCTTCTTCCAGGATCAGAACCGCCTGCCAGCCTCTCTTGATAAACAGCCCACCAGCTCTCTTGGTAGATCAGATGTTTAATGATTAGCCTAACTCATTGTTTATCTAAGTGGCAATTATCACTGCAATGAAATAGTATTTTAACTGCAGGGGGAGCATTACGGCTAGCTCTCAAGTGGAATCTACTGTCTGGGAATGGCCAACAGAGCTTCCCATACATGGAGGAGAGGATTGCTTCATCCTGGATGGCAGATCTCCATGTCTGAGATGCCATCATCAGATGCTGCTCCAAAGACCTAAGGAAATGTGCCCCGGAGAAGTGTATGGTCCCAATCCTCTCAACTGAGGCTCAATGGCCCAGCAAAATATGAAAGTGCGGCCTGTGCTTCTAAAGCGTAACAGCCTAGAGTCAGTGGAGTTTGTGAAGCAACCTCACCACCGCAGGAGCAAATCTCAACAGGTTCGATTCAAGGAAGATGGGACCAGTAAGACTCCACCTGGCCTAGCTGAGGCTGACGTCCAGACTTCTGAGGACCCAGCAGCGATGGGCAAGACTCAAGCCTCCAGGCACCATCACCTCCCCACCTACTCACTCTCCTTCCCCAGGTCCCAGAAGGCAGGGGGCTTCCGGAACATTGCGATCCAAACCTCCCCCAGTCTCAGGAAGCATTTCCCAGTTTTCAAAAGGAAGAGACTGACAGCCAGCAAGTCCCTGGTAGAAATGCCAACAGCATCCCAAAGTGCCATCCAGGTCAACGGCAACCTGTCTGAACAGGACATTGTGTCCTCTGACCTTGCCTACTTAAGATTGGCTCAGCATCTTGAGGATGGGCCTCGAAGGGTCAAAGGGTCTCATCCATTTCCTCCTAGAATGTCCAAGGTGCAAAGCAATGGGCCTATTAGCATATGCTTAGAAGCAGGGGCTTGGAGGGCCTCAGAGAAAGCAACTGCTGCCATTCAGGTCCCCGATGATATTTACCACAGTCCTCCCTGGGTAGCTAGAAAGTCCACTTTCAGCCCAGACAGGTCAGGTGATATAAGCAACCCCATTCACCCTTTGGTTGACATGTGTCCAGGAGATGGGAGAACAGTGCCACTATCAGATTCAGAAAGATCCCCTTCCTGCTTAAATGCCACCAGCGATGCCAGCCACATGCCAGGCACAGGAAAACTTAATCCGGAATTGCTTTTGCCCAAAGACAACTCTGATGACAAAGACCTTGGACCATTGTCATCTCAGTCAAAGGAAACATGTGTTCCCTCACCTCCACGGACTCATCGCTCCCCCTCACCAGGCTCCCACAGCCAGCCAGCCCATCCAGGAGGGGCTTCAGACTGCTCTTCGCCGAGTAACAATCACCAGGATCTGCTGTCACCCAAAACTAACAGTGTGTCAAAATCTGTCCCTGTGTGTCAGGAGCAGATGGCAAAGAACCCCACCCAGTCAGACACCCTGGACTTTCAAAACTGTTCAGGGAACAATCACCTCCCATCTCCTCTTCCAAGGAGAGAGACCACACTTCACAGCAGCAGAGAAACTGGTGGGATTAATTCAATTCACCAGGCACGGGCTGATCTCTGTGATCTCCAAGGCAGGCTGCAGTCTGTGGAGGAATCTCTGCACTCGAACCAAGAGAAGATTAAAGTCCTTTTGAATGTAATTCAAGACTTAGAGAAAGCTCGAGCTCTCACAGAAGGGTAAGGTGAATTTTTTTTTATATTGAAAATTACTGAGTTAAGTCATTTGCCAGGGCAGGGGCAGAGAGGCAGCATTGGTGTCTGTTAATAAAATGTCTCCAAGTCTTTTGAGGTCTTACAGTTTTTCCAAATCATAACCAATGACCTCTCTTTGTTGCAAATGGGTTTCATTCATTTCTAGGCTTTGGTGGCTTTACATTGCCATTTGTTTTTGTTTCCAGATATCAACCGACTAGAGAAAGGGGGGCAATGAAACAACAGGGTCAGAAATTATTTTTATAAAGAGAGGGGGCCAGTTAATCATGGGAGAAAATGAGCACACAAGTACTCCCCCCCCCCCCAACTCCATCCTCTTAGCAAGGTGCTGTATTTGCAGAGTATTTTGGTTATTTGTGTGTTTGTTACGAAAGACTTGAGGGTAATGTTGACCTTCCCTTCCACCAACCACTTTGATGGATCTGGCCAGTCCATTACCGATCTGCTAAGTAGGACCTGAAATAAGATCACAATTCTGCAAAGAGGAAAGAAGTCACAAAATACTTTTCCGGTTGACTCAGCACCAGTCTGGGGAGGGGGAAGGCAGTCTTTTGTTTAGGTGTGGAATGCTTGGCCTTTAAAATAGTTCTTCCTAAAGATGAGTAGAAGGAATGACCAAAGCTAATCAGCAAAAGGGTAGAAGAGAGAAGTAATTAACTGGCATTTGCTGATATGAATCAGAACCAACACTGCCTTATATGAGAGAAGCAGTACAGTGATAGAGAGAAATGCATTGAATGACATGGTCAAAAGTTTTAATAATCTCACCTCTTTTCCTCGTATGCAAACCGTTTCCCTACCTATTGCGTGGGGGTAAGAGTAACTGACTCATCTCACAGGCTTATTGTCAGCATGAAGAAGACCTCAGAAATGAAAGTGCTTAAACATTTATAAAGCCCTCTAGAAATGTGAGGTCCTATTATCGTGGCTTTCTTGTTTCTTTATTTGTCATGCAACTCCAGAACACTGCTACCAAAGAGAAGGACAATGCTATGCTGTAGGAAACCACAGCTAGAATGTGTGCATCCCATGGGGCTTTTGCCCACAGATTTATCCAGAAAATGCTCTATCTTGCAGGCGCAACTTTTATCGAACTGGCCAAGATCTCAACAACTGCAGTACCTGCCAGAACACGGCGTGCATCATATACAGGTACCTGGCCACAACCGAGGCCTGCTCTGTAGAGCACAGCAGCTGTGGGGGCCACAGGACAAACACCCTTGTAAACTCTCTTAGACACGGAAAGTCAAGTGAGAGGCAAGGACAGCTAGCCTTGGAAAGCTTGAAAATTTTGAAAAAACAAGGTGTTTAATTAGGAAATGTTAAAATGTGGTTCCAAGGCAGACATTGCTTTGTTTCCTTACAATAAGGTCCATGAGCAAATCCTTTGACTCACCCTCCATTTACTGTACGCTAGGTATAGGCACCACCCTCAGCTCCACATGCATATTTGTATCTCATTTCACAACTGCACCTTGTGAGGCAGGGGTTACTGTCCTTAGGGAAGTGAAGCCGTGTGACCCAGCTTGCATTAAACATTTTCAGAGAACAGAAGGCGTCAGACACAGGACGCAAATCCAGATCTTTCTGATGACAAACCTATGATCTCAGTTATTCACCACATTGCCTCTTCCTCAACAGTAGCAGTCACCTGCCAAGCATGCACTATGTGTCAAGAATCGAGCTAAGCACTTTGTGTTCATTACTAAGTACATCATTTCCCTCTGACAGAGGATAAGGTTGCTGTAATAAAGTATATTTTTTAAGTGGTCGATGGGAAAAATCATATAGTGGTAACTACACTAAACTTGAAGGCAAAATTGACAAGTTTGATGCCTGCTAAATTACCTGGGGCTCAGTGGCCTCATCTATGCAGTGGGAACAATGATCCCTATTAAGCATTGGTGTGAGGAGCAAATAAAACCAGATATGTGCAAGTCTTTTGTAACTGCAAACTTCTGTACAAATTCAATGGCTTATTACTGTTATTACTGGAAAGATCAATGCCTCCTTAACAAGAAGTTCACTTTTGGTGGCATAGTAGAAAAGTAGTCAAAAGCAGTCATTTCAGTTGATGGCATCTAATTTTGTTTGACTAAACTATACCAGTTTTGCTCTCTCTATTACTTTTCTATCTCAGAGGAGAAAGGCTGAGCAAATTGAAGCCCAACTGTGTTGCCAGGGGCTTTTTAAAATCTCTCATTCTCTTTAGCAGAATCCTGAAATTTCATCCTAACAAGGGATTGGGGGTGGGCAGAGGGGTACTGGAACTGGAAATCAGGAGGCCCCTACACTCAGACAAGGCCTCAGGCATTTTCTAAGTGCACTCTATAGCCCCCATCTTCAGCACATTTTCTAATCACTAGAAGGACAAAAATTATCAAATGTCTAGGGGCACCTGAGTTGTGTGGTTGATTAGCTTCCCACTCTTGATTTTGGCTCAGATCATGATGTTACAGTTGTGAGTTCGAGCCCCACCTCTAGCTCTGTGCTGTCAGTGCTTAGGATTCTCTCTCTCTCTCCCTCTCTCTCTGCCCCTCGCCAACTTGTTCTCTCTCTTTCACTCTCTCTCTCTCAAAATAAATAAACACACATAAAAAATTATCAAATGTCGAGACATTTAGGAAGGACAAAAAACTAGTCATCATAAACCAGAAGAATTATTTTTAACTAACCTCCATTTAAATTTTGGATAACCTCTTTTTTTTCAGCAGCAGATAATGTATTTCTACTATCTTAAGACGACTTTTTCTTTAGTTCTCTAAGTGAAAAGGACAAGTGGTTATTTCCCAATCTACTGTGAGTTTCATGGCCTGGCCTTGGGCAAATCATTTCTGGCCTCTGAGTTTCCTCATCTGAAAAATAAGGGCCTTTAATTAGATGGTCCCTATGGTCCCTTTCAGTTCTGACATTCTGATATTTTATGCTAAATTGAAAGTGGCAATATTTGGCTAAACTATGACCTTCTAACAAGTCTGAGAATGTTTGCATTTTTTTAGTACTTACTTCAAACATCCCAAGCAAACATTCTAAATTAAGTTACACTCTTAGGTGGGTTAGCAGGTCGTCACACACACATCCCTTTCCAGTTTTTCAGGAACAGCCATTGTATGCATCTGCCTCTTATTACCATTCAAAAGCAGACTACTCTCCCGAACAGCATCTACGGTCTTGAATCTAAGCCATTGCAAAGGAATGGGCAATTAATTTGATGAAAGCAGAGATCACAACAACATCTCCATCAGAGTAACAGTGGGAAGATGAGAGTTGTCAATTTTTTTTTTTAACATTTCAAATGACTTTAAACCTTGTGTTATGTCCTGGAAAGTCAAATCTTACAAACTAATGAATAAGTGATGTGAAATATTCATCCTAAGGCCTTGTTAAGCTGCAGTCTCTCTCCCTGATGGTGGATGGGCCCAGTGCACATCACTGTATCTAAAGCACATGGGCACATGATGGGTCGCCTGCTGGGTCTTCTATGGAGATGTTGCTGCTAAGTTAGCAACACATAAGGTTTTCCAAGTGGCTCCATCAGCCAAAGGCTATGGCTATGCTACTTGCCTCTGTCAAGACATGTGAGGTCATCAGTTCTATCCCACTCATTCTCCCTGCTCTAAGGGCCTTCTGGGTGCTCCCACCCCACACCTCCTTGGCTTTCTTCTTACCATGGGTTATTCTGGCAGACCCTACCTTACCAAGGAGAACAGCACTAGCACCAGTGCCTACAGATTCCGTGCATAGGTCTCAGGGGCTCTCAGGGGCATCTATCCAGCAGGCAGAATAGACTCTTCGGAAATGTGACTGCCATAGGTACCAACGCAGGAGTGTGGGAATTGCCTCTAGATGCCTCAAGTGGTTCCAGGCTGTTCAGTCCCCAGTCACTCTCCCCACCTCTCCTTAGTATGAATCCCAGGACAAGTTACTCAAAGGATTGAGTGAATGCCACCTGCGGTACCAGCATTAGATAACACTGAATTACCTGGTGAGAAGGTTGTCCTTTTCTCAAATTTATTTCAATCCTTCTGATTATCTGGGGGTGGGGGAATCTGAATTTGGTACTAGAATACCTTCAAAGCCTTTCTGATATTTGCTTATCACACGCCTTTGCCAAGAGAGAGCAGCTCCCAGGTTCATAGCCATAGGCAAGCAACAGTATCCAGCCAAAAGGTAATCATTTTACATTTTTTACCTAAGTTTTTAACTTTGAAAACTAGTCCCCCTATATTCATTGTAGGTGATACAGGTCTCCATTTTTAAAAGTGATATTACTTGTTTTATATAAATGTTCAAGTTTAAAAAGTGAATTTATTTAAAAAGGAAAAAAAAACTCAAGTAAAGAATTGTGCAGCTGGTGTGGGGAGTTTCACAAAGGCCTTGAAGACAGTGCATGAAGGATGACAGCGGGGAAACGCTGTCCTATGTGCCAAGGGATAAACTCCTTCTCCTCTTCTCAAGGGCCTGGGGTCCCTCCATGCCACATCCCTCTTCCACCCCTCACTTGTTCTCTGCTTTTCTAGCACTTCATCGTCACAGCCATGGCCACTCTAAAAAAAAGAAAAATCACAGAGCCTCTTTGGAGGTCTTCGGTTACACCAATCATACATTTATTTTCTGTATGTAGATCCCAGGAAAAATAGCTGCTTGGTTTAAGTTGTAAAATGTCTCAGATATTTTTAGGAAAAGAATAGAAAGTCTTTCTCAGAAAAAAAATTCTCTCCTCCCAGCTAAGTGTGTTGTCTAGGATATGGAAACAACGTTCAGGCTACGTAATTACCATTTGAAATGGCTAAAAAGAGAGGTTGGCCACGTGGGGTTTGAAAGGTGCTGGGGAGCAGAGAGGGACAGGAAGCCTGCTGTTTGTTGGACGTCTAGCTGGACGGCCATCCCCTGCCTCTTGTCATCCTTAGCCTCTTTGCATGGCTTTCACTGCACTCATGGGTCTGAAGCTTATTTCTGTGACCCCACCCTTCCCTACCTTTCCATGAGCCTGTCATCTCGCTCTCTCTCCTCTCTCTAGCTCACGCGCTCTCTCTCTGTGTTTACCTGTGGATATTTCCACATTAGCATCTCAAAACCATGTTGAATTCACCATTTGTCAACCACACTATTTTCTCCTACAAAATTCATTTTCTCCCTATTACTTATTTTGCTCACACCACTGACCATGGCTTCATAAACTGAAGTCCCCACTGCCTCACTCTATTCCCTACAACACACATCAAACGGGCTGCTAATTCTACGTGCTAAAGCCATCCCCTTTAGCTTCAGCCTCTCTCTCTGGTCATGGCCCTCATCATTTGTCACTTGAATGCTACCTCATCTTTTTGCCATTGGTTCCTTTTGCCCTTTTGCCCCATCCCAAGTAATCCTCCACATAGATCGCTAAATTGCCCTAAAAGTAAAATTTTAATATCACTCCCCTGCTAAACAATCTTCTCCTGGTTCTTGCTGTTGCATTTACCTAATTTTTCAAGGCCCTTTGAATGTGATACTAACCTTCTCACCTGCGTGGTCTCCTATTTCTCCCCAGGCACAGGGAATGAGGCTAGCTTCAAATATTGTGTGTTCTATCACACATCGGTGCCTCTGTACAAGTCCCCTGGTTTCCTGGAATGCCTTTTCCAGCCTGCTTTGTCTGGGAATTTCCTCATGTTGCTCCTCTGGATAACCTTACATTCCTTCCTGTGGAGGACCCTCAGGGCCTGCGTGTCCCTCTGCTATGCCATTTATCCTATTGCATTGTGATGTAGTGTTGATGAGTTTCTTTCCTTCAGTAAATGGCTAATCTCTCAAAGTTGTGGGCCAGTGTCTCATTCATAGTTGGTTCTCAGTAGATACTTGTCAAAAAAGGGAACAGTTACTGACTGGAACAAGGATAAAAAGCAGTGGCGGGTTTGAGACAGTTACTTAGATTGCCCAAAAGTAGTGCCATTATTTCCATTTGTGTGTGGCCCTACCCTTGGTTAATTAATGAAATGTTCTTATTAGGGAAGGAAGGCTTCTATGCAGTCAGTCTTCAGCAGATATTTTTGAACTGAGTCATACAAATGAATGTAGTACCAAGATTGTCAATTTTCAAATACCTGGAATGCTACATACTCTCAACAAGATGGAACCTAATCAAATCTTCCTTTGATGACTCAGAGAGCTTGTTGCAATTTCACAGGACATTGAGATCCTCGTCCATCATGGCCATCCAACATTACTGCCCAGTACTTCGTACTGGCTGTGGTAAGAAAAAAAGGCAAAGTTTGATTTGTGGCAAACCACAAACCCCCTCCATGCTTCAATATCTCCCTTCTCTGGTACCTGACCTGCCCCAATGATCTCTTTGGGAGAGGAGATTAAGACATTAGAGATCTGCAGTCTCTCTTGGTAAACTATCAAAACCCAATGTGGTGAGCAGACTAACGGCCACACAAGATATCCACATTCTAATTCCTGGACACCGTCAATATGTTACCTCACATGGCAAAATGGACTTTGCAGATGTGACTAAGGATCTTGGGATGGGATGAGTGTCCTGGATTGACCAGGTGGGCCCAATTTAATCATAAGGATCCCTATAAAGAGAAGAGGGAAACAGGAGATAGAGTCAGAGGAGATACGACAAAGGAAGCGGAGGGTGAAGAGAGGTAACAACAAGCAAAGAATGTGAATAGCCTCTGAAAGGTGGAAAAAGCAAGGGACAGACCTCTCACAGAGCCTCCAGAAGGAACGGAGCTCTGCTGACGCCATGACTTACAGTTCTGGGGACCTCTGAACTCTGACTCTCTAGAACTCTGAGAGTACCATTGGTATTGTTTGTAACTGCTACATGTATGGTGATTTGTTTCAGCAGCAATAATAATACAACCAGATTAGACCCTTATGATTCACAAACTACTCACATCTAATTGGAGGTCAGTTATGTGACTTTTTTTTTTGATGATTTGTGCAACTATGACAGCTAGCTGAGGGCAGGGATCGGCTGGAAAGAAAATCAGGGGAAAGAAATAAGAAGAGAATTTCTATTATTACTTGTCATTATAAATACTTTTTGTTCTCCCTTGTAATCCTCACAACCACGTGAGACAGATAGAAAGGCTCCCATTTTGTAGATGAAGTAACTGAGGCTCAGGTACTTGCACAGTGCTCATATTAGGCAATTGGGAACAAGTGAGTGAGGGACTCTTGCATTTACTCTGAAGCTAGTAATGACAAGATTGGGATACTGTTCTAGGACCTGCTGGCTAGATTCCACAGAATACTACCTTCAGAGTCAGACCTATTTGAGGAGTGTCAGCAGAATGTTACCTGGCTGAATTCTCCTCAGCCAAGGGCATTGTGAGGGCTTGTTTTGAAGATTCAGGCCTTCAATAGTGTTCTCAGATGGTGATCATGGACACCTGTATGGTAGTCTCCTGGGTATTTGTGTTACTGGTTGCTGGTCTTCACTCCCAATCCAGCTGGAGAAGAGGGATGGGGTGGAGGATGGGAGTCTGCAGTTACAGCAAGCTTTCTGGGAAGGTCTGATCCCAAAATAGCTTGAGAGACATTCAGTTAGGTAAAATCAGGGTCTTGAAAAGAGGGGGTGGCAATTGATTTACTAGACACTTTGTGACAAACAGCCTACATGTCCTTGAATAGAAAATTATTGCTAAAAAAATAACCCAGTAAGAGTTTTTGTCTTAAATGCATCATTGGAAAGATGACTTACCTTTCCAATTATAGGTTTAGGTAGTCATATACAGACCTAGGTAGGGGGTGCAAGTGAGGGTGGACACAATGAGAAAGAAGAGGAGGTCAGGAGGCTAGCTCATAGAGTAAGGGGAATTTCTGTGGGCCTCCTGTTTCCAGTGAAAAGGGAAAATGAGTCTCTGTCAGTCCAGTTTGAGGTCCAGGCTTGCCTTATTCATTTCTCCGGGGGTTTATTGTTTATTTGTAGTCACTCCTTCCTGCTACATCTCCCAGCTCCTCAGGCCTCATCTGAGATGGGGAATGAAATGGCAATCCCTGCCCACATTCCTCCTCCCGGTAAGGTTAAGACCAATTAAAGTCCAATTCTGGTCTCAAGCCAAGAGCTCAAATGCTTGGAACTATCCTCTGGTGAGTCCTGGAGGAGCAATCCCAAACACTAGGTAGGGTGGGTGTGCAGAGTGCCGCTGCCCAGCACCACCTTTCTCTCTTCAGGAGAGGGGTGGAGTTACCCCATGCTTCTGAACCAGGTAATTTGCATTACATTGAATGCCAAAAGCCTCCACCACCATTTCCTCAAGTTCATAGGCCATGGGCTGCATTTTTACCATTATTGATTCCTCCACT
Organism: Suricata suricatta; assembly: GCF_006229205.1. NCBI lineage: Eukaryota > Metazoa > Chordata > Mammalia > Carnivora > Herpestidae > Suricata > Suricata suricatta. The sequence goes on from NC_043705.1 coordinate 90,383,211, forward strand.
GTTACAGCTCATTCTGAACCAGACAGAGATGTTAAGGATATTCAAAAGGAGATTCTCTGCGAGCACCTCCCTTTCTACCCGGCAACCAGCTCCCTCATTCCCGGTGTCTCTCCCCTACAGTTTTGATATTCAGAGCTCATCAGGAGGAGCCTCTCTGGAACACAGGCTAAAGTCTCACAGCTGTGTGCCTTGCAGGAGAAGCCAGGCCAGGCCTGCACCTTACCAAGGAAAGAGGTTCTGGAGAACTACGTGAGCCACTTAGGGTCATGCATTCAGCAGCATTGTGCATCTTCCTTGCATTTCCTTCTGTGGCAAAGCTTTCTGGCCACAGGGTCTTGGCCTACTACTTAGAGCTATTACCTGACCAGAGGAAAAGGCCTTACTTTACTAGAAATGTGATGTCCCCGGGCCTGTGGGTTTAGTAACCAACTTTCCACTTAAATTATTTAGTATTTTTCCTTTTGTTTGCCTCTGATGCTCTTCCCGTGTGGAGCCGGGTGAACTGTGAGAACTTTCTCTGCCTTCCAGCCACAGTCCTCCCTCTGGCCAGCAGTGAAGTCTGCAATGAAATATTATAAATTCCCCAGCATATCTGTTCTTTCTAGTAACCACAGATGCACTTGCAGCCCTCACCAGAGTTCAGTACAGACTGAGAGGCACTTATTGCAAACACTGGAAAGGAAACATTACAGCAATACCACCCAGCTTCCCCTAAACAACTGCCCCAAACATGGCTCAAGCTATCTCTTTAGGAAACAGACACAGAGTTTGGGGTATAGGTGGAAATTTCTCTGAGCCCTGGCAGGTTGATCCCCAAGACTTTTGCCTCTAGCCTCTGTTTCTCTCAGTAACTTTATCCCTTTCTTCTCTGTAGAATGCAGGGAGAAAGTAGGATTTATAGCATGGGCAATTTATCTGAAATAAAAATGAAACCCTATTTTAATGCATTAATAGCTAAAGAGGCTGAAACATGCCATAAATATAAAATCAATCAAGTTGAGAATTTCACAGGAATAACAAATAGATGGCTTCTGGCATGGAGGCCACAGTTGAACACAGAATGACCCAATCTTTATTTCTCTGTCAAGCTAATGTAACAATCATTACCATTTGTTGAACCAGGCATGGTGCCAAGTGCTTTGCTAAACACTGGACATGTATCATCTCATTTTGGACTCCCAACAACCCTAAAATAAGGGTATAGCTATTAACACTCGGTAGATGAGGAACTGAAGTCTCAGAGGCGTTACATGAAGACTTGTCGAAGAGTCAATGGAGCCAGAGCTCCAACCAATCCTGTGTTCAGGAGATTTCCTGCCCTTCTTACCTTTTGACCCTATATAATCGATGAATATATGTTAAAGTTCTGAGATGATCCTCTGTTTCTGAAGGTCTAACATGAAGGCCTTCTTGACACAGAGCCACATAACGCAGAGCACAGATTTCTTTCATAGATAGTGATCAGCAGTGAAGATTTTAACAGCTTGGTTCTGCTTATTTATGTACCAAGAAGAGCATCCACAATTCTCTGAGGACTCATCACCAGACAGATGCCCTAGGAGCAGGGGTGCCCTTGCCAACTTAACGTGGATGCAAGTTGTGAAGCTTGAAATTATACCCTATAAATAATGAGCAAACTAGTCCTTAGAAGAAAGTTTTAAGAACAAAATACCTTCTATGTTGGGGGTGGGGTGTGGGGAGGGGGTTGGGGGGTGAGAAAACAAACTAAAGCTCCTACTTTCCCAGACTGTAATTCTTCCCCAGAGACACTCTCCAAAGCAGCGTGACTTATCCAAGTGGATAGGAACCAAACTATCCTCACTGATTTCATTGATTCTTACAGCTAATTCTTTAAAAAAGAAAGTTACAGGAGGTCAATAAATCTGTGGTGCACCTGGATTCTATGGCAAGAGGGGCTACAGAAGCTTTCTGATGCACAGAGATGATGAAGAAGTGGAGAGGGGTTTGGAAGATGTTTTATCCTCAGGGAGATGCTGTGGATCATTAATTTCTCAGCCAACTTGCTTGGAGTGTATGGTTTATGGCAGTGGCTTATCACCCTTTCTCTTTATAAAAGAGCAAGACTCACCTGCTAAGAAGGAAGTGCAAAAAGCCACCACAGACTACTGTAGCCTACAGCAGACCCAAGATTGCTGAGCCCCTATATTACCTTGAGTAAGCTGCCTCCTAAGGAGGTTCCCATCCTCTCTGGGAATGCAGCATTATGGGCAGAACTGCTCTGCATCTAGAAACACAATTATGGGAGCACCTGCATGGTTTAGTCAGTTTAGCATCCAACTCTTTTTTTTTTAATGTTTTTTATTTATTTTTGAGAGACAGAGAGAGACAGAGTGAGCAGGGCAGGGTCAGAGAGAGAGGGAGACACAGAATTTGAAGCAGGCTCCAGGCTCTGAGCTGTCAGCACGAGAGCCCGACGCGGGGCTCAAACTCACAAACCGTGAGATCATGACCTGAGCCGAAGCTGGACGCTCAACCAACTGAGCAACTCAGGTGCCCCTAGCATCCAACTCTTGACTTCATATCAGGTCATGATCCCAGGGTTGTGGAATTGAGCCCTGTGTTGGGCTCTGCACTAGAAAGGAAGGCTGCTTAAGATTCTCTTAAGCTCTCCCTCTCTCTCTCTCCCCCTGTCCTCTCTCTCTCTCTCTCTCTCTCTCTCTCTCTCTCTAATTAAACAAAAAAAGAAGATGCACTATTACAAGGTGTGTTAGTCAACAGGGTCATAAAGTGCCCTCCATACAGCCCAGCCCCAGGTTAGGTCT